>NW_027468859.1:34574890-35064890 GCF_046254945.1 Alosa pseudoharengus | reverse complement strand
CGTAATGTTAAAGCAATGGCCCTGCAACCTGCTCTTGAATTAAGTTCACCTGAAAGTGTGGAAGTGGATGAATGTGCTGTATAGATGTTGAACAATGTGCTGGATTACTTGGCCAGATTGCCCTGAACTCAGAAATACTAGACGATTATTGACGAATATATGAGCAAACCTGTAATTAATAATAAAAGAACAGAAGAGGAAACATCAAAAGAAGGCATTAAAAGGTCAAGTCCTCTTAAATTGTAAGGGACACAATGCCCGTGCAGTAGACTGTAGAAGTCAGCCAATGTATTATTCAGAGCTCTGCTTGATGTGATTACTCCCTGCAATCCAACCTTAGGGCTCGGGCCCTCCCTCCCTCTCTCTCTCTGTCTCTCTCTCTCTCTCTCTCTCCCCCTCTCTCTCTGTCTCTCCCTCTCTCTCTCTCTGTCTCTCTCTCTCTGTCTCTCTCTCTCTCTCTCTTTGGATAGAACTACTGGTTGATCTCAGCCACAAAACTGTCATATCAGACCCTGTGCCAAAAGATTAGATAGGCTTGAGTTACTGGGAAGACCACTGCATATTGTGCAAGTGTAACCTCACTACTATATGTGCAAACACACACAAACACAAACACACACACACACACAACACACACAACACACACACACATCCTACCCAGCAGGCAGCCGAGAGCTGTAGCCCGCTCACATGTCAGTGGGCGATGTGGCTGTTTGATTTGGCCAGTGAGCGGGCTGGCTGCAGAGGGGTTACCGAGGCTACTGTTTTAATCGCAGTCTAATCCCTGTGACTAGCACATGGCATTGTGCTCGTGAGCCCCGGGCTTACGGTCCTGACACTTAGCGTAGCGTAGCTCCCACACACGCCCAGCACAGCACTGTACACACAGCCCAGCACAGCCCAGCCCAGCCCAGCACAGCACAGCCCAGCCCAGCCCAGCCCAGCCCAGCCCAGCCCAGCCCAGCCCAGCCCAGCCCAGCCCAGCCCAGCCCAGCCCAGCCCAGCCCAGTACGCGAGGCCCAGTGGCTTTCACACGCCGCTAACAGCCACTTAGGCCTCTTAAGGCTCCTCTGTCCCGCAGATTGTCCAGTGGATTTAAAGGAGAATTCCAGCGCGATGTTTCACATAGATCTCTGTTTCTCGAGGTCACTGAGTACTGTCGGTACAGAAAAAAATAGAAAAACATTATCAGCACAATCAAGCTCGAGTTGCTGCAGCCAACAGCTAGAGTAGCCAGGCAGCTGCACTGGAGTGTAGCACTGTAGCTGCACATTATTATTTTTCGTACCGACAATACTCAGTGACCTCAAGAAACAGAAACCGATGTGAAACACATTGCGCTGGAATTCTCCCTTTAGAACTTTTTGTCAAAGATGCCAAAGTTACAAACAAAGGAGTGAATACAGGGGAAATGGGCATGATGATCTTGCAGATACTGTCCCTCTCTTTAATGGGCAGTGTCCAGTAAAAGGCTTTTATGGGAAACTGATTTTCTGCTCCTCAGTGGAATGATTCATTAGCATTATCCTGCGCAAATAAACAACACGCCTACATGTAAATACCTACATGTAATTAGTCATGCCTCAAAACGGACGGTTCCTGGAAATAATAGAGAAATATCTACTCCAGAAGTCACCTGAAGAATACTGGCCCGAGGCCCAGTGAGTCATCCCAGCTGAGCTCCGCTGTTTTTGTCGCTGGTGAAAGCGAGCGCTGTGGACTGACACCCAGGGGAGAATTTTCCATGGCAAGACTCAAGGGTGACTCAGGCTGCTGTTGTCACCGCATCCACCAAGAGCAGGAGAGAGAGAAAACCCGACCCCGTCTTCTTCGTGGGACCCCCATCTGCACGGCGTGACTCAGAATCTACGCCATGCCAGAGAAGACTAATTTGGTGTGTCCCCATGGTATACCAAAAGGAAGTCCGCCATTGATTACACTGAATGCTATCAGTGCAGTGGAGTGGTTAAGCTAAATTTTCATAACAATGGATTATTTTATGATAAAAGCATCAAATTTGGTAGGGAAACTCACAAAGGAGCTCTGATCACATTTAGAATCTTAGGCCCCTGGGGGCCATGGCATATTTCAAAATGGCAGACAAATATGGATTTTTATTAGGTGAAAAGTGACGTGTTGCCTGAACACCATCCGTATGGACCACAGAGCGGTAGCACAAAACCATTACGTCTAACAAGGCGAAAACGCAGAAAGGCTAAATTCAGTGCTAGCTATCAAGATAATCTGTCTGACAAATATGTGATTAGCAAATTAGGAAAGAAACTGATCAGGAATTGAGTCGTAATGTTAAAGCAATGGCCCTGCAACCTGCTCTTGAATTAAGTTCACCTGAAAGTGTGGAAGTGGATGAATGTGCTGTATAGATGTTGAACAATGTGCTGGATTACTTGGCCAGATTGCCCTGAACTCAGAAATACTAGACGATTATTGAATGTGAATAAAGAATGGAAAATGAGCCATAACTGCATA
This sequence comes from Alosa pseudoharengus, assembly GCF_046254945.1. NCBI lineage: Eukaryota > Metazoa > Chordata > Actinopteri > Clupeiformes > Clupeidae > Alosa > Alosa pseudoharengus. The sequence goes on along the minus strand of NW_027468859.1, from coordinate 35,062,400 downwards.
CAATGACCTCATATTAAATAGTGAGATGTGAGATAGTATGAATGTGTGATGAATGAAATGTATCAAGACAAGTAAACTCGGGTCAAGTCAGGTCAGATCAGTTCGTTAGGTCATTAAATCACTAAATAAAAAAAATGGCATTTATTTCTGTAAGGCACACACCACATATGTCTGTAAATTGCTCAGCCCCAGAGAATTCCTCCACCACGGCAATGATATTGCCAGATTCAGGACAGTCTGCCCTACACACACATGAAATGCATGTGGAGCTATGAGCTTGCTGTGGTGAGATACATATCAAAATATAAGAATTTGTATAATACGCTTTTTATATTTTAATTCTTTAAAAATCAAAATAAAATCAATGCTAGTACTAATACATGGAATGATGGCAGATCTGGATAGCCTAGATTCTGCTGAAAATAAACAATATATAATATGTGTGTGTGGCACTTACAATGACCAGAATAAATGCTTATGAATAAAGGTAGTGAAAATGCCCTAAAAACAGCTTAGGGTTAAAATATACATAGATTTAAAAAGTAGAATCCATGCAAAAAATACTTTAAAAACAATTATTTAATAAATATGTCAGAAAAATATAAGTTCATAAAATTAATTTTATATTTCAGTAAGCTATTCAATTTCATTATCCTAAAAACCCAGAGTCCCCCGCCCCCCATACCAGGATGGTTCGACCCAACCTGTCACATGCCACCCGCCATCACCTGTCAATCACTGTCAAAACTCAAACGATGGAGTCGTGGTTGAAGTTTATGGTTGGAATCATGGTTCCAAAGTTTAATAAATTAGACACTGATGTCACAGCGCTCTGTTTTAAGTCTTTTTTTCTCAACTAAAAACCTGTTGCAGATATTACACCTGCTGTTTCGACCTGAGTGACTGCTGAACGACAATCGGCCGACCTTTTTCCTCCAGTTGTGGATTTACTATTTTTATTGTATTTTCTTTTCCTATTTGTGGATTTACTCCTTTTTCCTATTTTGTGGATTTACTCTTTTTATATTTTCTACAACATTGTAACCTGCAAGCGGATATGTGCCGCATTTTGTTAACACCTCTAAAGTGCTGAAAAGTAAAGAGTTCATTTAACTATAGCATCCAATTCTCCAAGCAGTAGGCTATTTTTATCTCTTTTTGGGTCTTCCACGATTTCATAACAGGAAGATAAGGTAGGCCTATCTCTTCTGTGGTTCTTCATCTGTCTTTTCTAAGACTTGGGGTTAGCGGGACTTTATACTGAAGGACGGTAAAAAGGTCTCCACTCTTTAAAAACCTAAGCAAGAAGTAGCCTATAACCTGTGTCTCTAGATAATCTCTAGGGTCAAACATCTTTGCACGTTAGCCAACTGTCCGAGACCTAGGCGTAGCTACTCCTTATATAAATCCTCTACGGAAGCCTGATCAACTTCCAACAAGGGGGAAATTTAAATAAAATAGGAGTAATAGGTTATCTGCGCCGCAGAGGGAAGACGTGCAACTTTGCTCGACAGTAGGTCCATGCTACCTGCAATAACCTCTTGGGGGTATCGTGGGTCTTAACTGCCTGGGCCTAAGGTTACGTCTGAGAAACGTCTGACGTTGACTAGGTTCTGGGGGTTACCTGCAGGGGGCAACACAAAAGGAATAGAAAACCGAGACTAACCTAGCGTTCATGGGCTTCGGAAAAACCTTTTTCCGAGGCAAAACATCATCATTCCGCGTCATTCACGTCACGTAATGTGTGAGTCAGAGGTCGGAAACTGGGGCTAGATTTTGCTAACAGAGTTGCCCAGTTAGGGGCTTGTCATCACTTTTGTCGTCACGTTGTAGTTCGTTTGTAGTCCATGTGGTCTTTCATGTCCAATAGTTTTAATGTGAACTTGGGAATTTGCCGTTTTTGTCACTTGAAAGCTGCATATCTTTCTTTCACAAGCGTCTTACGCTATATTTTAAGCAAATACAGTTGTTTATTTAGGATTAGTGAGTGTATGTTTTAACCTTTGTTGTGGCATCCGTGTTTGTCACACATTCCGACGGCAAAGCACATGAAGACTTGCTGTGGAAAAAACAAAGTAGCCACGGGGGCGGTCCTTGTCATTCCGAAGTGCCTTGAATGCACCATTACAACCTATAAAGTCACATAATTTCACTAAATTATTTAAATCATTAAATGAATATAAATCACAAAATCATAAGTAAAAAGAAACAGGTTATTTTGATATTGATGTTAAATTGTATATTTATTCAATTGAGCCTACTCCCACTGTAATACTTATATAATACAAAATAATGTAGATGAAAGTGTGGGCACAAAAGAAAGCAGATACTACACACAAGTGACAAACAATGATGTAAAGTTTCGCTGCTTTAGCTAAGAGGGTGAAGATGATGAAAGATCATGGCACATACGCAACAGGGATTTAGACGGTTAAGGACCCTCCAGTCGGAACAGAAAACAATCACTGGAGAGGCCGTCTGTTCCCCGGGCTCATAAAATGACTGTGATAATCCCATCATCTCCTTGCAACCAGTTCTTAGTGAGACTTCATCATCTCGGCTGACTGACTGCATCTCAGCTTCTTCAAGACCACAAAGTATTCTAGTGCGGGAAATACACAAGCAGAATTGTGTGAAGCTTTCACAATCAAGTCTTTCATAAGACTTTCACAGACTACACCAAACCTTTCACAAATTTTCTCAGAGCAGCTGAGAAAACTCCCTTTAGAGATCCGAAAGGAAATGTTTATGGTCCTCGTCTCACTGCACTGAGCTACACTAGCGGGAGTGTGCCAAGGACCAAGGTCCTACCTTTTCTGACCAAAAATGGGTGGTCACAGTTTCAGTGTGGGGCTTGGAAACTTGGCACTGGCCTGATTCCAAAATCTCTCTCTCTCTCACTCTCCAGTTTGTGTGAAGCCATACCTGCAAACTCAGAAGGGCTGAAAAAGGTGACATATTTCCGAAAGACGCCCCCCCCCCCCCCCCCCCCCCCCCCGCGCAGAAGATTTGAAAAAGATTTTACATTTTAACTATTTCCATTACATGGACATAGGTAGACCTGCAATAATGAATATTGAATATTATCATATTATATTATAATAAACGTGCAGTAAGCAGAATTTAAATATGGCTGCATTTGACACTTTTACATTTTAAAATGACATAGTCCTAACAGTAGGCCTACCAGCTGAGAAGACATTTTCAGACCTGCCATCCTTGAAGAAATGTCAGTACTACCTCAAACAAGGGAAAACACATTGCCCATCTTGGCCTTCATGTATGCAGCCAAAAAAAGACCAAACAACATAAATGTTGACAATCTGTTTTAAAGCCTAATCCTTATCTATAACAATCACTAGTGTTGATAGAAAGGGACTGTGGATATCCATTTTCTGGTCTCTATTCTAGCATGTCTGGTTTATTAGTACCTCTTTTCAATCCATTATTATTTCATATTATTTTGTGAAGAAATACATCTATCCCTCATGTTATGTTGGTGTCTTTCTGCTCCTCTCGTGTCTACTGAGGCTGCAATGATCACACTACTACACTACACAAACTAAACCCAGGAAAAAAATGAACTGTAAAATTTCACAGTAAAACAATTAAATTTACAGTTCAACTTAAATTTGTTATAGTTCTACCATTGCCTTTACAGTTCGACCATGAATATATCATAACTTGACTATGAACTCTCCCATTACTATGAACTTCATGGTCGCACGTCTGATGCGGACTAAAGTTTACAGTTAATAAGTAAAGATGATGATTGACTGCAATTTGTTTATAGTCAGACTGAGGTTTTCATAATTATGAGGTTTACTATAAAGTTTACAGTTCAACTAAAAATTTTCAACTTCAAAAGTAAATCACATTTCTGGAATAATACCAGACTGTATGAAATAAAACATGAATTCCCTCTGTTTATATCCTTCACATTCCTGTGCTACCTCTAGGCTACTTTTAAGCCTATGCCATGTTTGATGTGGTCATCAAATAGGCTATGTTTACTTACTCACATGTTAGGCTACTTGTATCGACTAAAGTTTAACAACATGACAGAAAAACAAACTTTTGATTAAAGAACACAGTGTCATCCATTACATGGGTCCAGACTAACATTTTGCATTGGTTGCACTGGTGCGCCTAACTTTTTTATTTAGGTGCACCAGCACAAAATTTAGGTGCACCCAAATTTTTCATTGCGGCACCTTTAACGTCACAATTTCAAGGTCCCCTTTTTATTGCTCTCCATATACATTCCGTGTCTGAGCTGTTGTCAGAGCATGGACCAGGAAGGACAGTATTCATTTGATTTGGAGCCTCCACCACTTTGACGACATCAGTAATATTGAATACTGTGATCATTCACATCAGTGGCGATCCTAGTCTCTGCTCGACCCTCCACAGACACATGGAAAATTATGGCTTGTCATATGTTTCTATTTCATATTTTGGAATTCATAAACGTTATATATTTTGTTAATAATGTATAATATTGTATCTGCATAATTACTAAAAGCTAAACATATTTAGTAATTTGAATACTTCATATTGATTTTTTGAAACTATTACAGTTGTCTTCAATGTTATTATGGTGGTGGTGTGTAGGTCTTGAGTGCCTGTCACTTTAAAAAGAACGTCAAAGTAATTAGCTTTCATTCTCATGGTTTTAGGCTAGAGGAAAATAGTCGCACATCGTCCAAGGATATATGGATGCAATTCATTATGTTTTCTCTGTCATTTGATAAAATAAATGTTCAAAAAACTAACAAGTCAAAGAAAATATTTATGGGATCATAAAAGAGATAAGTGTCTTGCAATGTTAATATCTATGATTTTGTTGAAATCATCACTACATTAATGATGACATGACGCGTGAGCTAACAGTTACCTAGAAGGAACTCTCTCAAGATGTAAAAGTTTGCCAATAGGTTGTGTAGCTTATTTCGGAAAACTCTGACAGTAGGCCTAAATGAAAATTCCATAGCCTATGTAGGTTAGCAACACAAACTTGAGAGGTGCAAGTCAGCAAATCAACATCGCTACTTGCTCGGATCACGACAGCTGCATAGCTGCGTGCGTGTGAGGAGAAAAGACACATAGGCTACGGGAAGCGCACGACTGTCATTCTTAAAAGTAGGCTATATCGATATAATACAATTAGGTATTGTGAGGTTTCTAATTTCAGGGTATTGCGATACCTTTGCAGTATTGGTACACCACTAGTCAAAGGAGAACAAACGCTTAGTTCGTGGAGAGACAGCAGATGCGAGGAAAGTCTAGCCGCTCAACCTTATGACATTAGGTGCACCAGTGCGACCCAGGAAAAATTTTAGTCGCACCCTTAACAATTTTGGTCGCATTTGCAACCAAATTGGTCGCACTCTGGAGCCCTGCATTATCACTTATCATGAACACATTAAAAGCGGTCATGGTAGAACTGTTAATAAATACTTCATGGTTGAACTGTAAAAGATCAAAAGTTGACAGTGTTACTATGAACTATCATAGTGAATTTTACAGTAAAACCATCAAATTACCACAAATAAATTAATGAGAATAGCAGCACTCTTTTTATGGAAGCCTTAGCTATGTAGCTATGACATCATGTGTGCAGGAAGACCATCTTACTCAATTTAGCTCTTATTCTCAGGGTCCTTGACTCTATATAGTATAATAGCACCTGCCAAGGTTAGAAAGACTTCAGTAAACCTAAAACACCATGGAGGAATATCACAACAGTAGCAAATCAGAAGAGAGAATGTAGGAAAGCTGAAAGTAAATGGAGAAACACTAAGCTTCAGATTAACTCATCTTCAAAAAGAGACTCCACATATATAACTCTGAGTTATGTATAGGGCCAGGCATTCTTCATTAATTGTAACATTATTAACACATTAATAACTCCCATGCTCTTTTTGCCATTGTTGATAAGTTAAAAAATTCCCCAACAGAGCTACCTCAAGATTTCAAGTCAACAAAAATGTTTAATGACTTGGTTCTTTTTTTCATCACAAAATTGAAAATATTACAGTTCACCACAAGCCTAGACAAAATGTAGCCTCCTTATCTGAATTTACTGCTATGATGGCCAAACCCTTGAAAAAACTGCGCTGCAACTTAGTTCATCTACAGTACCTGCTGTCTTGACACTCAGTTATAAAACCTCTCCTGTTGTGTTTGCGGTCAAATGTGTCCGATTGACAATTCTTTTCTCTCAAAAATATTGTTACCTTATTCTGACTACCATGAGGCGCCATGACTTAATACAGGGCATCTGAACACACAAAAGAATTTTTGATAATTTTCATGACAATTTGAGTGTTTTATTTAACACCCATGTGTATTCCCGGTCTCAAATATGACCGGCCATTAGAAATGAATGGGTGAGAAAATGGTCAGTGTATAAAATTGAATCCAGACACATACTTATTGATTAGATGGACTGTGTGCTTCTGTACATTAAAACACCCTCACTCCCCCTCTTTGCTTCTATGCCAGCCCCCACTGGAACCTTTCCCCAATAGAATCTTCCCCTTTCTGACTTGCATGAGCTCAGGTTAATGAGGCCTACAGGCCATAAATAGCAAATGGAAGTTCACTAGGTTATATCTATAGAACACACGTTCATACAAAGGTCTATCACAACATTAGATGATAATATATGTGCTACTATGGATTTATAACAACTTTGGGTGCTGAGATATCATGCAAAACATGAGTACCTTGTCTCACCCCCCACAGCACAGACAATCTCTACTCTTTAAAAACAGCCCCTACAAGATTCTTAGCAATTCTGACCTTTTGACGATCGAAACTATCTCAGGAACAGAGATATGCCCCAAACAGCCCCTACAAGATTCTTGGCAATTCTGACCTTTTGACGATCGAAACAACAGAGACATGAAACTGACCCAAATGGTCCTTGACAATTCAAGAACTTAAGTGCATTCTCCTCCAAGCACTTTGGGATGCCTGGAGCCATAGTGCTCATGTCCCCAAATATGTTGCTGGATGCATTGTAAGCCATTCTAAGCTGTTACACACGCCAAAGCTGTCTTGTCATTCAAAATAGGGTATTGGTCTTCACAACTCAACAACAAATACATCTATCCCTCATGTTATGTTGGTGTCTTTCTGCTCCTCTGGTGTCTACTGAGGCTGCAATGATCACATTCCAACTAAGGGGCGGGTCTCAGCAATAGGTGCGTTATGTCAGTCTACTCTAGAAGCCTACGTCTCACTTGTTTGCGCGCTAATTATCAAGAATTTTGATCTATATGCTACATAGAAAACAAACAAAATTAAACACCTATCACTGAGCAAGTCAAAATATTTTGCTAGGTCCACTTTCAGATTTGTTGCAAATAACTACATTTGGCCTTGGAAAGGTCTGCGCTCCCTGAGAACATCATGTCTAACCATCATCGACACATGGAAAATATAATGCTAAATGAAATAACTCGTGAACAAGCAATAACTTTCCAAGACAATATTAAACCAGAGCTGCCAACTCTCACGCATTGGCCGTGAGACACACGCATTTGATTAGTTGCACACGCTCACACGCCACACTTCCGGTTTCTCACGCTGAAGTGTCAAACCGGTCGGTCAGATGCCTGAAAAATGAGTTTAGCCTATCTATAGATCTACCTGTTGAGCCACTGATCGACTAGTTATGCTTTCAGAGACGGTGAGAGGGTTCAAGAGCACCCCGTCTGTGGAATTTTCTACATTTTCTCTCATTTGCGATGCTACATCAGAAGCCATCCCAGGCGCATTTCCCCCGCATTTCCCCGGCTTCAGGTATGCTTTGAGTATTATTGAGTATTTTTCACGCTGAAGTGTCAACCTGGTAGGTCAAATACCTGGCAGATGAGGTTCAACTAAACTAAACCTATACATATGATGTCACACATCAGGTGAACGAGCGGAATCTAGTGCTGGGCGGTATACCGGTTCACACCTTATACCGGTGTATATTTTCGTTATGATATGAATTTTTAATATACCGACATACCGGTGTATTTGATTACACAACGTTTGGAACGCTGCACCGCGCGACTGTTTCAGACAGGACTTTCTTCACACACACGCATTGTGCCAATGCGAGGCATAGTGAGGGTAAACACAAAACACAAGTTTTTCCCCTGAAGTATGACCCTTAAGGCTTAATTTCTCCTTAGGTGGGGGGTTTATTTAAGGGTGTTGCACAGAATACCTTAAATTGTTTCTTTAGTTAAGAACGTTAAGGGATAGGCTACTGCATTGAAAGGGATTTACCGTCACGAAAATTCTATTGAGATTGTTTAACAGCTGTAACTAGCTGGCTAGTAGGTGATGTTAGCAACCCACCGAACACAGTGAAGTTTAATGTTCTTATCATTCATCTCACCTTAAGAATATTCGCTGAAATTATCCAGGTAGCAAGTAAAGCATGTTATAGACATGCACTGAGCAATACTAGCTGGCTAGTTAGAAATGATCCTGACTGTCATCAGTGAACCAAAACGAACTTTGTTAATGTTTTGCCTAGCGAACCGAACCGAAGCTCATGGCAGGCTAACAAACAAGACATCCACATCCACATGAAGTTAACGTTAGCCTACCACTAACGTCATGTAAGCCACACAATAACAATAAGGCATGTTTCTGATAGGCCTATTTGACAGAGTAAGCATAGCAGAGAGGTTTTATTTTAAATTGTATAATTTTCAAAAAAGTATAAATATTGCAAGTTGCACTACTTTTTGGATTTGTTTTATACAAAATGTTTGTGAAATTTGCACAGTAAAAGTTCTGTATTTTGACTGCAATTGTCTTTGCATTGTTGCGTTTTGTGTCCACTCTGGTGTCTACGGGGCTCCCGTAACACAGTAGAGATCGCTACTCCTGTAGGTGTGGGTGCGCTCGTCTTCGGACTGTGAGGATTTCACAGGGTAAAAGAGGAGGTGTGCGTTTTGTGACTACTCTGGTGTCCAAAGGGGCTCCCTTTGACACAGTTGAGATCACTACTCCTGTTGGTGTCCGTCTTCGGACTGTGATAGTATCACAGGGTAAAAAAGGAAGTATCTTTCAGTGTGTGTGTCTGGTGCGGGGGCCCCTTTTCGACGGGTTTAGGCTGTACAAGAGGATTGACTTGATGGAGAGGCTCTCCCTATCTGAATCAAAATCCCTAATTTGGGGTTTAGGGGCTAAGGAAAATAGACCACTTCAGAGTCTCTCTCTATCTCTTAGTCGCTATTGCCTGTTCCCTTCGACTTGTACTTCAAAATGTGGTTAACCTCACTAAAAGAGGAAGAAATTCAGAGCTGTATTTGCCATAGTTGTTTGTCATCAAAATCTGAGAGAGGGTAAAAACTCACTACAGACATTCGTCTGTCTGTCTAGATCGGAGGGAAGATCAACTGCCCTATTCTTTTGGGAGCTTTGTCAAATTGAAATTAAGGCTCTTTTTAAATGACAGTTCTTGTAACATATAACAACTTCAATTGACCACAACGGATCTATAACAATTTAGATTCTATCTATAAATACACTTGTATTTATCAGACAGATTTCCGTATCCTCGCTTGGGTGTGTGATGTGCATTTAGACCACAACGGGTCCTAGACTTTAGCTTCACAAACAATTTGACGCGCCAAATAAATTTGCTAACAAAGCCTTTTTGGTTTTTTGTCTGCCCTGGAGCATAGGACTTTCCTTCCCAAATGCCTGGCTGAGTTCGCTACTCCTGTGTATGTCAGTGCAGTATGTTTTTTGCCCATATACAGTGTCTTAGAAAGTAGCCCTCAAACGGACGCCTTACTTACCCGGAGCAGGAGGCCCTATTGCAAGGCATCCGGGGTTCTCAGCAACACAGGAGAGGCAGAAAAATACGAAAAAAACGCTAGACGGTCTTTTTACAAACTCCTAATCAAAGGTTAGGATTTTGACTTTTATTAAATATAAACAAAAATACAAGGAATAAAAACTGTCTAAGTCTAAAGACTAAATGCTCGGTGCAAAGAAAAGTCAAAAGGAAAAAGAAGAACCTAGAACCAGGGGCCGTTCTCTTTTTATACCCCTCTCGGTCAAGCAGGACATGTCCTAGTTTGGTATTATATCTCATCATGAAATATTGGTTCTGCTTTTTTGTTTTGCTTAGTTGCCAGTCAGCTTTTTGTTTTGCTGACAAACAGTTTCTTACAGCTGGTACATTATGTTCTGTCTTTACATTTTGTTCAAAGCACATCTCATTTGGCATAACATACTAAGTTTTATAAGCAAACTTTCTTATATGTTCAAGAAAAACACTCTAAATTTAAGCAAAATCATAACAGGTTATTCTAGCAAAAACAATTTATGCTTTTAATTAAGAAAACACACTTCAATTCTAAGCTTCTAAGTTTTTAAACATTATAAGTTTAACTTTGTTTCACACTGGTTGTCTATCATTATCTTGCCGCATTTGCACATTTTTATTTGTTTTAGAGCAAGCTAGATTTAAGCAGTAATATGACTAAAAATATTTTAATAGCAAATTATGATTCTCATTATTAATTATTATCACATCTTCATATTTGTAAAGTCACACTACACCCTCCGCTTGGAGATGTGATAATTCCGGTCCTGTTGGTCACGACGATCCGTTTGGTCCCGCCGGTCAGGGGAAAAGTCCAATAGAGGCTTAATAGTGTCCAGTCTGTTGTTCATTTGGCTGGGGTCGAGGATGATGATGGCGTGTGGGTCCGTTTCCTCTGGCCTGCTGTGTTTTCACCATCCTGCGTTCTTGATGTCCCGCCTTGTGATGGGTCTATGTAATCTAAGACATCGGCAGCGGTGACCTGCTCCAAGAATCTTGCCATAAAGACAATAGGGATTGCCGTATATGCACTCAGGCATGTAGCTCCCCACAAATTCCCGAGTCCAAGGGTCCACTAGGACCTCCTCCGGCTTGCAAACAGCACCCCAGAGGGCCCCTGTCTTGTATCTATAAATTCTCACGGACACTGAACGTATACTGGTTACGTCTTGTATGTTGACCTCTTTCCGTCCTTCCCTATTAAAAATCAGGACAGAATCTTGATACATCTCCTGTCGTTTCTTTTGAGTCCATTTGGCCTCAAGCCAAGGGACTCCTTCAATTCCGGGTCTCATGTGGGATATCATTTTCCAGTTGTTCGGATCTCTCAAGGCCCTAACGGTCAGTTTGTGTGTTCTATGTTCTTCATCTGCCCATAGGTAACACCGTCTCATATGACTCGTTTCACGGAGACCTAATTCTTCCAACCCAGGCTAAACTGCGTCTTCTAATTGTTGCATGTACAGGCTCCGCCTGTTCTTCCATCTCCATCGTGTCTGCAGTCTGTACAGACTCGTATTGTACTTCAACAGTTATGGGTTGCATTATTTCTGCTTTCATCATTATAGTTTCTCTCTCCGCCTCCATCATTGGAGCGTATCGGCCACTATTGCCATCTACCATGTTCACCCATTCTTGTACTAGGTGTGTTGCAGTATCTTGTCTGGTAACTAAATCGTTAACAGCAATGGATTCATCAAGGAAAGTGCTATAAAAACTAATGTTGAATTTAGGCGTTGCAGGGGGTTGATCAAATTCATTTCCTGTGCTATACTCAATGATTGGTTGTGGGGGGTCAGTCTGTCTCTGAGCGGGTCCAGGCCCTTCAGCCAAATCGGGGGACAGGTCACTATGGATGTCTACAAGGGTGCGGGGTCTGATCTTGTATTCTTTCCTTCTCTTTTATTTTGTGGCTGGGGGTGTTGGGAGTTTAAAAGGGCCTGATCTAAGCCTCGTAGAAGGCAGTAATCCTCCCGTCCTTGTTTTAGCTGGCTTGTTATCCAGGTATTTGTGAAAAGAGTATAGTGGTTGGCCGTCTATAGGGGAAGTGAGTCTGCTTTGGTTAGCCTTCCCTACGGTGTAATACACATATGCACACACGAGTATACACACGGGTTGCTCCAGTGCGTCAAGCACAGCACATGTTGTTGTCAATCCTATGAACTGAGCGCCGATAAACAGTATCTCACCCTTAGGGTTGACTGTTGTCATAGTTGAGGCTATTGCGACAAAATATATCAGCAATACCGAGGTCTGTGGCCCTTATGATAAATGGGGCCCACCATGCTTCAAGGAAGTAATATTTCTTCACATCATTTGACAGCCCTATCAACATCATTATGGCGTTAATTGTTGTCCAACCAGGGAGACCTGTCTTTTTGACGCCTAAGCCCATGAAAACAATTGTTGCACTAGGTATAGTCTTGCCTATTATGTACAGTCTGCCTAGATTAATTGCTGCATACAATATGCTTCCAATAAAGTAGTATACAGTATGAGATTCGGCAGCAGGAAACATGCCATCATTGTTGATATCAAAAAAGTGCCTACCGGCTGGGTCCCCACCGGGAAAGGAGTAGTCGAAGAGTTGGTGTCCAAGGAGTTGTTGGATAAATTTGTTTCGTTTGCGGAGAATCAGAGGTCTTGTTTCAAAGTCTGATGATGATAGAGTGATTTCTAGTCTAGCCCTTCAGGTCGTTATATGTATCAGCAAAGGTCAAGTTCACAGTTCATCTAGGGTGTCTTGGTTTGTGGTTTTGTTGAACCAGCCAGCCTACGTGACTGTTCAACTGTCACAGCAATAAACATATCTGTCTGTCAGTTTTCCATGTACTTCCCTTTTTCTCTCTCATTTGTTTCTGAAGTAGCTATTTTCTCTCTTAGTGGTTTGTTCTGGGATGATAATTTGAGTAGTAAACAGGAGGATAATTTCACCAACACAACTATTGCTACAACTCCAAGTGTGAATAGGAGATACTTCTTCTTGTTCCAGTGATATATTTGGATGCATGTTGACCATCATGGTCAGGATTTCTGAGTATTCAGGTATACTGCAGCTAATTTTTTCTTTAGTTGGATGTTGCTGACATGAGCAGTTCTCATATCAGAACGGTCCTCTCTACTTGTTTCTAAAGTCCAGGGGTTAGTGGTTATCCCATGTGCTATAAAGCTAGCGCAGGTGAGAACATTCAAGTTTACATATTGTCTTGTGCATTTGAAGATTATTATGGCTCTGAGCTCTCTCCCCTCTCCAGTGTACACGTCTCTGTTTACACTAATGCATGAGGAGTTGAGTTCAGGTGACTTTATCTTTTCAAACAAGTCTAAAAGTTTCTTCCAATTCCATTGCTCATGCTGGAATTGATCATACCATGTAGGCTGGTAGAGGGCCTATCATAGGGGTTGTTCTGTTTTCTTGTGGTTTGTAGCCTGTGGCGTACGCGTCTGGCCTCAGAAGGCTTAAGGCATTTTTATTAGTTCTCTCTTATTTCTGACAATCAGGCAGAGTGGTGCAGTAAGCACATTGCAAATACTGACTAATAGCAGTGTCTGGGCCCTATTTTAATGGTCTGAAACGGAAGTGTCTTCGCGCAAAACGCAAGTGACTTTGTGGGCGGATCTTGGGCGCTGATGCTATTTTACCGGCGGGATATTGACTGTTGCGCCCGACGCAAATCTAAAATGGGGTGGTCTGAAGTAGCTACATTAATCATGGGTGTGGTTTGGGCGTAACGTGCAATAAACCAATCAGAGCGTCATCTCACATTCCCTTTAACAACAGGCATGCTTGTTCCATAGCTGATTGCTATTATGGTGGCGTATTTGCCAGGCGCAGCCAGGAGCGTTCACAGCGCTATAATCACTGTTCAGTTAGCTATTGATTTTTCCTCTTGACAAAATATAATACAGAATTGTCACAAAGACATACTTTCCGATGTTTTGGGATCGATCATTCTCACTGAATCACGAGGTTATGAATGCATGGTGATATATTTGCAATGTACAATGTAATCTAACATTACCTCTCTATAGACAATGCATATCTTCTGTCAGTTAATCTCTTCTCTCCCGTGCTGCCGCTGGGGCATTTGGGTTAAATGGCATCGGCATGCAGTTCAACATCACGTCTCCTTAAGTCCTCTAACATTTCCTAATTTATGTCATCAACACATCAGTGATTCGTGAAAATGTGTACGCTAGATTTATGCCTATTTTTTCACATGGACACCACACTGATTTCCCTCGAGTGGTAATATTTTTCTTTGAAATTATGTATGGTTTACAGAAATGGGAACTCTATTGTATAGATGAGAGGAGCTAAGTGTGCATTGCGCAGCACAGGCGGCCAAGCAAGGGCTTCGTTTAAGTTGACCTAACTTTCAACTCTGCACAGTATCCCATTAACTGCGTGACAGTAGACTATTTACAATATTTTCTGTAAAGCAGAGTTTGTAAACACGTTATCATCAACTTATTTCACGCACAACATTTATTTGAGCAGGAGAGAGAATAACAATGAATGGATGCAGCAACTACAGAAATTGTAACCATACTTGCTGCTTTCTTGTACTATCTGTTGCTGGTTAACAGCACATGAAAAGCTGATTTAAGCTAATTCACTAACTCAAGACTTCAAGGCCATCATGGATATAAAACGTTTTTTGAAAATAACGAAAGGATGGAGGGAACATAGCAAAGCTTGGTGCTTAAAACCTTACACAACGGTAAATTGGAACAAAACTAAAAGTAACTTTAGCCTTTAGGGCTGTAGCCTATAAAGTTGTCCAGATTAATAGGTCGTAATTAGGCGTTGTTGTAAAGATATTGCATGTAGATGTTGTACTATATAGGATACTAAATATTTAGGTCACCAATGCACGAACAAAACCGGGAAATGGACAAATATTATCAAGGCTTTGAATGTTTCCGTCTGTGCACGGAGGTGTCTGTAGATTGGTGTGCAACGCATTCATTCATGCAGGCCTGTGGTCATGCATGCGCCCTTAAAATAGCATCTGCATTTTCGCCACAGACTTTAGACCAGGGAGTTCCTGGTCTGTGGCGGAATTGTTTTCTGAAACTGCAAAATATCAACAGTGAACGTTTGCGCCGGAACACGCCCCGTCTTTTCGCTGAACCGCCCCCGTGGGCGCAATCGAATTCCCTAATTTACAGGCATGTACCTGTGGAGGGAAAATTCCAATATGCGCTGACTGCAAAATAGGAAAGACAAACGCGCGAGTATACAAAGTCAATTGCGCCCGCACGGAAGATAGAGCCCTCTGTGTAACCGGTGTTACTCCGGGTGGCAAACAAAAAAAAATCCTACTTGCCCGTTCAGGGGTTTCAGATTGGAATCGCACGGGATTAGGCCATAGAATCCCTTCTTAAAACAGTTTCCAGTCAGGACATGATCCATACTGTAGATAGTTATAGAGTCTGCCCTGTCCATCTAGACAGGACATGATTAGAGTCAGCTTCAATACTGTCACATTTTGTTTTGTACTTCTTTGGTTTGGGCAGGCTGCCCCTAAGTCTTCGTACACCTTTACAGTGGAGCATGGTACACTCTACTCCACAGAGAGCACACTCTCCTGGTGTATAAGCTGTCCATCTGAGCGGTGCTTCAGCTGGGTCCGAGGGGTCACCTCACCCCAACCGATCGAGCCCTCCCCTGTGTAGCTGAGACAAATAGGCAGTCCTCGGGCAAGACACATAGGCATAGGTGTTGTGGGTGTTGTCATGTTCGTAAACGTGTGAGAGATGTACCCTGCCTGTTCTTGCTAAGGTCACCATGTTGTCTTCTACGTTCACTACGGCGTCCCCACCTTCGTTTGTGTGTTTTGTGTGTTGTTGCATGTCCTTCTACTGACCTACAGTCTCTGTCTGACTTGTGGAACAGAATAGGAGTGTTCAGGGGTGTTATCAATGGGCGGTATGTCGGTTACTGGGAGTTTAGGTTGGGATGAGTATTCATTTAGCAACATCAACTGCCTTGGCTTGTCCCAGTCTGCAGTGGAATTTGCTTTCATGTACTCTCTCGCTAACCTCTCTGCCTGTTCTGTGACCATTGTATGCCATTGAAGATATTGTTTGGGTGCCCTTTTCTGCGACCATGGTATGCCATTGAGAATATTGTTTGAGTGCCCATTTCTTCTAGTAAGTCTAATACTATTTTGTTTTTGAAATGAGTCGCATCGTCCATTCTCAATGCATTGTCAGTAATAATTAGAAAATACTAATTTCCTAATGAAGTGGTAGGCAGAGGCCCCGCGATGTCAGCGGAGTAGCACTCCCCTGGCTTTTTTAACGGCTATGGGGTACATCTTTCCCTTCGGAATGGGACCTCCTCCTTTGTTGGCACATTTTTCGCAATTGCTTTTTATTCTTCCAAATAGTGGGTTAAAACCTGCTATCTGTATTTGGTTATTGTTCAACCAAGCACGTGTTCGCATCAGACCACTATGTCCTACTGCGTTGTGAATTGTTTTCTGGAGTCAGCCCAGGCTAACTATGTGATTCCCTTCAGGAGTTTTAACTATTATGGCTCATTTGGCAAGGTATTTGTCTACTCTCTTCGAACCGTCAGTAAATAACTGCTTGTGATATGACTTCGGTTTTCGTCTTGTTTGTTACTTCCCCCTTCCATTGTGGTTGGAAGTGGGGTGATAATCTGAGAGGCCCCTTCTGGGCTGCTTGCATATGCCTGTCTTCATCAGACTTTCTAAAAAGGCCTAATTTTTTTTCTATGTCAACTTGCATCTCACAGTCAGGTTACTCTTGGCGGTTCCCATTTGCACTGCGGAGTACCACTCCCTAAGTGTCCCTGGGGTGTTCAGTCTCACCATTGGCTCTGGTTTAGGCTCTCCTATGCTGATGGCAATTGTGCTACGAGCTATACGGTATCTAGCTGAACCAAATGTCGTCCTTATTTCAGCTTCTTCGTGAGGGTCTGTCATAATGTCAACAAGACAGGGCACCTGATCTGGTGGTGCTTCTAAGAAAATCATTTTTTCTCTCCCTATTAATAATCTGAGGGTCTGGGAATTCAGGCTCTATCGAGTCTGTATTTGGGGCTGTTCTAGCTGTTTAAGCCGCCACGGGCTCTAATGCTGGAGCTAGAGTGTCTGGCAGTTGAGGTGTGAAGTCGGTTAACAAGGGTGCAGTAGGGGAGCTTGTCGCACTACTCCTTATCTATTTTTAAATTATCGGGGCCTGAGCCGTGGGTTTTCTTAATTCTGTATTTAGTCTTTGGAAGGCTTCTTTTGTGAGCGCTACTATTTCAAACTGTTTCCCTGAATTCAATAGTATTACATTCCTGAGTGCTTTTGCTGCTGCTATTGCTTCATAGCAGAAAACCCTATCACCAAATGGTGTGGTTATTATCGTCCCTGATGCCGCTACCACGGCTTTCTGCAGTAATGTTTGCAAGTATTGTACCTGCTGGTTGTGGTTCATTGTTCCATCATGAGCCTCGTAAGCCACATGTAGAACGGTGCTAACTTGTGGATCAGTGATGATTTTCTGTGTTACCACTGTTCCCGACTTCAGCGGGAGTTGGGGTAGTAAGAGGGCCCTATTATTTCGGGTCTCTTCGCTCCATCTTCCTTGCACTGCAGCAGCTACTCCTGCTGAGTGAGACAGTTGGGTGTTTGCCGGGTTGAGGAATGTGCTCCTGTCAGTGCCGAAGTCTAAATCTAACACACTTCCTAGAATCAACCTGCAATTCTGTGTGGGATTAGACGTGCCTGTCGGTTGACGGAGCTGTCTCCTACCGCCCGGGCTTTGATGGCGGGCTATGGCATCTCTTATAGCTTGCATGTTAAATGGTCTTTCTTGCTCATCATCGGCATCTTCGGCATGATCTGAGTCATCCGTCCATTCACTATCTGCAGCTGCATTGGCCATGTCGCCCTAGTCTCGGCTGTTTAAAACCTCTTTGTTAAGGGCTTACAGGTGCGGTTCCTCGTGGGGTTAATCACTCCCCACTTCACTATGTGCTCTGAGCTCTCTTTCCGGATACAGTCAGTGACACCCAAGATATACCTTATCTACGGATACAGTCAGCCTCTGTCGGCTTCAGTGATCGACTTGGTTTGCCAGTAATTATATGGCCAGGATTTATAAGGGCCGGTACCTTATTGTCCTTCTTTGTCCTTTACTGGGCCGATTTGCGCCTGCGCTATTATTTTATCAAGACTTTCATGCGCGTTTTTCGAGCTTCTGGATTCACCGGTGCGCTCTCCGGGTTTTATCTGTAATGCTCTTCTGCCTAACCGTACCTTATACACTCTTTCCGGGTACATTGGGTTCGGGCGTTTAGGCTGTGTGATCGTTTCCTATACTCTCGTTGGGTATTTGGGTCCGAGCGCTCAGGCTAGTGTGGTGACTTGTCCGTCTAACTCAATCACTGCCTACACGTTGGGCGCCATGTTGCGTTTTGTGTCCACTCTGGTGTCTACGGGGCTCCCGTAACACAGTAGAGATCGCTACTCCTGTAGGTGTGGGTGCGCTCGTCTTCGGACTGTGAGGATTTCACAGGGTAAAAGAGGAGGTGTGCGTTTTGTGACTACTCTGGTGTCCAAAGGGGCTCCCTTTGACACAGTTGAGATCGCTACTCCTGTTGGTGTCCGTCTTCGGACTGTGATAATATCACAGGGTAAAAGAGGAAGTATCTTTCAGTGTGTGTGTCTGGTGCGGGGGCCCCTTTTCGACGGGTTTAGGCTGTACAAGAGGATTGACTTGATGGAGAGGCTCTCCCTATCTGAATCAAAATCCCTAATTTGGGGTTTAGGGGCTAAGGAAAATAGACCACTTCAGAGTCTCTCTCTATCTCTTAGTCGCTATTGCCTGTTCCCTTCGACTTGTACTTCAAAATGTGGTTAACCTCACTAAAAGAGGAAGAAATTCAGAGCTGTATTTGCCATAGTTGTTTGTCATCAAAATCTGAGAGAGGGTAAAAACTCACTACAGACATTCGTCTGTCTGTCTAGATCGGAGGGAAGATCAACTGCCCTATTCTTTTGGGAGCTTTGTCAAATTGAAATTAAGGCTCTTTTTAAATGACAGTTCTTGTAACATATAACAACTTCAATTGACCACAACGGATCTATAACAATTTAGATTCTATCTATAAATACACTTGTATTTATCAGACAGATTTCCGTATCCTCGCTTGGGTGTGTGATGTGCATTTAGACCACAACGGGTCCTAGACTTTAGCTTCACAAACAATTTGACGCGCCAAATAAATTTGCTAACAAAGCCTTTTTGGTTTTTTGTCTGCCCTGGAGCATAGGACTTTCCTTCCCAAATGCCTGGCTGAGTTCGCTACTCCTGTGTATGTCAGTGCAGTATGTTTTTTGCCCATATACAGTGTCTTAGAAAGTAGCCCTCAAACGGACGCCTTACTTACCCGGAGCAGGAGGCCCTATTGCAAGGCATCCGGGGTTCTCAGCAACACAGGAGAGGCAGAAAAATACGAAAAAAACGCTAGACGGTCTTTTTACAAACTCCTAATCAAAGGTTAGGATTTTGACTTTTATTAAATATAAACAAAAATACAAGGAATAAAAACTGTCTAAGTCTAAAGACTAAATGCTCGGTGCAAAGAAAAGTCAAAAGGAAAAAGAAGAACCTAGAACCAGGGGCCGTTCTCTTTTTATACCCCTCTCGGTCAAGCAGGACATGTCCTAGTTTGGTATTATATCTCATCATGAAATATTGGTTCTGCTTTTTTGTTTTGCTTAGTTGCCAGTCAGCTTTTTGTTTTGCTGACAAACAGTTTCTTATAGCTGGTACATTATGTTCTGTCTTTACATTTTGTTCAAAGCACATCTCATTTGGCATAACATACTTTAATTCTAACACAACCTTTTTATATCTAAGCAAACACATTTTGTGTAGCAAAACATTTTAAGTTTTATAAGCAAACGTTCTTATATGTTCAAGAAAAACACTCTAAATTTAAGCAAAATCATAACAGGTTATTCTAGCAAAAACAATTTATGCTTTTAATTAAGAAAACACACTTCAATTCTAAGCTTCTAAGTTTTTAAACATTATAAGTTTAACTTTGTTTCACACTGGTTGTCTATCATTATCTTGCCGCATTTGCACATTTTTATTTGTTTTAGAGCAAGCTGGATTTAAGCAGTAATATGACTAAAAATATTTTAATAGCAAATTATGATTCTCATTATTAATTATTATCACATCTTCATATTTGTAAAGTCACACTACAGCATTCTGATTAGATTCTTCATTAGAATCATGAGTGGCTCTTTGTAAACAGCATCATTTTCTGGGGCCATGCAAAACTGCATTACCACTAGTCAGTGTGGAGTTATTCTACATCATGACAGTAAAATAGACCATCCTTACTCAATGTACTGCAGCAATTCCTCTCCCAACTTGTAGAAAATGCTGTGAACATCTGATTATGCATGGCAAAAAAATACCGTCATATACAGTGAAACCGTAAGAATTTTGAAAAATACCGTGATATACATTTTTGGTCATACCGCCCAGCACTAGCGGAATCTAAGCTTTCCAATGATATAGCGCCAAAGTTGCTGCACAAATGGTTTGCGAGAAAATTAACATTAACCCTTTAACTGACTGCTCAACCGTTTGGTAGAGCACACTTTAAGACACCATATCTTACCCAAAAATCAAACTGATTTAAATTTAAACATATGGAGCCATATCCACCACTTGAGTACTACATGTTAAGCACAAAATATGATTTAGGCTAATCATATTTGCATTTTGCACACAGTGCACACCCATTACTCTCGGTTAAATATCTCACTAACCCTTCACGCAACACGTGGCAAACCCAATATCACAATACACAGCAAACTAGGGCTGCACGATATATCTAAAATCTATCGTTATCGCGATATCAACGCTTGCGATGGACATACCGCAAAGATTACTTAATTTTCGATACATTTTGATACATTTTCTGTGCCGCACGCATTCCATACAGTCTATGGTGTATTCACATTCTGAATGTCAACATATTTTACCAAACCGATGCTGTCATGCAACCCTAGAAGCCCGTCCCCCACCAGTTTAGGTGTGTGGTGTTTTAGGTGTTGAGGCAGGAGCTAAGTCGTGATGGCTGAAGATAGTGAGTCAAGCGAGGTAGGCGAAGAGGAATTGGTGACTAAAAGGAAAAACACGTCTGTTATAGGGAAATATTTTGGTTTTATGAAGGCCGACTTATTACAAACACAGCGCCAAATTCGTCCTTCTCCACCGTGTTCAAATAAACAATTTCTTTCGTTGTTGTTATAGGATCAGAAGATAGCCTATCTGTCTTTCACTGTAAGGCTTGTATTTCATAATTTGCATTTAGCAAAAGCCCCAGACAGCAGCAGAGAGGTAATCAGGATTCGTTGTTTGTAAAAGTTGTTTAGCCTACTTTGTTAGACTGGACTGTGTGATCGCAGCCACTTACTTTCACTTTCCGCTGCCCTCGTAGTCGGCATGCCGGTAGCCTAATAACGTGGGATGCGCAGCGTATGAGGTTACAGACTGGGATACTTAAGATTTTAGATGAGTGACCGCCGCGATATAGCTTAAGTACAGTAGCTTTTTTGCTAGGCCCAGCGAAGGCTGGCAATGTGGAATATTCCGCTGGTTGGTGCGCAAGTATTCAGATTGGCTGTCTATCCTTCTTTTACGAGGATTTTCTTGGAGCACATCTTCCACACAACTTCGATAGCCTAGTCAGTGGGTATCTTAGCTGTCCACCTAGGCTACATAATATACTGCTCAAAAAATTAAAGGAACACTTACAGTTTTCCACAATTGTTCAAACCAATTTTTTGAAACCTTCCACCCTTCTCTCCATTCTCAAACTACATTCACAGAATGTCTGACAGTTCTTGCAAAATAAAACACTCGCCTTAAAAAGTTTTTCTTCTGCTCAGAATCAAACAGTGTCAGCACCAATCCAGTGTATGATTGAAGTGTCCCCTTAATTTTTGAGCAGTATATTTTATATTGTTTATGTAGAAAATTATACATTTATTTCTGTAATTATACATTTACCCCCCCCCCCCCCCCCCACCCACCCTTCAGTCTATGTTAGCAGCAAGTAGAATGGAGAAAAACATTAAATATTTAAATATCGCAAGTTATATCGTTATCGCAGTACTCAATAATGTTATCGCATATCGCATGTTTTCCTAATATCGTGCAGCCCTACAGCAAACCATACTGAATACGAGGATATAAAGCATGCCTCTGTGCAATAAGTGGTTCCTGAGTGATCCGGTTTTGAAATTGCAACACATTTCTACATAGCCTCATTGGGGCGAAATTATAATGTATTCTAATGTAAACTATTTGTCAGTACATACATTTTTGTAAATTGCTCAGCCATAGATTATCCCACTATCATGGTTCTTATATTGTCAGGTTCCAGCCAATCCCACTACAGATAAATGAATATTGGCATGCTTCCTAGTGACATTAATGCAAAAATATGAAGAAAATCAAATAATGAGACACAAATATTGATATAAAGCCTGACATAAGCCATTGCTGAAATGTACACACATTTTTGAACATTTCTGAACTGTGAAATGTAGCATATGTTTTGTGGTTGTGAACTTATTGCAATATCACCATAACTAGCCTATTCCACCTGTGTGTGCATGGTTATAATTCTGAAGTGTAAAGTAGCTTAGGCTACAGCACAAACATTTCTTACATTCCCACTTTTTAAAATTGTTTCATTGCTTCATTGTCATTTTCATTGGATTCTCCCATTTGCGCGTAAATCACTCATAAGCTTTTTTTTTTGTTACACGCATTCTCCCATTCCGCTTCTGTCACACACAGTGACAAGCGCCAAATCCCCCGCAGTGTTGAAGAGATCAGTCATCCCCCTCACTTTTGATAAGGAAAAAAGCCTTATAGGTACGCCAAATAAATAATAACGTAGCTAGGCTATGTAAAACTCCCCATTAACAGCATCACGTCACTATCCACAGCTAACACTGCACAATCTCGTATTCACTCTGTTGGATATCTGAAGCCAGTTTGTCTACTTAGATACTGTAAATCCTCAAATTATGACCAGGGTCTTAAGACAAAGTACAGGCCTTTAGGGGCAGGATTGTATTCGAGACAGCCCTTTATTTCTTATGCGAGTTTTATTTTGAGAGATGCGTTTCTTGGAGCGGCATACTGGTAGGCCTTCAAAAGCATGACATTTTCGGTTTAGTTTGTATTTTAATTTACTTTTGGACTGTTTGATTATATTGTTAAATGTTGGGACTGATGGGCACTGAAATCTGGGGAGGTATTTGATGA
The DNA here is from genome assembly GCF_046254945.1 of Alosa pseudoharengus. Lineage (NCBI taxonomy): Eukaryota > Metazoa > Chordata > Actinopteri > Clupeiformes > Clupeidae > Alosa > Alosa pseudoharengus. The sequence goes on along the minus strand of NW_027468859.1, from coordinate 35,039,218 downwards.
TCACTGTTCCATGTTGAAAGAGTATCGGGATTTCAAACAAACCATCCGCTTTCATGCGTTCATTGAACGTCCGCGGTGCTGTAATGGAAACCTTATTGCGTAGCCAAGTAGCCTATATATTGAGTTATTTTTAAATTATGCATGATTTACTTTAAAAAACTTACTTTAAAAAACCCTTGGATCTACACGATTCACGTGAATGACATATTTTGATTTTGAAAAAAGGCGATTTTCGCCGAAAGGTGACTAGTTGCAGGTATGGAAGCACAGAGCTCAGTGGTGAACTGACTAACTAGGCCTAGATCCACATGCCCTGATAACATGTCTGATCAATCTAGTCTGACAGCATTACAGGTAGCCCAACATTTGTAAATCCAGGAGAAGACCTCTCATTGTCCCATTATTACCCAGACGTTAGCATGTTCACTATAATATTGGTTGAAGCACTTGCTACTTCATTCACAGAGATAAATTATTATAAGATAAGTTATTCAGTTGGCCCTCGAGACAAGCCCTGCTACTACCCATCCAGACAATATGGCTGAACTGATAATGGGTCTCAGGCTGCTAATTAAATTGTAAATGATGACCATGCTTCCTGGACAAACCATCCAGGAGTGGGAGCTCATCATTGTGTCCATGGCAACAGAGTGCAGACAATAATCAGGCAGTGTTCTGATCAAACCAATGGCCAATGATATACAGGCATTGGATCAAACACAACCAAACTATGCAGGGCCACCGGGTCCACAAAGAAAGGGAGGGAAAGGGAGAGAGAGAGAGAGAGGGAGAGGGAGAGAGGGGGGGAGAGGGAGAGGGAGGGGGAGGAGAGAGAGAGGGAGAGAGAGGGAGAGAGAGGGAGAGAGAGAAGGAGAGGGAGGGGGAGAGGAGAGAGAGAGGGAGAGAGGGAGAGAGAGGGAGAGAGAGAGAGGGAGAGGGTACAGTCATGTCCACACAGGTCTGGCAAACTTGAGTAAACAAAACCCAGATGCTTTGCATTTTCAGACCTCAGTGCTCTGCTCCCTGACCATGTCCATTAATTGGCGAACGTATTGATTTTACAGCCAGTGGAAATGTAAAGCCACATGACTTCATGCTCTTACGTTAGACTGCATTCAGCCAGTACTCTTACAGTTCAGAGCTTAATATGAAGACAAGCATTTCACTATACAATGTGCAGCATATTATCAGGCATTTCACTATACAATGTGCAGCATATTATCAGGCATTTCACTATACAATGTGCAGCATATTATCAGGCATAGTCTTTTACTCTTTCACAAGGTGCATGCGCGATCGGTCATATTTTGCACACTCTCTAGGCTATGCCTTTAAGAGAAGGGAATGGGTAAAGGAGCCAACTCCTGAAGCACAGAAAAGGGGACAAGGCAGGGACGGAAATGTCAGAGCTCTGGAGAGTGCCCCTGAGAGGCCCAGAGCGCTGGCCTAGCGTGGACCCTCACCTGGCAACAGCCCAAACCACGGGCTACGTCTTAGTGAGAGCACGGAAAAAAAACAAGAACCAACACATCCTGATCCTATTAGCGTCAGTCGCAAACAACCTGAGCAGTGTGATGCTTGCCAAGTTGTCTGTTAAATAAGTCGGACAAACTCACAACCAATAACGACAACAATTAAAAAAAAAAAAACAATGACACCATTGTGACACCAACCAGTGACACCATTTACCAGTGGCAACAAAACAATCCCATGGGTTTGTTGTGCACAGGGATTCAGACAGGCGAGCTTACAATCAAAGGAAATCAGTATGAAGCCAGAGTCAGTAAAACAGCCATAGCAGTGCAAGCCCAAAGTTGGACCCCTCTGGTGAGACAGTGCACGCTGCTTCAACAAACACGATTGTTAGTTACTGAATTCCCTTAGAAACAAAACAAAAAAAGACACAAGAGCAGGCCTTGAATCTGAAGAATGACTGGATTCATCAACAATCTGGCATGGATTAACTGAAGCCCTGCAGCCACAGCACACAGGAACTAGCAGACCAGGAGGAAGCAAGTGGAGGCTAGCACGACAATGACTCCAATGGATTTCAATGGTTGATATTTACAGGCCTTTCACAATGATCTATTATAAGTGCACCAAAACAATTGGCCCCTGGGTACTTAAAAAGGGACAAACAAGGTCCACCTGCTCAACTCAAACGGCCACAGCTGCATTAAAAAACAGAGCTGGCTGTGCAGCATGAGGTCTCTGTACAGAACTTCAAATTGACCAAAAATGGTGGAGAATTACAGCTTCAAAACCCAACAATTCTCCTAGTAATGTTAAGGAGGGACCTGCCACCACTAGTACTGAAGACAGTAAAGACTTGCCAGGTATATTAGACCATATAGCTACAAAACCCTAAAACCTTAAAACTGAAGTAATGTTAGGGAGGTACGCTGTACAAACTAGCCTAATGACACTAGGACATGGAAATTAACATACAATACTGTTATTCAGACTAAATCAATCCTAGACTGTGTCATAAAGGGGAGTACAATTGCCTCACGGGTGCAAAGTGCAACTCATTACGTGATAATAAGATGGCTAGAGATGATTTCTTGTGCTAATCTCAACTAAAAGCACTGGATTTCTGGACTGTCATGACATTAACCAGATCTGAGAGGGGAAACTGCCAACTTCTGACAAGGGCTTGGGATAGGTTGGGCAGCACAACCCCAGAGACCTGTTCTGCTAGGCTAATGTCCACAAAGGCCCTTACACAACAGCATAGGCTCTGAGCAAACAAAGCTCACAAATGGAAGCATTTAGCTCCCAATGTTGCGGTGAAAGTGTTTTGTTCTGAGTGCTAGGCTCTTCGCTGACATCAAGAAGCCACAGTAGTCCATCTGGGTCAGGGGTGCACTCCATGTCATGTGGGCCAGTGTCCAGTGTGTGTGTGTGTGTGTGTGTGTGTGTGTGTGTGTGTGTGTGTGTGTGTGTGTGTGTGTGTGTGTGCGTGTGTGCGTGTAGCCTCAATCATTGAGGCGGATTTACCTGGGGAATTAAGGAGTAAAACACGCGGCGGTCTCTGGCGCTCCTGAGCCTGTGTTACACAATGACTTCTCATGGGAGGGTTTATGAAGACACCCACAGCGGGTACAGATTTCCACAAGCACAACTTCCTTTTATCTCAAATGTCCCATAAATGTGTGATCAAAGCACAAAAACAAATGCAGAAGCAACTGCAATGAACATGTGTTTTCTCTCTCTGGAGGAAGTGATAGGATCCACACTTACTCAAACCCAGATCTTGAACTTCATCGTAAACTGCATAAGCTCACTGTTGGCAAGCCTGGGCGAACCTCATAAAAGCATTTTCACGGGTTGTGTGCAGAAAGGCCTGCAAATGAGCTCTCGCCAATAGCCACCGATGATGAATGACCCCACGAGTCATAAATGTTGCTTTTCAAAATGTGTGAAGAGGCATCTCTCTGGCTGGTAGAGCCCGCTGCAGTCACACTCCACCATCTGTCACGTCAAACTACTCGCACATGGCAGCAGGAGAGCTTTAGTGAATCAGCTCTCCATTGCATGCCAAAAAAGCCCAAAAACCCTTGGACTCTCTCTCACTCACTCACTCGTGCGCACACACAGACACACACACACACACACACACACACACACACACAGGGATGTAGAGGAACACAAAGAGGCCATTGTTTGAGCCAAGCAAAGCCGTTCAAGGGGGTGCAAACCCATTTCGGTGGTGCCTTTCTTGCTCTGTCAGCGGCGTCTTGTTTGGATTTCTCCACTCGGGGTAGCGATGAGAGGCCCTCACAGCTTCGCACTGCCACAGCTGAAACAGCTCCGCCAGCCTACAGCCCACATGAACTTCTCCCCACTTCTGGGCTTTTAACACAAACACTAATGTGCATGAGGCAACAGCATAACAGCCATTAGCCCTGGAGTATCACTAATGGCATGCCAAATAGAACCGTTCTGCTTAGAAGTTCTATCAACTAGTAGGAAGTCTGCTGATCCAAACAACGTCAAACTTGGCACTGCACGTACCCGTGCCCGTAGCAAGACACCTGTCAAGTTTGAAATCAATCGGACAAACGGTTCGAGAGATATGCAAACAACAGACAAACAGACAGACGGACGTTCCAGACAGACGTTCCTGTAATTTATAGATAGATGACCGTTATGCCTTGGGGATTTCTAAGCATTTCAAAGCGGTGATATTTCACATTTGAGGCATTACATCTCCCAAACAGGGAGATGTAATGCCTGTTTCAATATATTCTGTTTTGAGAATATCTTTAACTATATGCAGTTAGCTTTTGATGCTGAAGCATGCATAGTATAGGGCACTCATGCTGTGTGCAACTCACGAAAAACTAAAATGAAAAATATATATAGTATATTATTATCAATCAATCTATATTTACAGTCGATTGCACCTTTGGTGCATTATTGGAATACCTGGTGCTTTACAAAACACGCATTGCATTGGGAAGTTCTAGGAGTCAAGTGTGCATGATTTTATGGTGTGGCACTGAATCAGAGACACGTGAAGGTTTCCAGAAGCCTAGTGAATGAGCGAGATAAGATAAAAATGTGAGCCGGTGATATGATAAGCGCAGTGACCCTCCCTTGTGCTCATCGGAGACCATGTAGCACGGACCTCATTCTGACAGAAGACAATGTTGTGTTATTTTGTGCTACCTGCATGACTAACCCGTCTGTCTGCCCTGAGGGCCTGGGCTGTCTTATCTGATGACTCTGACAAAGCCAGCTTTGCATTCTGCATACTCTTGCGTACAAAGATGGGAGTGGAGATTCTCTGGATTTCTATCACCAGTGCACAAACGAATGCAAGTTTGTACATCTGCAGAACAATAGCAAACACAACAAACAAATCGACCAAGAATAAGGAAAAAGTGGCAACACATCTCTAGGCAACAACACCCATTAAAGTATAAACAGGGTGTTGTTTTTAAGATGTGTTGATGCCTTCCTGAATGTTGCCAGGCAAGCGGGCACACTGCTCTGGTGATGGAGGGCCCAGAGGACCAACCGGTGCACAGGGAACGGTGTTGACTACGTACCAACATGATCACCAAAGTCAAACTCAAAGGCAAGCAAGGGCTATTACATGCTTTCCCGACAACTCTGGGAAACCAAATAAAAGCTATACAGACTAAATTTGTTTGCTGAACCAATGTTCCAGAAAGCCATCATTATGGCGGGTGATATAGACTGAAAATAATTAAAAAAAAGATTTAGTGTCTCATGATTAAAAGCGCTCGTCCCTGTTTGTTTACAAAAAGAACAAACTGGAAAGAGCATAAGTCTGTACGGTTGACTCATGCTTCAACGTCATATAAAGCCATGAAAGCCCCATCTGCCGCACCGCAGCTCAATTTAATGTGCAAGTTTGGTTCCATGGTCAATCCCAACATTTAAGACCAAAGCTTCTCAGCTTATTGCCTTATGACTTTTACTAGACTGTTCCTGGAAATAAGAAAAAATAGGGCCCAATTCAAATTGCCCTCTTACAGCATGTACACTACACATAATCCTCTATTGTAAGACTTGATCTACACACAAATGGGTTCTATACCACAGTGCAAATAGACATACTGACCCTAAAATGACGGGATGTTTTTCTCTACAAAGGTTCTGCTACTTTTAGCACTTTGAGATTTCTTGAAAGTGCGTTACAAATCAAATGTATTGTTATTATTTTAATTATTATTGTTATTATTATTAGGCTACTTTCTGTGCAGTAAATCAGATAAAGGCTGTGGTGTGCCTTGAAGCTTTGAGTGCCCGCGTCTGCAATACTGTGTGTGTGTGCGTCTGTCGGTGTGTGTGTGTGTGTCTGTGTGTGTGTGTTTGTGTTTGTTTGTGTTGTAAAGTCTGCGCTGTTAATATCAGCAGCGGCATAGGCCCACAAAGGTGGTTGAGTACACAACTTTTAAAAACTGTTAAACAGTAACACATGTTCTGCATTGTACAATATGTCGGGTCCTGCAGACGGCTCTCCTACTGTGACTCGTGCTTCTTGACTTTATTACCGAAAGACACAAAAGTGTGTTCCTCGTCTTATCCTACCAACTCTGCATAAACGTGTGTGCATACACGACAACAAATGTGCCCTGCAAATGTGCATGTCTCTTGTGGGTTTTTTTGGGGTTGTCCCCCCCCCCCCCCCCCCCGCTTTCCAGAACCTTCCACCAATCAGCAGAGGGGAGCACTGGACCACAGCCCCCTATGCGCCAGATTCACTGGAGAATGTTGCCGAGGCACAAGCCTCTGGGTCTAGGGCAGGACAAAACACAACAGCATTTTTGCCGTCTCTCCTGTGACGCTTATCCACACTCGCGTTACACCAAACACAGCAGTCCGAGCCAACTGTTTTTAATCTGTATCGTATACACACATACACATGGAGAATATTAAAATGTTTTGCTAGGATTCCAAAAACCAATCCAATCCAAAAACGGAACAAAGAATTAGTTAATGAATGCAAAGCAGGTTGTACAGTAAGAGCTGTAGCTATTTGCCAATAGCACTAATACACTGCAGTTCAAACAGGATACGATAACATACACCTGCATGAAACAACCTTGTAGCATAAAAGATACTTTTGGTAGTCCTTTGTGTGAGTGTGAGTGTGTCTGTGTCTGTGTGTGTGTGTGTGTGTGTGTGTGTGTGTGTGTGTGTGGTGTGTGTGTGTGTGTATGGTGTGTGTGTGTGTGTGGTGTGTGTGTGTGTGTGTGTGTATGGCATGTGTGTGTGTGTGTGTGTGTGTGTGTGTGTGTGTATGGCATGTGTGTGTGTGTGTGTGTGTGTGTCTGTTTACTTTCCACTAAGGTCTATTTGACTTCCTAACAAGAATGACACTTACAACCTGGCTGGCATTCTTTTCACTGTGCAGCATGTGCTATAGAAAGCCCAGACCCCTTACATAACACTGACAGACTCCATCACAAGGGCCTGATGCCTGTGAGCTAGATAAAGGCTATAGGGAATACTGGCTGTGAACAGGCACACAACACATGTGTCTTATACTACTGGCTACTTAAGAACTCTCCACTTCTGCATGATCCAATCCGTCCTTGGGACTTTTATAGACCCTTTCAAGAGAGTTCCATTATCAGCAACATAGTTGGCCCCACAAGGCTTCCGTTTTAACATTCCATATGTTATCTTAATGTAGAGGAAGTAGATTGGGAACCAAATAGAAGCATTGTTTTTGTTTTTGATGTTGAAAGGGTCTATATGGTCAATCTCCATAAGAGTGACATAGACATGGACATGGTCATGGTCACAACAACTTCTGTACTATGTCTGACCCACATGACGGGTAAACAAATACACCACGCACAGGTGAACAGGTAAACATGCCAATCTTTGATATCTTCAAGCAACAAGGAAAATGCAGGCCTCTATCTTGATGTTGAGTCTTGTGATTATGTCACCAGACCAGTGTTTCCCATACATTGACTTATTTGTGGCGGCCCACCACAATATCAACATTGACCACCACACAATGATTTTCCAGGTTGTACTAAATTGTGCTTAAATCTGGTTAGCATCATATCCACACTGCGCTAATTTGTTAAAAACTGTTGCATTCAAGTTAATTCTGCAAACCTACTGTGGTGACAAATAGAATTCAATTCTGTGGGAAACACTGCAGACAATGCCAAACCATACAAACACACCCACATGCCAGTCCAATATTAATTGTCCCTGTGATGACAAGACAGAGAAAGAACCCGGAACACCCAACCGGTGTGGCCCTTCTGAAACCACAAGCACACGTGGCATTTGATCTGTGGATCGCCGGTGTGGCCCTTCTGAAACCACAAGCACACGTGGCATTTGAACTGTGGATCGCCGGTGTGGCCCTTCGGAAACCACAAGCACACGTGGCATTTGATCTGTGGATCGCCGGTTACACCTCTGTCCTGAAGAAGCATAGCTCCTTTGGCAGATGGCCGTGCAGGTCAGATACCTCATGTAATAAAACTCACACAAAGTAGTTGGATGATATTTTACTAAAGGACTAAAAAAAATGGCTTTGTGAACTTACCGCTATCTCCCTGCAAGCAGACATCGATATTCCAGTGCCTTCAATTTGTTTCAGTGCATACTCCTTCTCATCATTCCTGCAAACAATAAAAAGTGTATGTGTCATTGACAAATCAGAGTAGCTGGGTCAATCCAGATGAGTTTTGCGACAGGAATCACCTGTTAATTACAGTTGTCCCTTTATTTCTACATAGAATGCTACGAAGACAGACAAAAAACTTTGCATAAGCAGTTGAATATAACATGACCACGATGCCCATATGGAAACATAAATCACAAAAACACTGGAGACATTTTGAGATGTTAGTGTTAGTGTGTTCTCTCATGTTGTACTACCGCACTCTTTAACACTCATTTGGGCTCATCCATCTAACTTTGTTTGCTAGAGTTCCTTTACAGTTCCTTTAATCTCACTGCAGTCTTGAAACTGTGTTGCGTATTGCTGCGCAATTGGTGGCCTCTCTCCCTGAGCCAGCCTCTATCTCAGGGCCAGTGCAAACGCCAGTAGCCAACCATCCAACCGAGCCCACCGCTGAACTCCCAACACACAACCACCAGGGCAGCTCCACCAGACGGACAAACAGACCCGCTGAGGGATGCTTACGTAGGCATTTATGAAGGCTTTGCTTGAGTGGGAAAGGCTTTGATTTTGGACACACAGACAGTTGAAGTACTGCTTGACAGGACAGACAAGACAGACACAGTAGTCTAGTGTTTGAGGCTGCTTCTATAAAGCACAGACATGGTTTGATTGTGGCTGCGTAACACTCAGAGATGCAAGTGCACGCAAAAAAGACAAAAAAATTCCAGATGTGAAAAACTGCAAAGTGAGGTTAGACTACTTTGCATTTCTCTGGCCTTACAAATTACAACTAACTGGAGAGGGAGTGATGTGGGCAGTTCTTCACTTCAACATGAACCGTCAGACCTGAAAAGACAACCAACGAGGCAAAAGAGAAACAGGAACATGAAGTCGCTTAACTTGTTTCTTGCCCACCTCCTCTCTCTCCCTTTCTTCCTTTATTTCGCTACAACCCTCCCCCTTCCCTTTCAGTGCACGTGCAGATTCTTTTAGCGATATTTTGCATAATACACTGCTCAAAAAAATTAAAGGAACACTTACAATTTTTCACAAATGCTATAACACATTTTTTGAAACCTTCCACCCTTACCTCTATTCTCAAACTACCGGTACATTCACAGAATGTCTGACAGTTCTTGCAAAATAAAACAATCACCTCAAAGCTGTTACTTGTGCTTGGAAACCAAACAAAGTCAGTCATAGAAATACATATCTATGGTCAGAGTACTGAAGTACTGATTCAATATGTGATTGAAGTGTTGCCTTCATTTTTTTGAGCAGTGTAGCTACCAGGGCTGTCTCTAGACTATAGGAGGCACTGGGCAAGAAATGTTGAATCAGATATGTTCCCTTTTACAAGCATAAAAAGCACATTTTCAACAACCCAATGTTGCATAAAACTGACGAAAATATTTGATAAGGACGTGCTCCTTGTTTGTATGTGTGTCCAAATATTAGCGACTCTTTAGAAACACCCCTGGGAAGCACTAACTATGAAGGCAACATTTATTACACTTGACACAGGCCTTCATATTTGACTACAGTAACAGAAGTGAATTAGAAAGTTCTGTCAGGGCTCCAGACATCCAGTGCTAAAAAGTACTGTCTATGGGCCCGCAGGGTATCCCCTACTCTCCGTCCAGACATTGACCTTCTCCTGTGTGTAACCCCCTCACAAATAATGTGTACCAACACCAAAAACAACAATTGAGGCAACAGTATAATATCTATGGAGCTAAGATCTCATTGTGGTAGTTACAATTGACCTATTATGCACTCAGAGGTTGACACTACAGCACTTTTTGTCCTTGCAATTACTGTACATATTATGCAGGAAATGCTCCACTAGCAAAACAATGTTTAATCACTCGCCCCTTAATCTGATTATTTTCTCGTGCAAACAAAAGGCCACGGATTTCACAGTGTTTGTAGAAAGCATGATGATGATGAGTAGGAGACTACAAATGTGGGAAGAGGCCAATGTGACATTAGGCCTAAACAGTCACTCTTCTGCAATCAATGAAACCACTGGTTATTTTACTGAGTACCTGCTAAGATACAGAAAGAAAACATAACAAAGATATCTGTGTGTCTGACAACAAATGTGTGTATGGTTTATGCTAAGCATTCATCTCATTCTCATTTCATCTCTGATTTCATCTTATAAATCAGACATCTATCATGGCCAAAATTCAGGTGTTGTTGCAATGGTGGCTTGTATATTACCTGGCCAAATAAGTTGACTCCAGCCTGTTTGACCTTAAAGCAATATTAGCTCAGGGAGAGCAGGTTGGAGTACAACTGAATTTGTATCTACCACTACACCTACTGTTTTTGTCGCCACAACATTTTGTTCTATTTGCACATGTTCTACTGAAGCGATTCCCACATGCCAAGCGGAACTGCAACTGTTTTTCCCGAATGGCCTTTCAGTACTACTTAATTTTCCAGCCCAAATTACAGTTGGGTCACATGACCAAAGCATCAGCATCTCTCTGGAGGTTAAAAATGAGAAAGTCTACTAAAATAAATATTCCTCCTGTGTGAGATAGAGATTATCCAAACACTGTGAACAGACAGAAATGACTGAGTGAGATAACTGTACCAGAAGATCATTATACTAACAGGTGTGAGCCAAGACTCTAAAATGTAAATTCAACAAGTTAATCAAACCCTGCTCCTGTTCTTTCCTTAGAACAAATATAACCAATATATAACCGATCTGCACAACCAGTGTAACCAATCTGTTATTAAGAGTGAGTTTATAGTTCGGCCTTTGCATGCTTTATAAAGGGGTGAAAGAGCAGTGAAATGTGTGGTTTATCTGTACTTTATCTGTACTGTACTGTACATCTACTGTACATCATCTGTGGTTCATATCGGCTTGTTTTGCACCTACAGAAAAATACATCACCTTATGCAATGTTTTAGTCCTACATGAAATGACCAACCAGGATACCATACTATCTCAAGTTTATCCAAACTATCTTTTAATAAGCTGTTGTAACCCTGTGAAGAGAAAGCAGCCCCACAAGCAAAGTTGAACAAGCCAGTTGGGGAAACAGCAAAAAGGTATTGTTATATAGACATTTTATCAACTTAAAATATTAAGATGCAAACAATAGGTAGTTTATAAGTAAACACTACACAAACACAGCTTATGTTTTCACTGTGGTGTGCTCAAGTGTTTAAGTGTGCTCAAAATATTAATTGGATAACAAAACATTGTTTTCCGAGTTTATGGCAGATAGCCTACCTTGGGAAACATTATTTTGGAACCAGTGATACTCAATTCATAGATAAGGTTACTCAATGTAATGTCCTGTCCTATTGGATATGGTATTTTGGGAGCAATGACTGTGCAGGAGTAGCCTACATTGATCATTATTTCATTTCTCAAGGCTGCAATATCTTGCCTTACTGGAGAGAATACCTACAGGTTTGAGGTCTCAGTCACAACTTTGCCACTAACCCTGCCAGGCACCAAACACCAGCCAGGCTGCATGCATGCTGCATCCTTCATAGAATGGTTCAACGGGATCTGTTGTATGTCAGCTATCACACATTAGTCTCCCAAGACCTTGCCAAGCTGATAGCTAGCCTAACATCGTCCACCACAGCATCAAGCTGACGTCGACTGCCCAACCAGAACATACATGCTGCCTACTTGTTTATGTTGCCTAGATATCGAATGACTTAGCATAGGCCGTTATGTCGTTATCTCGGGAAAACAAAAGTTTCGTTATTTAAGATAATGACAAGCCAGTCGAGATCTCGTCAGGAAAAAGTCTGAGGTAAATGTAAACTGATGGCATCTTAGGGGTTTCTATAGATTTAGTTATAGTCAAGTTCAATCACTGACTTAAGTTGCATATCGGGATTTCAACCATATGACAAAAGAATGTTGTTGTTTTTTACAAATGTGCAACACTTATGAGTCGTTCATCTGAACGTATTGTGGTTAACTGTTAGCCTTGTTGTCCGCAACTGCCTACCTATAGTGCTGCATTTAAGCATCCTGTCCCTAAAGCGTCTGACAAAAAATAAACATCACAGTGTTGTTTGGGGGAGGACCGATGTGAGAGTGAGTGAGCGAGTGCGTAGCCTACATGAAAACAAAAACAGCCTTGGGAAGCGAACAGGCCAATTCAAACAACTCCCTGCTCAATCTGCTAGGGTATTACAAACGAGATGTTTACGAAAATGAAATGAAATTCAAATAAGGAGCAAGATATTCTATCTGTCTTACCCGTCTTTGCGTTTAGCTTTATAAACGTGCCCGTAGGTGCCTCGACCCACTTTGCAACCTTCATATTCGAACAGATCTTCCACCTTCTCTCGATCGGCCGCGAGCTTTGTTTTGAAGTCGTAATCCATTTTAACCCATAAATATATCTTAATTTACAATAAAATAAAATATTAATTATTACATGCATTAATTAAATAATCTGATCGTTTTATTCCCCCACCATTTCCTTGTTTGGGATTTTGGTCTGCTCCGCTTAATGTTCACTGGCTCGTTGACGTTTTTTATTGGCACGCATGGGTGTCTGGGAAAGAGAGTTTTTAACAACTCCAAGGTATACAATGTAGACGAAGGTACGGAGTTGATTAAACTACAATCCGCATATCGCGTTGCGGTTGCTGCACTTGCGTAGTCATACAGGGTTTGAAAAAAACGTGGACATCAATATTATGTTTTTATATACGATTCGAGGAAGGACTTCAGACCAAACTTTTAACAACTATCCCATCCTTGCGACTTTGATTTCGTTTGACCAAAACCAACATCGTTTGAACAAAAGGCATCGTTTGTCAAACAATGGCAGTGGCCCAATTATTCTAACTACGTTTTTTTTTTTATTATTATATAGATGCATGTCCCGGGACCATTCTGCCAAATTGTAACGTTTTAGTTTCACTTTAATTCAAAGGTTACAACCCATTTAGGATTTCAGCTTTCAATTACCCTTACTTGGACAAGTAATTCTTCGCAAATCAGCATTCATGCGGGTTAAGATAATGTTGTTTTCCTAGAAATGTTCCATGAACTGTAGTTTTAATAGTCGCACTATTCACTTATAAATAGTCCATATGAACAAGCCCGCCATCGGCGACTCCATTCCGAGCAAATGCCTTTACGCAACCTTGGTGTAATTGACAGTTTCTAAAACCAATCGAAATTTATTAAGGAGGAGCTCTAAATTGTGATACGTCCAACTTGAAGATGACGTATCAGACCTGAAGATAAAACCACCGCGCAAACTGCAATCTGCGCTTTCACAGTATGGCCGGCGACATTAGCTAGCACTCGCTCACAGTATTCTCTGTAAAGGGGAAGACCGTAAAACCAAGAAACTACATCTGGATTGCTAAAGGACTGTACCTAGACAATAAATTATAACTATCAAGCAAGGACTAATTAAGTTGAGAAAAATAACCAACGTATAATTTCTGTTGTTGGTGTCTGTTGTCTCACGATGGAAGAGAACGGTGCACACTTCTTCGAAGGGACCGAGAAGCTGTTGGAGGTGTGGTTCTCCCGGCAAGATGAGACCAAAGGAACTGGGGACCTCCGCACCATCCCAAGGTTAGTTTGTATCTCTGTATGTATCGTTACTGGTGATGATAATGACATGTCATGTATACTAACTTAACGTAGACGTTACCATTAGCTCCCAAGGATTCTATCAACATTAGCAAGGCTCATTTGTCAGTGGTACAACGTTATCCACTCACTTGACACGTAATTTTGTTAGGTACGACACCAAATATCTTATTGGCTTAGTCATAGGCAGTACTATGACGAGAGGCATCAAGATAATAATTCGTTGTCACCATTGACCAGTTGTGCTAGCCTGTTATCTGCTAGTGGAGTAACGCTAGCTTGCTAGCTTACTTTCTATGTGATTGACTAGTATTCGGCTCGAGGCAGTGAGACGAGCTTGTTACCATCCCCCATTATTCAATGTTCTATACGTTTGCGTTAAATTGATCGCTTGCCTCATCCGTCAGACCCTCTTCTCTTTTCGTATATTATTCAGACATTCATTAACAATGGGCAGTACAAAGGTGATCACATCAAGCAGTTTTATGTTGCCCAGTCAATCAATGAATGAATGAACTGCAATGTTTCTGGCAATGATAACGCGAAGTGGCTAACTTAGCCGCAGGTCCGTAGTAATCCAGTTTGTAAAACGAATGCACCTTGTTTGTCAACGTCTTAATCTTTGAAATAAATTCAGTGACTTTATTCGGATAGAAAGTCTTTGACGTTAGCTACTTTTGGTGTCTCCGCAAACACCCCACGTTGAAGTCGAACGACTAGTAGTCCGATCTTAGAATGACTATGCTATGGTAGTGTTAGCTTACGAGCTAACATTGCTCAACGACTGCGTAGTTTTCCTATCCGAAAAGCCGTGACATTAATCTTGCGCTCACACTCTCGAAATCCAGCTTCTGTAACAGTCTAAATACACCGAGGGCAGTATTACAAGAAAAATGTGATATTGTACCTTTCGCCGTAATTTTATGCTGGTCTTTTTCGTGTGACGCATGTGGGCCTGAGCATGTGGCATTGCCCGCGACACTCCGCAGTCGCAGTCGGTTGGGTGAAATGCCGCAATGCTTCCACAAGATTTATAACATCTGCTAAGAAATGGTCTGACTGATGCTAGGTTTATTAAAACAGTGAGTATGGATGGGCATTCTGATGTATTGCACTAAAACGTTAATCGTTAACAAACGACCAAAGACAGTCCTCATTCAATAGTTACTCAATCATCTTTTGCTACATTGTAACTTATGTGACTAACTTTAGCCAGTTCCACGTTTGCAACAATTTAGGCATGAGCAGCCTTTTGCAGCCTTTTTAAAAACAAAACAAAAAATAATTGCCAGATCAAAACCAACAGAATAGGTCTGTAAGTTACGCACTCAAGATTGTAAATATTTTATCTGGTTTCTCTGGCATACAGTTTTTGGTAACTTGTTAATTAATTTACTTAACCCAGTTTTTGATAAATCCTTGTTTGTTACCAAGGTACTTTGCTACTTTCTATGTGAATGTGTCACGTTTTATGTTCGTGACATTCTCTCCTCCCATGTCGTTGATTGGTTGGGAGCATATGGGCTCCGTGGTATACGGCTGCAGCTTCTCAAACAAGACCCCCTTTGGGTTCCATTGCCAAATCGGTTTGCGGGCAGTGGACAGATGTTGAGGTAGGAGGGAGGAGGAGACTCGCAGGAACACGCGCACACCCCTGGGGGTGTTTCAAAAAAATTGACGCTCTATCTATAACATTTGTCAGAGAGAGACCACGTGCAACTTTTGGCTATGAAAGTAGCCTAAGCAGGCGTAAATTACCTTAAAGGCAAACTAATGGTCACTTACATGTGACAATAATTTTGAGTTAAAAGATTTTGTCTTTAGGCCATCACTTGAAATATAATGTTTAATTTCTTGTCTGGAGCAGATTGTTCTCAAATCCCTATCATGACGGAGCTTTTTATTCTTGTAAGTTTGACATTGTTTTCAATATCTATTAAAGTTCCAAAACAAGTCTCATGCTGTCATTATGCTACTGTTGAGCTTTTGCCTTGGTCAGAAGAAGAACAAGAGCCAGTCCAATCCAGAGGGGGAGAATGGCCAGGCCCGAGTATTGGTTTACCGGCACCATCTTAGATTAATGGCCGAGAGGAGCGCTCAGTAGATCACTAGAGCTGGGCACCGGCCAATGTCCAAATAAGTCCTCAAGAGCATCTGATTAACAAATCTCACTGGTCTCGCTTCCTTTCTCTCCTACAGCACCTTTCATTTCGTCATTCTGTGTAGGCTAAAGCCTGATGTAATCGCCTGTATAATGCCACAATGTGTTCATCTTAAAGTTTGTTAAAGATGTTAAATTATGTATTGGCTAGTTCTGTTCTGTTGGCTATAGTGAGGTTTATAAGCTATTAATAAAGCAGTCATATTGAGAATAACTTGTGAAACGGTGAAAAGTAGTCTTGTTGTAGTAAAAAAAAGATGAATTGTTAAAGTTGAACTGTAAAAGTAAGATTTTTAACCTTGTATTTGTTATAAAAGTGTGTAGACAAAGTATGGAGATGACTGAAGTATAGTGGCCTAATAGTATCTCATTATACGGCACATGTCAAGGTCCAGTTTGTCCTGTTTGGTGTTGCATCTCTGTGTCAGTTTGTCATTGAACTTATTGCGCATCCAAATACCAACATGTCCGTTGGGTCTGTTAAAACCATAAGCTATTTGCACACAGTCTCTCAACTTTGTGGTTAAGTGGTTTTACAATGTGTTTGATGTTGCCAACATGCCACCAAATGACCACAGTGTTTCTATCTGTCAACACACACACACACACACACACCTACCTGCTTGCGTTAAACACTGCCAGCTGGGCCGGATGGACACAAGGCTTGGGGTGTCCATTGTAACCACACACTATATCCTTACATTACCTCAGTTCATTCTTGCCTTTGAGGTGTCACAGGCCACTGCCACCAGAAATAGCCCCAGGGTCTCGGTTATCTCCGGGCTGACACATGAGATGCTGGATTTGGTCTCCCTCGGACAGTTGTCTGCTCCGACGTGTAGCCATAATATGTCACAAGTGTGTAGTAACCAGAATCGGCTTTTCATCTGGCTAGATTCCTCTTGGGATATGCCATGGAAATTGGCAATGAACTCGCAATGTTATTAGCTTTGCAGGAAATGTTTTGACTTGTAAATAGTGAAATGTGTGATCAATGCCCACCCAGTTGCTGAAAGAATCATATTCAAATGGTTACTTCTCTAGGGGCTTGAAGGGAAACAAATAAAATCTCTTACACAGGATTTATGAGCATGTGACGGGCCGAAGAAGGCTGTAGCAAGGAAATGTTTTTGGGAGCTTGGTGCTTATTGACTGAACTGATGCGCACACTAGTGAACCTGCTATTGTTCGTCACAGACTCCGCTCCGACATTTACTGCCCTGAGGTAGTGTTTGTATTAGATGTCATGTGCTTCTGAGCTCAGCGGGCAAATGGATCTTCTTGCAGCTGCTCTTCCCTTGCCACACACTGGCCTGGCTGTGGAGGCTGTAAAACGCACCGTGGACGGACAGACAGACGCCCATCTGCTCCTGGCTTTTGGGGATGGACGGTGCTACTGTAAACGTTGAGCATGCCCCTCTCTGTGACCTCCTCCCGTGAGCGGCTGGTCACGTTTCTTTTTGTCTCCCAGTGTCGAGCCTTGCTCTGAGAGTCATAGTAGAGAACCAGAGCGCTGAGGCGGAACTGAGATGTCTCTCAGAGAGTGTCTCTGACACGACTACAGTAGCTCTACCCTCCACGGCCGTCCTTGAACTGTAATGGCAGATGGCTGGTAGCCAGCTTGGCTATGAAGCCTGCCGCATTTTACTTTGTCCTTCACCTGTCTTTTTTATAATAGTTTTTACAGGCCTTGTTTTGGGTTATAGATCACACCACAATACATCACCCCCTTAAGATAGACTTATTGCCTTGGCAAAGCTGTTATATGTTTGGTTTTGAGAGACTGTTTATTTCAATTGGGAGTGTTTGGTCCAACTGTTGCAGAGCTCACCTCAATGGTTCATGAAATGTTTTATTTAGAAACGGGCTGAGTTCATATGCCTCTAATAGACCTCTCTGCTGTTCTTGGAAGTTCAATGAATAGTACTGGGTAAAAAAAGTAGAAGCAGATGGTTATTTGACCTAATACAAAGCACTGAAGTGTGATGGTGGTGTGGTGTATGTGTTTGCTTACAATTTTAATATTTTATTTGGTTATTCAAATAAATTGTTTACCTCTGATGTGATTTGCATTCTTCCTTGTTATTCACCCCTTCTCCCTCTCTCTCTCTTTATTTCTCTTTCTGCAGGTTTGAGTGGGACAAACTTCTGGAGAATGTGCATTGTTTGATCATTAGTGTGACAAAAACTGACAAGCAGGAAGCTTATATACTCAGGTGAGTGTCCTGGTTGCCTCCAGAGTTCACCTTGTGCTGGGCGCTTTCCCTTTTTACTCACGGGGGATTAGTCAGCAGGGATTAACCCTTAAAGGAGTACAGTCACACCGGTGTGACTGGAATGTTGGGAAATGAATGCTATAAAAGAATATCTGGGTTTATTGAATTCAACATGGAATTTTAGAACCTTTATTGTTGCGGAACTTAGAATGTTCAAAAACCTACACCTTTAAGGGAGCAGCCCTGAAGGTGTGTCACACTGTCCGTGTTCGAAACGCTACGGTGACCGGGTGCTAAAATAGCCACAGTGGCTGCGTGCTCTCTCCCTCTCTCTCCCCCCTGAATCAAGTCAGTGGTATATTGAGACAGTTTTACACAGGCTTACCTTAATACATACACACACACACCCCTTAATATACACACATACACGCACACACCACACACACCACACACACAATATACTGGCTGCCTCCTTTAGAGTCCAGCTCTCGAGCACTCTCCAATACAAAGAGCAAGTCTGTACTAGACAGGCATGCCAGTACTCTAAATGGTCCACAGACTGATTATTCAGTGGCTAATCCTCTGCTGATGACCTATGCCCCTGGATCTGACCTGTCTGGACATCCTGAAGTTGGGTCCCAACGTGATAGAGCTCACGTTCTCCACTAAACACACATGTGTTAGGGTTAGGAAAGTAAACTTTGTTTGGAAAGTAAACTTTGAATGTGTTAAGAAAGCCATTTCAGACAGGGCCATGAGGCATGGGAGTATTAGTACATTGCTGGGAATCAAGCTGACTAAGGGATCGCAGACTATTCATTCAAGAGACAACCAGACTGGCAAGATGCTTCTTACACACACACACACACACACACACCCTCACGTCACTGAAGGAGAAAGTCCGATTATTTGGCTTGACCAAAGGATGGGGGATCAGCCTCTGTCTGTCTGTCTGTCTGACCGGCGCACGACCTTGCCAGGAAGACTAGAGCTGAGCCAGGGATGCGAGGGAAAGATCCCCCCCCCCCCCCCCCACACACACACACACACTCTCCTATCAGACTCCTCATAGAGTGCCTGAGCACTCTGCCTCGCTCTGTCTCCCTGCCGACCGTTGTCATGGGAACAGCGCGCTCACTCCCTCCGCAGCGGGCCTGTCTTTGCTGACGCATGTGTCTTTGCTCAAGAGAATGGCCCTCGCTGGTCTACTCCATTTTAAATAACAAAAACAAGCCAGACGTCTTTTGTTGTGCCCTGCACCTGAAAGCCAGGCTGAATTCATTCTATCGTCATGCACATTCAAAGGGTTAAAAGAGGCACATCATTGGAAAGCTGGATTTTCTTTTAATGCTTCAAATTTAAAATGGATTTCATGCTACTGTACTGTGATAATGGTATATTTCAGAACTAATAGTTTTGCTAATAGGCTTTACCATCACTTGGACTGCACATTATAGTCACTGTCAGTAATTTGGATTCGAGTTTCCAAGATGCACCCTTTTATCTTTAGTTGCTGTTTACCTTTTAACACCAGTTGCCAACTGGGTGAACGGCAAGCATCCACGCCCTGAGAGTAGTCACATGGTCTCCGTTTCCTAGCCAACGGTCTGTGATTGGGACGAGGCCGGGCCCAGTGTTCTTCCCTCCTCTGCACTCAGTGGGATGTAGTTTGTTTAGTTTGTTTGTTTACTCGAGGAGCGCTGAGCCATCAATGGCATCACTGAGGGCAGTGCTAGTTGAGTTGTTATGGTTTGGTTCGGCACGGCCCTGCCCGCCCAGCTTTAATGAACTTGGACAGACTGAGGAAACGGAGTACCCCCCCCCCCCCCCCCCTGTTTGCACATGATGCGTAGTGTAGTTGCTGCCGTGTCTTTGGTCATCACTGGTCATTGACCCAAGAAGTCACTTTAGCACACACTGGTGCACTGGTGACTGACTGCAAATAATAGGCTGGAGGGACAACTCTACTGTACCTGTAAAGGCCTATTCACACCAAGAACGATAATGATAACTATAACCATAACGATAAAAGCGTTCACACTGAACAACGATAAGCAAAATCTCTCCTTGTGTTAATGAATGTGACGGTTAAAATTTGATGGGTTCTGATTGGCTATTAGCTTTTTATCGTTCTGAAAATCGTTCTGAAAGTGATCCCCAACAATATCGTTCTTCATGACGTTATCGTTATAGTTTATGTGTGAACGTCGTCATTCATATTAACGAGAATGATATTTATTTATAGTTATCGTTATCGTTCTTGGTGTGAATAGGCCTTTAAGACGTTACTGAGAAACCGCTCAAAGTGCACCAATATTGCAGCTACTTTTTCACCCGCCCTACCTTACTTTATTGACTCATTTTGTCAGCTAAGTTGGTCTTTATAAGCAGTGTGATGGTGATGTTGTACCTTTATTAAAGGTGTGATAAGTGTAGCTTAAATGATAACATGCTTAAATGTTAATAGCTTAAATGTTATTCTAATGCTGCAAGTCAATGCCGTAAGTCGCGTCTGCCAAATGAATGAAATTTAAATGTGATAAGGAAAGAATTTTAAATCTGCTTTTCTTTCTCGTTTGTGTTTTTGTTTTCAGTGAGAGTAGCATGTTTGTCTCCAAGAGACGTTTCATTTTGAAGACATGTGGTACCACCCTCTTACTTCAAGCGCTGGTGCCCCTGCTGGAGCTCGCCAGAGAGTACTGCGGCTTTGATGCCATCGAGGTGAGGAGGGATCGAACGCAACACAACACCTGGTTTAACACCACGAGTAACACTAGACTTTACAATACAACCGCTCACACCGTGTCCTACAGGCACGGTTATTTAAGGTGCATGTTATGAAACATTGTGTGCGAAACGATTTGTTCTTGGCATTCTCTGTTGCAGACATGGGCAAGCTAGCTCTTACCGTAGACATGGTGCATAAACAAATGTTTTCCTCGTTCCTTGCAGAATTTCTTTTATTCTCGCAAGAACTTCATGAAGCCCAGCCATCAGGAGTTCCCTCACCGGAATTTCCAGGAGGAAGTGGATTTTCTGAGCCAGATTTTTCCAAGTAAGACTCCCAAAGCTAAGAAATGTTTGAGGCAAGAGTTGTAGAATCATCATTGTTTGTGTTGTGGGATAATCATTTCCTCTCTTTTCCTTAGACGGAGCAGCCTACTGTATGGGTCGTTTGAATTCTGACTGCTGGTAAGCATATTTCTTGCATGCGTTAAAAGTAAATAAATTCAACACAACGTCTTTATTCAGATTATGTGGGTGTCTTCTTTAACACTCCAAATCTCCGTATCGCGCCTCTCCAGGTACCTTTTTACTCTGGATCTGCCAGAGTTCTGGGAGAACAAGCATGCGGATCAGACCCTGGAAGTTCTGATGAGTGATCTCGACCCAGCGGTGATGGACCAGTTCTACATGAAAGACGGTGTTTCTGCAAATGATGTCACTCGTGTAAGTACAGGAGAGAGCGAGCGAGCGAGAGAGAGCGAGAGAGATCGAGATCTACCCGTTCAGTTGCTCGTGTGTTTTTGGCAGTTATCTATTTCTAAGCTATTTGTGAAATGCAACAGTTTGTTGACATATTCAAGACGTTGCATGCAGTGGTGTTCTTTCAAAATGCATGACCCTTGGGGAAATCCCTTGAGCAACAAATCATGGAGTAATATCAGAACGGCTGTTTGATGCGTTTGTTTTTGCACTTGTTTACACAGATGAGTGGAATTCGTGACCTGATCCCAGGTTCTGTGATTGATGCCACAATGTTCAACCCTTGTGGATATTCAATGAATGGAATGAAAACGGATGTAAGTTCTAAAAGAGAATTAACTAATGAATTAGATCCCTGCTTTTGTCAACTGTTCTATGCACATTCAAATAAGTACTCCTGTCAAATGGAACACTGTTTGTTTGCTCGTCTGATTGCGTTTGATTGTGACGTCACAGGGAACTTACTGGACGATCCACATCACTCCAGAGCCAGAGTTCTCTTACGTTAGCTTTGAAACCAACCTCTCCCAAACTTCCTATGAAGATCTCATCCGCAAGGTTGTGGATGTTTTCCAGCCAGGGAAATTTGTGACTACGCTTTTTGTCAACCAGGTATGTGCAAATATGGTAACGTGTCAGTATGCCTTGTAAAAAAGGTTTAGTCACTTAAGTGACTGACTGATTTACAGAATGGATCAAATTAATTAATTTTGCTTTCTTTCTTTCTCTCTCTCCCTCCCTCCCTTTTTCTGTTTGTGATACAGAGCTCCAAGTGTCGCAGTGTTTTCTCCTCCGCCCAGAAACTCGAGGGCTACAAGCGCCTGGATCGCCAGTTGGCCCAGTTCAACGATTACAATTTTGTTTTTAACAGTTACGCCAAGAACCGCCAGCAGAACCAGCAGAGCTGAACGAGAGAAATGAAGAAAAAGCGTAAAAAGAAAGCCGGCCGCCGAGAGCGATTGCTCGGCCGCCGTCTTCCTCCTCCTTCTCCTCCTTCTATTTCTTCTGTTCTTCTGACATTCTGTGACGAGGTTCTTGGCCATGATAAGGATGATAGCACCGCGGCCAAGAGGTTTAGTTTCCCCCTGTCCAGTTTGAATCGTATGCCTATTACTTGTACCTATGACTTAGCCCTCTTGCATGAAAGCTCCCCTGTTCGTGTAGATATCCTAGCTCACTCTTGCTGTGATCTTGAAGTGCATGTAGAGGAATTACAGCAGCTGGTTTTGGGGCGGTGGGCAAGGGGGCGAGGGCATCGCTCTCCTTTCTGCCGCCACAGGCCCTTCCTGCAGGTGTCCCCCCTCATCCCCCACAGACAAGGCTTCCGTGCCCACTAGGCCTGTACCCTGGCATGCTGAGATTGGGCCCCAGACTGCTAACGCGTGTTGTGTGGGTCCACCCAACCCCTCCGCCTCGCAGTTCTCCATGACCACCTCCTCTTTCTTCTCCCACCGCTCTGTCTCGAGCTCAAGCTCCCTGTGCAAAAATAAAAAAATAAATAACCCCTCCGGATGAAGCATCTTTGCCATAATTAGGGCAGGGCAGGGTTGGTTTAGCTTGTGTCCCCCCACCCCCCCGTTTCTCTCCCTGTGTGGTGTGGTTGTTTCTTGTTAACAGGGTTCCTCTAACCATGAAATTCATAGCACGCTACAGGGATAGCGATTTGACTTTTTACTTAAACTACACCCATTTACCACCCATGTAAAAATGAAAATCTTCAAGGCAAATAAAAATGAGTTGAATATCAAAATAAATAAATAGAATTTGCATAATAAATAATATGTTTAAATATCAAAATAAATACATATAAATTTGCGTAATAAATAATACATTTATTTAACAGTTAACCATATTGGGGTACTTTATGAAGTATTGCACCCATGGAGAGAAACACTGATAGATGCGCTTGATTTAAAATTCTCCACGGAGTTGTACTACGGCCAGTGGAGTCCCCTGCTCCTAGGCAGCTTGTTAATTGGGTCAACTCTCCTACAGCTTGTCTGCCTTAGCTCCCCCCTGACAATTGGCTAAAAATAAACTGCTTTTCAGGGCACCAGTCACCGAATTGAAACATGGCTTGTGTTTGGGTGGTCAGCTAGATAGATGTGCAATGTATACGAATGGCTTGCACTTTTAAGCCAACGGTCAGGCCGGTAGAACGAGGATGTAGTCCACCCCTCATTAGAGATTTCGCCACTAATCTGTGGTTATGCAATTTGCTGATAAGTCACAGGTGTCCACCACTAACTGTTGGGTAGTTTTCAGTTCGAGTGTTTCTGTTCCGGTCCAAATTGAATGTAGCTGTTTAAAAAAATAAATAATAAAAAACAACTTTAGGAGTTTGAATGTAGTTTCATTTGAAAACTGAAATCTGAAAGGTTCTAGTTGGCCTTTTCTGAAGAATGTTTATGTGCTGAGGACACCTTAGGTGTGGGCCCTACCTATAGCCTCGCCAAATGCCACTGCACTTATTGTTTGAAGGGAGGTAGATGGGTGTGGGGTGTCGCCCCCTGCCCTCACCACCCCCTCCCACCCACCACCACCCTCTCCGAATGATGCTTGACCACCGCTGTGCGACTGCCTTCCACATCGTAATTGTCAGTGCGCTCAATGAATTGGGACTCTTTTGCTTAGACCAGCGCTAGCCCAGCAAAGCACTTTCTCTTTCGCTAAACAATGTCTGTCCACCTCTGACCTGTCGCCCTCTTGTGTTGCCATCACTTTTCTTTCTGTGTCTGTCGCTTTCCCCCTCCCGTACATAAATTGGTGACCAACACAATGGGTTACAACCAATCTGAGCATGCCAGGGTCATCCCGGATCATTCCACACTAAACTGTTGCATAAACTGCCGTTTTATTAATTTTATTGTGCAGACAGTTTTTTTTTCTCCCTGCCCCACTGTCATGAACAGGTCCCCCAAATGTGACTCCACTGCACTTTTTTTGGAGTTCGCATCAATGCCCCTTTTGTTTACGTTGACGGAAAGATCCTGTGTTCCAATGGTGCATGTGACTACTAGTGCTGTATTGCTTGACAGTTGTATGTGCTGCATTTCTCGTTCCTCATGTATAAGTAAAAAAAGAGAGAAAGAAAAGGAAATTTTTTTTAAATCAGTGTCCTTTTTCCTCACATCTTGTTAAGTTACATAAAAATGTATAAAAAGAGAAAAAAAACTGTAGATGATAGGATCGGGGCATCCTGATAATGTTTTGAGAACAGGTGGTGACTCCTTCCTGATATATATATTTTTTTCTTTTCTTTTTTGATTATTCCCATCTAAAGTGCTGAAAGCAGGTCTGACTATTCAGTTGGTTGTTGAAACAAACCCGTGTGGGCTTTTGTCATTCGATTGCAGTTTTGCTGAAAGGCATTTTGAAGAGGGGACTGTTCTTTTCCATTGGCCAGTCAGTAGTCTTCATGAAGCTTCTCCCGCCAGAGATTGCAGACTGAGTGGTGAAATTTGCTGACTTGAGAGCAGGAGAGGAGATCGGTTTTTAGTGGAGTTGAGTAGGACAGTGGGAGACTCAAGCCCTGAACTGCTTTCAGCACTGTGGGATATTTTTCAAATGTATTTTTATTTAAAAAGGATAGGAATGTGTTTTAGGTAGAGGTGGGAGAGAGGGCGATAACACGGATAAGCTCCTATAAGACTCTGAAAGGATGCGAGTTGCACACTGTTGAAACCGACACAGACTTAGTTTCTGAAGAAGAATGTGATGTTACAAGTGGACCACTTCAATGGAGCGACACATTCGCAAGGCAAGGACCTGTGCAATGTTGACAATTGGCAAAGTCTCCTCCAGTAAGGCCTGTTGTGGATTGAGGAGTGGGTTTTGTTCAATTTTCACTTTTGCCAGAGGACCAACAAGCCAGCTCTTTGCCTTCCGATTGCGTTAGGCTTCAGTATCGCCATAGTTAGAGGCAGCCATAGTTCTATAGGAGCGTATGTTGTACTAGCGAGGACATTAGCATAAGCACTGTCAAACACAAGATTTTATTTTCTGGATGAAGTCATATTTTTGAGCGAAAGTTTGAGAAGTGGATAATTCAAGTTGACGAAGTTTGGAGCATTATGGGGTTTTTTGTTTTGTTTACTTTCTAAATATACAAGATGACTAATGACATTTTTTGCAGTCAAGCTATTTTTTTACAATACATTTTTGTAAGGGATGCGTTTCTGCTGCGGACCAATAACATAGGGTTTTTTTGTCTGTATTTTTTTTATTTTGGATGTTAAAAACCAGTGTTCCAAACTTTAATTTGTTCTGAAGTTAAGCGGCTAGATAATCGATCATGTTTTTTTTTTTTTTCCTCTTTCTCTGCCTTCCCTTGGTGTCGTTGAGATCCCTGGGAAAGGCAGAAACCACCAGCCTCCTCTCCTGTGAGGAAGGGTGCCATGACAGGATTTGGTATCAGGATGTGTCGAAGGGAAGACTTTGCTGTTCTAATTCTCTTGCTATTCTCTGCTTGGTCAAGATGTGCTAAATATATCTGTACTGAGCTTGATGCTTTAATAAAAAATAAAATAAAAATCCACATTGTTGTCATGACTGATTTCTTGCCCCAAATAGAAGCCAGATAATTGGTTTAAATGTCTGCCTTGAAGCTATTTTCAGAGGCTATGCAGACTGAATGATTTATAATAGACTTTCACTTGCCTAATGTAATTAACATGTCTAAAGAGGTATGATTGATCCATTATCTAGATGACATTTTCTTTCTTCTTTAACTGGATCAGATGAATGCTGCACTGAAAATCTAATATCTGACATCACATTTGAGGGGCCAGAGTTTATCTCCACAGAAGAGTAGACCTGGATGTACTGATATGTTTGTGTGAGATATTTCAGAGAAGTAACTCCATAAACCATAGAGGTACCTTGCTTATCACATAGGGCCAGAGTTTGGCAGCGATATAGGTAGCAGGAAGCTACGTCCAGGTGAGGACTTCAGTGAAGTGAAATTGAATAAACCAATCACATGCCACCAGTGCTAAATTCTGATCTATCTTTTATTAATTCTCTTCGGCCTGACTGCCCACTCTGGCCACAGTGCACAAGCACTTGTACGTCAAACTCGCACCATTGTTTAGGTAGGTGAATGATGAATTTTAGCACCAAATGCTGAGTTTCATAATTGTTTTCTCATTGCCAATTTCTTATCTAAATAAAAAGGCAATATCTTATTATAAAAATATCTATTTCTTACATTACATTATACTTCAGATACTATCAGATGTAACCTCTTTTTCTATATCCATACCAGGGTTGTGCACAATTCGAATTGCAATTCTGCTTCCTGTTTGCTACCTCAATTGAAATTGAATTGAATTGGAATTTGACAGCCAGTTTCAATTCAATTCTGGAATTTTGCACAAGCCTGATCCATACTAATAAATTTATAAATGTGCATGAGTTCACATGGGCTCTCCTTGTATGCTAGTGCACAAGGGACAGAGCCTTTTGTCCAGTGTTTCTGTGTGTTCAGAGGTGGACTGTAATGGCGAGCTGAAAAATGGCCCTTCAGTGACACTCCCTGGACAAAGAGTAAACAGCAAGCAAAGAATAAACAGCAATACAAACAGGTGAAATTAATTTAGTTAAGACTCCCAGGTCAAATTAGTTACTGAGAGGCGACACAAAATGTCCCCTTTGTGTGGAGTGACTTGAGGTTGTAAGCTGACAGATAAGGTGATCATGGCCCCTAATTTGCACCCTGGCGCAATGGCGGAAAACTCGTTTTCCACCCGGCGCAAAGTTTATTTTCGTATTTTGCACGTCTCATTTTTAAACAATGCGCCAGGAGGTGTGGCAATGAACAACCTAGGGAGCAGTCTGGCGCGTTGTCTATAAATCGCTATGGTACACTACTTAAAATGCATTACGCCACTGACCAAGAGAAACCTGTCAGAGAAGTCCATGGCGAGTTGTTCATATGTTATTTTAAGAGCGTATTATCAACAGTGATATGGGCGGGTGCACAAAGCACCATCCTTCTATCATCCATGAACACGCACCAGCACACATCCATGCAATACATTACAAAATTACAGAATTACAATGGAAAACATAATTAGAATAGGGCTGGGATAAACGATTATTTTTTAAACGATTAATCTAGCGATTATTTTTTCGATGCATCGATTAATCTAACGATTCATTTTTTTCAGTCCGATTCAATTTCGATTCGATTATCGATTATCTCCCCATTAATTCACTAATAGCAACTTATACATGTTTATTTACATATGAATGAAAAAACATGAATTATTTAACATTGCAATATATGTTTATTGCTCTTAAGATTCCAAAATAAAAGACTGAAGTGCAAGTAACTACAAGTGCAAAGTAATGTATTCTTAGTCAGAGGTAGCATTCAATAAAGTTTCAATTAGTAATTTTAAGACGTTCGTGTGGGAATCATGTGTGGATGCAAACGTAGTTCAAATAACAGTTTGTACTTCTCCTTTGGACAAGCACTTTTGAGTCTTGGAAAACACTTTTCCATTTCCATCTGGATTTTGCAGAGTCAATAAAATGAGCCCTGCATGAGTAATACAAGCAGCTGCAAGTAAGCATGCTAAACTTGACATCCAAACAGTATTCTAACGTTAGCTTTGAGATAAGGTTACTGCTTGATTGCATACTGTAACTTAACTTCGTTTAGTCTCCTCAATGTACTATGTTGTGATAAGACCTTAGCAGAGTTTACTTTAACTTTAATGCGGTTTTGAACAAATTTGCGCAGCATGGTCACGATGCTAATCGGATTTAATAGCAATGTAGCCCACTGTGTTCTATGCAATGCTTCTATGTGGCAACAACAATCCTTCAACAATCGTGAATATTTTGTTAAATGCACATGCAGAGGAGGAGCAGCGGGCTCGTTACGAGAGAGAGCGGGCGGGGCGAGGAAAGGCTGTGTGAGTAAGTGGCAAGTGCAGCTCAATGAAATTATTTTATCTTATCTTTAATTTAAATAGCAGGCCTACAACATAGAACATCAATGTGTGGTGGCCGGTTTTGATTTCGTGGTGCCCAGCCACAGATTAGTCAACGTATGAAAAACACTGAAGGTGTAAAATTAAAAATATTTAGCAGCACACGTTATGCTTGACGAATCGACGCTCATATTTTGCGTCGACGTATTTTTTGCGTCGACGTCATCGATTACGTCGACGCGTTGTCCCAGCCCTAAATTAGAATAAAGATATTACGAAATACATCTCACAATGAGTAGTTCACCATCATTTGCAAATTGGCAATGACAGTTAAGAGTGATTAGGCGAGAGGTGAGAGACATACAGTATGAGCACAGCTGAAGACGCACTGTCACGAGATATTAGCAACTCCTCTGCAGGATAAATGTTGTTTTATTCAGTCATTCGAACATTACTAGGGTAAGTGTTGCTTTTTCCAGCCTATGTTTTCAGTCAGTCAATAGTGAAAGTAACTAACTCTGTAGAACTGTTTTGTTGTTGACTGACACCACGGTAAGGTTAGTTTCACTTTGCCAATGAGTTCAAATAATAGACGAGTGCAAATGCGTGAAGGCTATACTATTCTAGGCTTCAGTAAAGCATGGTTTAGTGGAATAACAAACCATTCTCATTGGTTTAAATGATCTTACGCCCAAAACACACCCATGACTGATTAACAAACATTTCATAACTAAACCACACCCAATATGGACTGGACAAACCCCCAAATTTGTGTAAACTATTTGCCAGTGACCATGCACTTTAGACTGTCATAATAGGGCCCCTTATGTGCTTTAGGGATATGGGCAAGGCCAGTTCTAGCCTATTACATTTGGGTGGGCAACACAGTAAAGCGGTCAAATTGAATTTACATCAACAAGAGACATTAATAAATCATTGAGTGTTTTAATGTTAATTGGCCTCATATATAAACACAGGGAAAACAATGTCACTGTTTTCTGTTTTCATTTCATATTACTAGTTAACACTACTCTTCTCCGAACACAAGAACACACCCTCAAAAAAACAGATCATGATTCCTTTTACACTGATACCACCTTCCCACAATAACAAACGACAAATGATAAACGACTGATCTAAAGAGCTAAAAATCTCATCCGCCAGCAAAACACTTCATTTCTCTGCCTGTGTGTAAAGTTATTCATTTATCCATATGTCTTCTCAGACAGCACCTGTCAAAGCCGAAGTGACACTGCTGAGGGATGCGATGCGACTCCAGCTGACAGTCTTTCATAAAGTCAGACACAAAAAGAGAAGAAAGTGAGAGAGAAAGCCAAGCAGAGATACAGGCCTGAGGAGGAGCAGAAAGCTGACCGGTGACCGATGCACGGCACTCCATGTACGGGGCAGATGTATGGGGCTTCCAGAGGGATAGAGGGGCAACTAGCCGCCCCCCTCACCTGCGCTCCTTGTCCTTCGGCCTCCTGGGGCTGCGACTGCGGCTGCGGTGGCGGCGGCTGGAGCTCTTGTCGCTGCTCTCGTGGCGGTGCTTGTCCCGATGCCGGTCCAAGTGCTTGTCGCGGTGTTTATGGTGGCTGTCCCGGTCCCTGGAGCGGGACCGTGAGCGGGAATGCTGACGACCTGATTTCTTGTTCCTTCGACTCTCGTCACTTTCCTGAGAGGAGGGGGGGAGGAGAGATGACGACCACTGCCTGAGTCAATCAGCACTTATTCATCATACACCATCGCCGATCAATCACTTATTCATCATACACCATCGCCGATCAATCACTAAAACAGCCGTGTTGGAGCAGTCGTGGCCTACTGGTTAGGGCTTCGGGCTTGAAACCAAAGGGTTGCCGGTTCGATCCCCGACCAGTAGGAAAAATGTGGGCCCATGCCCACATCCACGGCTGAAGTTCCCTTGAGCAAGAAACCTAACCCCTCACTGCTCCCCGAGAGCCACTGTAGCAGGCAGCTCACTCCTCTGGGTTAGTGTGTGCTTCACCTCACTGTGTACTCATTGTGTGCTTCACCGCACTGTGTGTACACTGTGTGCTCTGTGTGTTTCACTAATTCACGGATGGGATAAATGCACAGGATCAAAAGAGTATCTAACAAAAAACACCGCCTATGATCTGATGATGGTAAGCAGTTCAAGACCAGCTTCAAGAAAACTGCCTATTCCAAGACAGATACATAGTAGTTGACTTAGGAACTTGCCATTAAAATAAAAAAAGTTTGCATTTCTAAGGTTCTAAAAAAGAATTCTTATTGGCAGCGTCTTAAATACAGATGTAAGCACCACACAGCAAACAAGAATGAAACAGAGCACCGTTTCTGACCTTAGGTTTCTTAGGCATCTTTCTGAAATCTTCATCATCAGAGTGATGGTGTTGGTGATGCCTCTTATCTTTCTGCTTCATCAATACCTGATGGCTTCCCCCTTCCTCATCCTCCTCTTCATCAAGCACCAGGTCATACCGAGAGCTGATATTGATTCATGAAGGAAAAGACAGCTAACCATATTTACAGCAAAACACGCCAACTTAAGTCATCTCCACACAGTAAGCTTTTTTAAACACAGTAGGCTGTTTTTTAAAGTATTTAGGAATGGCAATATTCAAACATGGCACCATAGCCTGTGTCAAGTCTCTAGAGCGAAGCAAGGCAGAATGACAGATGCAAAATATAGTTTATCCAGTCAAAAGGATACTCTTGCTTCGGCTTCACTTTGTCTTTGATGGCCAGCTTGGTCTTGTTGTCCTGTTCATAGGCTTTGAAATCATCCTTGGTGTACTTTCCACCTGTAAATTAATTATAGGCACTTCAGTGGTTGAGGACTCATCAGAAAGCAAAGCCTTAAAATAGATGATCAAACTGACATCCTGAGGTAAAAATAGTATCTAGAAATATTCTCACTTTGAGAAGTGGATAAAGCTAGACCAAATCAATCAATCAAAGAAAAATATTGAATTGAATTGAATTGAAAAATGTTATTCCTTCTTTTAAAATCATAGTTTTAATAGGTCTTGAGGGACACTCCTGTCCTAGGGCCCTAATTTGAATGATGGTCAAAATGCTGAGTCTTCCATCTAACTAAAGCTAATTTAATAACTAGACAAAATCAATTTGCTAGTTTAACATCGGGGGCAAGACACTAAAGCACAAACATTGATGAGCCAGCTCAATGCTCCCATATGCCAGACTCTAGCTGTATTCCATGCACGAGAACTTTGCATGATGACAGACTTTGCACTTTGCTCGCTAAACAAATTAGGGCCCCTAGACTCTGCAACAGAAGCCTTACTGCACTGGGGCACGTTTCCCAAAACCATAGTTGCTAACTTTATTGGTTGCAATGCAATTTCCCATTGCCAACCAACTAAGTTGCTAACAGGTTACTATCGTTTTGGGAAACGCACCCCAGTGCAGTTGTATTTATTGGGGACATTTGGTTTGACCTTTTCCTTTCCACTTGATCTTGGCCACTGACTGGCTGAAGTCAACATGTATCCGTCGGTCATCAATCAGCACGTTATCCATTTTGAAGTACGCCTTTTCACAATCCTCCTCCTACAGTGCAATGCAATTGAAGATATGATTTAAATAGCATAAAGAAAGTACATTGGAACATCTTGTTGGAAAAACTGCAGCAATTTCTCTCAAAGATGGTACATAGTAGTGAATTTACCTTTTCAAATTCTATGAAAGCATAGCACAGAGACTCTCCTGTCTTCCAGTCTCTGATAATCTCACAGCTGTTATGGATAACAAACACAATTAATAAGGCTATGTCAGTTATATATAAACAAACCCACAAACTAGGGGCATCATATTCAACAAACATACATTTTGGAATGTTAAAGATGCCATAGAATGGATGAACGGAGCATTTACCCTGTTCTCTGATGATAACATAGAAGGTATGCAACTTTGGTCTGTCAGATGCTATTTTAAAAGCCCATTTGCAACCCTATTATTAAGCTGGGGAACAAAATGACCCATTTTAGTAGATATCTAGCGCCCTCTCATGGCTATCTGGTCCCATATGAGCTTTATGCTGTTCTCAATAGGTTCCAGAAACCTTATCCTGGATCTCTAACTTGAAGTGATAATGTAATGTGTGGAAAGGGGCGGTAATTAGAGGGATGGTTTGCATCACAGTATGTCTTTGTTTAGATTCGTCTGAATCTGTGGTCATTTCAAAGTCCAAGACTGACATATGAAGAAGGAAACAACTAAGCTTTCCTGTTCACAGTAGCTTTGTGGCCATGTACTGAATTCTCCTTATCAAACATTTTCCCATTCTGGATATGTCATCTTTAACATTGCAATGGCAACAAGTATATGCATAACAAGCCTACAACACTGTCCAAACAGAATGATTGGTTTGTTTAGAAGGTAAACCTTGCTATGGCTCCAAAGCGAGAGAAGATGATCTCCAGATCTTCATCAGTGGTGACAGGGTTCAGCTTGCAGACGAACAACACATTCTCTGGAGGTCTCATATCTGCATCTGGCAAATCACCCACCTGAGAGACAGGTCCAGAGTGAGGCAGAGGTCCAGAGCCAACATTTCAAAACCACTTACAGAGAGGCTACGCGGGGCGCAGAACACATTCTTGACGTGTAAAATTTGAATTTTAGAAGAAGTACACATTTTAAAAAAAAAAAAAAAAAAGGTCTCTCCCTCTCACCATCTCCAGCAGTATGGCCTGAGTCTTGGCCTCTTTCTCCTTCAGAATTTCGTCCATCTCATCAGTGGTCTTGCCCTCATAGTCATCTATCGACTCATCTGCTCCAATACGACCACTCTGCCAAAGGAAGAGAGAAGAGAGACATTGCTGTCAGTGACAGGGGGCCAATACAAATTGACAGAGATTGAGTTAATCCTTAACACAAGTAACACAAGATTTACATTTAGATTTATTCATATGGAAGACACTTTTATCCAAAGCGACTTACATATGTCAATTATATGACAAGGGCCATTGTCCCCAGAGCAAGTGCAAGTGGTGGAAGCCGGGCGCTGAACCTACAACTTTTCAGGCTACTGCATGCTACCCCAGCTCCTTAGCCACTACGCTATCACCGGCCCACAAGTAAACATGATGCAGCAGGAAAAATCAAGGCAAATCCATCTAGGTATAGTATAGGTATAAGTATATATACTCTTTTGATCCCGTGAGGGAAATTTGGTTTCTGTATTTATCCCAATCCGTGAATTAGTGAAACACAAAGCACACAGTGAACATACCGTGAGGTGAAGCACACACTAATGGCCCTTTCCATTACACTTGTAAATCCATCGCCCGAGTTGGAAAGTGTAAATTACCCAGCTTTCTTGCGGCATGTGAGGGGCTACGTGCCTTGCTCAAGGGCACTTCAGCCGTGGATGTGGGCATAGGATTGGTTGGAAACAACCACTTTCCCCGCCCACATTTTTCCTACTGGTCGGGGATCGAACCGGCAACCCTTCGGTTACAACCCCGAAGCCCTAACCAGTAGGCCACGACTGCCCCTCATCTACTGGTATTGGCAGCACTGGTATGGGTTTAATCTCCAACACTTGCTTTCCAGCACCACCTCAGATCAGTAATTTACCAATACTCTGAAAGAGGACAGCAGTGAACACTGGAAACCAAACAAAGACTACAACACTCACATCTAACTGCTCTTTAGCGGGCTCGAGAGAACACTCACATCTAACTGCTCTTTAGCGGGCTCGAGAGAACACTCACATCTAACTGCTCTTTAGCGGGCTCGAGAGAACACTCACATCTAACTGCTCTTTAGTGGGCTCGGGAGAACGATCAGGAACCGGCAGGTTGGGGGGGTCATCAAAAGGATCTTCTAGGATTACAGTGTGGTTAATCCTAGAAGTGAAAAAGATAGATAGAGATAGATAGATACTTTATTGATCCCCAGGGGAAATTCAAGGTCTCAGTAGCATACAGACAACACACACACACATTCACTAACAGCAGAAAAAGTAATTAAAAGTATATAATATAAAACACAACTAAGCAATAAGGACAGTAGAAGATAAAGAATCCTAGATGTGAAAAAGGGTTAAGTCTCATGGCTCAAATCGAAATACAGGCCACAATACATCAAAGGGCCATTGGAACTTCATTCCAAATAATATTGAAATACCTGTCTACAGTGTAATGTATATTATATGTAATCTACTGTATATTCACTCACCACCATGACTGTTTCCTTATGGGTTTTGTTCTACCCCTTCACATATGTCTCTCATTATTATCATACATGTCATATGAATTTAACACTTATTATTCAATTTCGTCACCATGTGGGAAAAACAAAAGTTAAAACTTGATGTCAACTAACCTGATGTCCTGATAAGGCACAAAGTCTTTGTCGACAAAGGCCTCGTTGATCTTCTTTAGGACCTCCATTCCTTCCGTCACCTCCCCGAAAACGGTGTGAACCCCATCCAGATAATCCACGCTCTCCCCTGTTGTAATGAGAAACTACAAACAAGAGGGGAATGTCATCTCCAAATCTCCTTATCTTTTCAAACACAGCTTCTGAGCATGGGAATTTGAACACAAAGTAGTCTGCAAAAAACATGAACCCTTCCTACATTCAGGCTTTTAAAAGTTTAGGCTACAGCGGTATTATCAGGTTGTTCTCGTTTCTTTGCATTGAAATGTTAAGACTTAACTGAACCTGAGAGCCATGTTGATCATTGCCGTTGTTCACCATGGACACCATGCCCTTTTTCTTGTGTTTGATCCTGGGGACTTTCTCTGAATCGAAGAAGCGGGCCTGGTCCCCATAGAGTTTACTGAAAACATATTATGGTAAAATAGATTTTAAAATGGCAGGGCTTTACTGCTATTCACCTATGGACTGTGGAAATGTGCACACTTTGTCAAAGACACACCAACGAAGATGCACTCTTGTCAAAAGGTGAACATAGGGTATAACAAAATTACTTTCAGAATTATAATTATTTCACAATTGTATAGTAAAACTGGATCTCTTCCATCTTCCTTGTCTCACACATAGATTTGAAAATTGTGGCATAACCAGATGTGTGATGTTAACATGAGAAGTGAGCAATATTTGATTGAAGTGAACAGATGTCTGGCTTTCCCGATGACATTACTGTCAGATGCATGGCGCTAGTTAACAGGTACAGTATGTAGTATGACCAAAGACGTTTTACCAGAAAATTGACTCTCCTCCACGACCCGTACCCGTTGGGTCTCCAGTTTGAGCGATGAAGTCTCTCTAGTGACGAACAAACAGATGATTTATCGTGTAATGCAAACCTTACTATGCAGTTGTCAAAGTATCAGCCGATAATAAAAGTTCATTCATACCTGCACATTATGGAATAGACAGTAGTTGTAGAATTTGATCTTGCATAACTTCAAGAAATTCAGACACGCTGAAAAAAATGCATTATTCAATAAATATGCTTAAGCATTTGAAATATTAGCAACTGGACAATTGAAATGGACAGGGCAAACTTTACCGTCACGTTAACCGCAAAAAGTAAGCGCGTTACCTAACCTAGCTGTAGTTCTATCAATATGCTGAAGTTCTATACATTATCAGTCCCAGACATTGTGAGATGTAGTTAACAAATATAAATAGCTAAAACGTTAAGATAGTGTTACGAAAATATCACTAACGTTACGTTAACGTTAGCTGATTAGCACAACATTTCAGCCAAATTGCCTTTCAAAACATCTAAGGAACGTCTTCGCTCCCCTGTATGTATAGTTTTACGTGTTATGTCGCATATGATTGGCATTACAGAACCCCATAGTCAAATGTGTATAGTTACTTTTCGGTCTTTCTTCAGTGTATAAATCAACAACAATATCTCCAAGTGTGGTTTCAAGCAGGACCGCCATGCTTGTTTCGTGGTCTGACGTCACTCTCGCGTGCGACGTCTCGTCGCCTCTCGTTGTGCTCAGCTGTGCGCTCAACAAATCAGACGGGCTCCATGCTCCGATCAATACCGACTAGGCTGCTGAAACTGCACAAAGTGAGCTAATATAAAACATGTTTTGATTTCAAATAATTAACATAGTATTTATAAACAGTAGGCATATTGAACTCTAGCTAGCTACCTCCCCGGTAGCCAAAAGTTCTGAGGAGCATGGTTTTGTCTTACCAATAGAGGGCAGCTTCACAAAGCACGGAGCAGAGCCGTGAGGTCGAATCAAGTTCAAGTTATTTTATTTCACATTTACATAGTTATAAACCGTATACAACTTGTAGTGAAATGAGAGACTGGTACAGTCCACAGACTGTACAAAACTAGTAATAGTTGGCCATGCTGTAGGCCTATAGGTCAAACCGGCATTCAGCCGTTCAGTTGGACTAAGCCTACTCTCCCCCAAGGATATGTAGGCATAGCCCATTTTCTTAAAAGATATAGTCTACGTTCAGTGAAGTTTCTTTTTTACTTGCATTATTGTCAGGGTTATAACCTGATGAAATATAAAAGGGGGAAAAAACAATCAAGATATCTGGGAATGTTCATATTATGTAACCATAGCTATCAGTGTTGCAAGGACATCCAACCTCCACTCTCACCTGTTTAATCATGTAGTTTTGTATGTAGACATCATATGCAATTTAATTAATATTTTCAATATTTTTGTCCCCACATACTAAGAATCAGAACATAAAATTAATGAAACAAAAGCACATTCAGGTATGAGAATTATTTATTGTAAAAATGTCAAAACATGACATACATAACTTGGTGTCCAGTAAAGAGGGGAAAGTCTGATTGGAAAGGGGTTAAGTTCACACACAAAAAAAAAAAAACATTTGCATCAAACCAACAATTTGATTGCAACAGGTACACAAACAATTGGCCCTTGTACACAGGAATTTAAGTGTTGCTAAATAGCTTATACACCATTACCCAGGTTACATCACATTTAAACCCTTCTATATGCAAGCAAAGCAGCCCCAAACCCTTACTTGTAAACATGAAGGAAATAATGATATGGTTAAGTTAAGTTAAGTGTGCTCATCACAATCTAGTGTTAGTAGAACAAAGGGGGGCTGTTTAAGTTGGAGACGGGGCTGGTGCAAATACGCTTCAGGCAAACAAGTTATACAGGAGGCCCACTCTGAGGGATTGTTAAACTAATGCAAATGATGATCATACATATAGCTTGGGTTTGAGAACTGAATATAGAAACTTGCATTCAACAAATTCAAACTGTAAAAAAACTTTTCAAAAGACAAATAAAGCACTCAAATCATGTGATTAAGACAAACCATAATGATGTGTGTGTATAAATATATATTGAAAGCGGGAAAATGTCCATATAATTTAAAGAAAATCAAGAATTAGGCACACAAACCAACCATGACCCTAAGCCAAATGTACAACAAACAACACAAATTTAATATCCCTCAGGTCAACCATATAGTATGGAAATGGTGGAGAATTTACAAATATCCAACGTACGAAATATTAAACTTCATTACAAGGCCAACAAATAAAAAGGGGAAAAATACTACAAAAGAAAGACCAACAGACCTTTAACCAAGTTAACACTGAAAAGGTAATACTTGTAGCTTATTATCTTACTATATATATATTTTAATCCTTCCATATATATGTAAAACTTTAAAGAATAATTAATTAAAACATGGATTAAAACAAACTGGATTGACACAACCACACACATATTTTGAGACTTGTTTTTGTGATGTGTCTGTACTTGTATATTTAATGTTCATTGTGAACATGCTATTCAAGTGCAGGTATAAAATAAAATGGCTTGTTATAAATTAAAAAAACAATAAAACTGTTAAAAACATAGTTGACTTTACCCTGTAGTTCCTTTAGATCATTGGCTGATTTCATGATAGTCCATTCTGTAGAACCTCCCAAAGTAAGAAAAATCTAATGAAGGAATTCAAGGAAGTCATAGTCCAACAATCCACAGGGTTGCGACTGTTTATGCTTTGTGTGATATTTCTTTTTTACAATATCACACTTACACGAACACGCGCACACACACACACACACACACACACGCATTTCATACATACCAGCAACTGATCAGAGGACTGGAACTTGGCACCTGCAGGGCACATTTCTTTTTTAATATTGCACTGGTTCCAGAGGACAGCGTGAGCACTTTGAGGCCCCAGCCTGACGGGAGTGCGGGACAGGAGGTCAGTTCAGAAGCATTTCCTGAAGACGATCTGGGGGCCAAACTCCTCGTACTCATCCTGGCTGATCCAGGCCGAGCTGAAAGCAGGTAGGTTAGCGAGCACTGCCCCTCCGCTCCACACTGAGAAGTCCCGGTCCTTCGGGCTCGTCACCCGCACACACTCAGCCAGGTCAGGCGGCACCATGTTCTTGAGCTCGTCCTGAAGTCGTTCAGGTAGGCCTGCCAGCAGGGTATTGCCACCTTTCCAAGAACATAGAAGGAAGGAGGACGCAGGGAAAGATTATAGCTGCAGTTTGACCTCTTGGCAAAAAATGTAAAAACATTTACTTTTAAATATAGCAAAGCACTTCTGGATTTCAAAGGAAAACTCAAAACAAAATGTAGTCAAGTACCTGACAGAACAATGTTTCCCACAAAGCTCCTTCGTAGGTCAATATCAGAATGGATTATGGACTTAAAGATACTTTCATGCATCCCATACTGGTCACGCCCAATTAACTCAGGCTTGAAAAGGATCTCCGGAGCTCTGCAACAAAAGAAAAACTTTAATGCTATTTACACAAACAGACTTACAAAATCTGTGCTTAATTACTACTAAACCTCCATAAGCCTACTTTTGGAAAGACAAAAAAGACCTGAAGAACTTCTAGTTTTGTTGAAAGTCAAAGACCACATTAATCAGCTCTGGAAACACATTTATTCGGCAAGTCATGACCTCAGAAATGGCTCCATTCCATTGGCATCTACCTACAGTCTTTAAACTTTTCCCACCACCAATCATAGTCCCAACTAGCATAATGCACAGCTTCATTCAGATGATCATAACTGCACAGCTTATTTCAAGGTGAATACAAGAACATATTGTACAGAATCAGCATGGAGCTACATCATTGCACTAATTAGTTACTGTCCATTTGCACTACACAATTCAAAAGGTCACAGTTGAACCGAACGACATGGACATGATGGTGTCGGAGAACTCTACCTGAATCTCTCTGTGGTCAGGCACACAACCTGGCCGTCTGGCAGAGTATAATATGCCGGAGAGCTAGAGGCACCTCCGTGTGCCAGTTCTGCCGAATAGTTTAGAGAGACGCAACAGTGCCTCTCCTTCATGTCCCGCACAATCTCCTGCTCTGCAGATGTGCACATGGATACACCCTGCTCCTGCAACAACTGGCACACACACACGCGCACACACACACACACACACAAACGCGCAATCTGAAAATACAATTACATATAAAGTATGCATAGTGCTTCACATTCATTTCAATTGGGACCATTAAATGAGCTACGGTAAAAATGAGATTAAATGGTTCTAATCCACGTGCTGATAATCCTTCTCCTAGCAGGCGCCCCCTCTACCTTCTTAAGGTGCAGTGTGACATCCATGCCAGCCAGCGTAAAGCGCTGAACAGCATGAGGAAGGCAGTAGCCCTCAAACACCGGCACACTGTGGCTCACCCCGTCCCCAGAGTCGAACACCACCCCTGCAGGAAATACAAAGAGAAAGAGAGACTTTATTGATCCCCAGGGGAAATTCCAGGTCTCAGTAGCATACACACAACACACACACACACACACACACACACACACACACTCACTAACAGCAGAAAAGTAATTAAAAGTATATAATATAAATAAGCACACAACTAAGCAATAAGGACAGTAGAAGATAAAGAATATACTCAAATACAAAATTATAATACAAAATACAAATTCTAAATAACACTTAATCTAAATCAATTCTAAAAAAACAGTATCCACATAATGGGTAATTAATCAATCAATTAATCAATGCAGTAGGGCTGGTACCGGGGCGGGGGTAGCGCAGCGGCTAAGGAGCTGGGCTAGCATGCAGTAGGGCTGGTACCGGGGCGGTGGTAGCGTAGCGGCTAAGGAGCTGGGCTAGCATGCAGTAGGGCTGGTACCGGGGCGGTGGTAGCGTAGCGGCTAAGGAGCTGGGCTAGCTAGCATGCAGTAGGGCTGGTACCGGGGCGGGGGTAGTGCAGCGGCTAAGGAGCTGGGCTAGCATGCAGTAGGGCTGGTACCGGGGCGGTGGTAGCGTAGCGGCTAAGGAGCTGGGCTAGCTAGCATGCAGTAGGGCTGGTACCGGGGCGGGGGTAGCGCAGCGGCTAAGGAGCTGGGCTAGCATGCAGTAGGGCTGGTACCGGGGCGGTGGTAGCGTAGCGGCTAAGGAGCTGGGCTAGCTAGCATGCAGTAGGGCTGGTACCGGGGCGGTGGTAGCGTAGCGGCTAAGGAGCTGGGCTAGCTAGCATGCAGTAGGGCTGGTACCGGGGCGGTGGTAGCGTAGCGGCTAAGGAACTGGGCTAGCATGCAGTAGGGCTGGTACCAGGGCAGTGGTAGCGTAGCGGCTAAGGAGCTGGGCTAGCATGCAGTAGGGCTGGTACCGGGGCGGGGGTAGCATAGCGGCTAAGGAGCTGGGCTAGCATGCAGTAGGGCTGGTACATGTAGTAGGGCTGGTACCGGGGCGGTGGTAGCGTAGCGGCTAAGGAGCTGGGCTAGCATGCAGTAGGGCTGGTACCGGGGCGGGGGTAGCATAGCGGCTAAGGAGCTGGGCTAGCATGCAGTAGGGCTGGTACATGTAGTAGGGCTGGTACCGGGGCGGTGGTAGCGTAGCGGCTAAGGAGCTGGGCTAGCATGCAGTAGGGCTGGTACCGGGGCGGGGGTAGCATAGCGGCTAAGGAGCTGGGCTAGCATGCAGTAGGGCTGGTACCGGGGCGGTGGCAGCGCAGCGGCTAAGGAGCTGGGCTAGCATGCAGTAGGGCTGGTACATGCAGTAGGGCTGGTACCGGGGCGGTGGTAGCGTAGCGGCTAAGGAGCTGGGCTAGCATGCAGTAGGGCTGGTACCGGGGCGGGGGTAGCATAGCGGCTAAGGAGCTGGGCTAGCATGCAGTAGGGCTGGTACCGGGGCGGTGGCAGCGCAGCGGCTAAAGAGCTGGGCTAGTATGCAGTAGGGCTGGTACATGCAGTAGGGCTGGTACCGGGGCGGTGGTAGCGTAGCGGCTAAGGAGCTGGGCTAGCATGCAGTAGGGCTGTGGAGAATGACCCTTGACATATTTAAGTGGCTTTGGATAAAAGTGTCTGCTAAATGAATACATGCAAATGATTTAAAAGCAACCCAGATGTTGGTCTTGGCGATACTAGACTAGACAGGACTGCCATTCTGCACCTGGCCTCTCCTGGTGGTCACCTGGCTGTGCTCACCTGTGGTGCGTCCAGCGGCATACAGCGCCAGCACTGCCTGCATGGCCACATAGGAGAGCGGAACGCCGAAGGCCTCGAACATGAGCTCCACCATCCGCTGTCTGTTCTCTTTAGGGTTCAGTGGCGCTTCCGTCAGCATCACTGGATGGTCCTCAGGCTCCACACCCAGCTGCTGGAATGTGTGGCTCCAGATCTGCTCGAGAACAAACCACCTCAACGTCACTGGCACAGCGAATCTACCGCACTGCATGTTACAAAATGCATAAAGGGCGATTGCTGCAGTCGATGGAGTAATGTGGATTAAACTGATTACGTGCGCAGAGATTAAGACCGAGAACCATACACTAATGGCACACAGTGTCACTCAGATATTAAAGAATGGCACCAGTGGTGAGATCAAGGACTTCCTGTAATCACAAATATAGACAATGTAGACCAATATATGCCTTTACTGTGTTGTGAATTTATTTGAAACAAAAGCAAATTCAAAAAAAAATAAAAAATCAAACAAAATCAGTATAAACGGGCTTGCCAATTTCTCTCCCTATTTATTCAGGTTACAAAAGGGACACAAAGATCAAAGCAGATAGACAATGGAAACAATACCCACCATTTCCATATCATCCCAGTTGCGGATAATGCCATTCTTCATGGGATACCTTAGCGCCAAGACTCCCCTCATGTGTTGGGCGTCATGGCCGATGTAGGTTTCCCTCTCAAAATGACCATTCATGACCTCCTGTGGACAAGGGAACCATCATGTAGATCAAAACACTTCATACATACAAAAATATTCAGCACTTTCATGGCCTTCACTTCATCAGATAAGACCATAGTGTTGGATTTGAACCAAATATTTGCCCACATACTGGGCAGTGCTTGTTGAACGCTTCACACTGTTAAGAAGGTCAGTATAACATGTACTGTAATCAATTTGGTCACCTCATACTTGGGGACTCCAATGACTGTTGGAAATATGGTGGTAGGCAGACTCTGGTCCGCAAAGCCAGCTTTCATCAAACCAGATCCAGTGTCCAGGACTATTGGAGTTTTAAAAAGAGACATCTGCCAGATGGATGAGCAAATAACATACTTTCAGATTGTGCAAACAAGGCAAGTTTAATTGGTGTCTGGTTTGGTATGGGTTTGTGTGAAAGGATAATGTCAAAGATGGAGCAAAATAATAGAGCAAAATTGAGCCCTCTTTCACACACACACACACACACATACCTCTATTGCGTGTATGTCGATCAGTTGACCGACAGGAGATGAGCTGATGGGACATACAGAAAGACTGTAGCTCTGGAAGCCATTAGAACCTCTATCATCATTTGGGACATCTACCAGATCACATGAGGGCTTCGCATCCTCTATATGTTGAGAACTGGGCTCAGGGACATTGCCCACATCCTCTATATGTTCAGAACTAGGCTCAGGGACATTGCCCACATCCTCTATATGTTCAGAACTAGGCTCAGGGACATTGCCCACATCCTCTATATGTTCAGTGGAATGGCCTTCCAGATCCAACACAAGTGCATTTAAAGGATTAACTTGCACTTCTCTGTAGGATGATTCAGTGTTGCTACATGATTTGGTTATTTGATCC
The DNA here is from genome assembly GCF_046254945.1 of Alosa pseudoharengus. Taxonomy (NCBI): domain Eukaryota; kingdom Metazoa; phylum Chordata; class Actinopteri; order Clupeiformes; family Clupeidae; genus Alosa; species Alosa pseudoharengus. The sequence continues at coordinate 34,995,639 of NW_027468859.1, read as the reverse complement.
TCACTGGTGGGGTTGTTGTTATTGTTGTTACTGCTGTGTTTCATTACATCTGGATGAATCAGATGGTTGGTAGACAGCTGGCAGGTTCGTGCTTTTGGCTGTGGAGGGGTTGTGGTTAATGTTGGTTCTGAGGGAAGAGAGCTTGGGTCTTCCTCATAGGTGTTCGCATTGATTTGCTCTTCAGATTTACTGAGATCTGAACTAGTAACACACAATGTTTTTCTTGGTTTTGGCACAGGAGCCCTTTCTGTTGGAACACAAGGCTCAAACGCACCAAGATCAGGTGGTGAATCGGGAACCAAAAAAACCTCGGACTCGCCTCCCTCTACCTCATCTACAACATTTTCTCTTGAATCCCCAAGTTCAGAATATTTTCCTACTGCTGTGGAATCCCTAAATTCAGAATCTTCACCTACTACTGTGAAATCACTAAGTCCAGAATCTTTCCCTTCTACTGTGGAATCCCTAAATTCAGAATCTTCTACTACAGTGAAATCACTAAGTTTAGAATCATGTCCTTTCACAGACTCTCCACTACTGTCCCCTTCCAGATGTGGCTCTCCTCCAGGTACATCTGCAAGAGATTCAGGTGCACTTCCATCAGCATGCTCAAAACAGTTGGAAGAGTCAACAATATTTCCTTCAGAGAGCTTAGTCTCGTCCACTTCCACTGCATCCGCTCTATTCTCACGTGCCTCCAGAGGGTCATTTGGAAAACTGTTCTGTGGATGGCTCTGGGCAGAGATCAGTGACTCCTTGGAATTCAAACCATCCACCACCACAACAGGTCCTGTCAGTTTCTCCAGATTAGGGCCATTGGAGTTCGATTTCGTTTTTTCACAGAGCACATCATCCAAGTTGTCCTGTTTAGAGGCTCTCTCCATGACTGAGCACGTCACCACTCGCCTGGTCCTGCTGAGACGTTTCTTCACCTTGTGTTTGTCCTTTTCCATTTCCCTGTGAAGACTTTGCTCCATTCTCTCAACTTCCCTTCTCTCCTTCTCCAGCTCTTTCAGGAACCTTTCTCTGTCCGTGCTGGATCTATGTGCCTGAACACCATCTTCTGGGTTTTCCGCTTGGAGCACTACAACTTCCTTTTCATGCCTCCTTAGCTCATGGATCTTTATGTGCTCCTCCAAAATGCGCTCCTCAAGGTCCTGGAGACCCTGAAGTTCTTGGTGGAGAACGTTCCGACTACTCTCGGCACCTTCCAGGTCAGAATCAATCAGCCTCTGGCCGTCATCTAACTGCAAGGGGAGCGCCCTCATTTCACTTTCTGATCCATGCGGTGACTGATCTTGTTCAAAGGGCAAAGCAGCGAGGTCATTATCCAAACCAATGACCCCAGATTCTGCCAATTCACAAGATGACATCTGGGAAGAGAGAATGTTCATATTGGGATACAAATAGGAAAGGAACTTGATTAATCCATAACAAGTATAGTTTCTAAGTATAATTCAGGTCATTTTGTTCCCCATAAAAAAAGATTATTGGCAGACCCATACTGTGAGGTAAAGAGGTCCCTTGCAAATTAAAACTGGGGTAAACCCATAAACAAACACACATGGTAGGAACAGAGGCCCAATTGTCTATGTTACGCTCCTTAATGAGTGATTTTTGATAGATTTAAGCCATCTCGTCACGCATGACCTACCACACTGAACTGCTCTTCACTGTCCCACAATGCCCACTGTTTGTGTGAACCCTCAGTCTTCACTAGAACATCCAACACTTCCTCCTGTGCCAAAACATTCTCTTCCTCCTGTTCCAAACACCGCAAAATGTCAATATCAACTAAAACAACTGGTCCACAGTTTGATAACTAGGGTGGATATAAAGCCTGACATTTGGTAAAACGCCACTATTTGAATACTAAATGACATTTACAACCCTTTATGTCCAATCTGAGAAATACTAAAAAGGAAGAACACACAACCTCTAATATTCCTGCAGCACGGTCGAGGATCTCTTCTACTTCTTGTAATCCTTCCTGCTCCCTTAAAGCCCAGTCATTCAGGGAGTCTTCAGACAGGGAGTTTGATGAGCTGCAAATAGTACAAGATTATGTTTTCATAGCATTCAAGGACTATATGTATGGCCACAAACCAAGACTGGCTAAGTTTGTTAGTTAGGTTAAGTAGCAATAATGTGTAGGTCACAATCATTTAAATAGAATTTTGGACGTTGAAGGCAGCATGAAGGATACATCTGCGCTGCCTTCAAAATTTGGCAAAACAAAGCAGTCTTATTAGGCAGAATTTTATTGAAATATTTCATTCGCAGATGTCTCGATGCCACTGAATGCCATCTTAGAAAGCAGTATTTTCTGCATTTCGGACACAGTCAATGTCATTAATTTTAAACAGACTATATGCAAATGTCTTTAGTGTTTCCATTACCCATCACAGTGCTCCTGTCTGAGGTGATGAAAATCATAGGAGTCCCACATCAGCGTGGGGATGCCCTCAGTTGTAAAGCTTGGCTGATCGCTGGGTTCCGTGATGGTGCTTGAGAGGACGCCTCGGACTGGGCTCAACTCCGACGAGTCAAAACTGTCCTGCACAGAGTGCTTCCTGGACGCCGCATCAGTGGGCCGCCGTCCGCTGGTCAGAACCTCTGTTTGTGTAGGCTGGTCTCGTGACCTGCTGGAAGTGTCGCTGTGAAGAGACCGTTCAGAACCGTTGGGGCTTCTCGGGTCCCCGAGACGCGAGTGCCGGTTGGGTGTGATTGTGACTGTGTAGGAGTTCTCCAGATCCTCCACTGGCAGACTAAGCCATGGGTTTTTAGGCGGAGTGGCAGATCGCTTCACCTTAATCTCAAAATTCAGCGAGTCCAGAGTGATCTTGGGAATGATCTGAATGCTTGCGGCTGTTGGGCTGCCTGCCACAACAAACTCATTGTGGGGATCCTCAGAATCAGAAACACTGGAGATGTTCTCCTCGTGGATCTGGGGTTGTGGGGGCTTCAGTCTCAAGTCTGGGGCACCAGGCAATCTCAGCAAACCATCCAGTACCTCTCTCCCCTGCCCTGTCTCCAAGTGGCTGCTTCCAGCTCCGTCAAAGCCCGAGTCAAAGGAACTCAGAGAAGGGGGCTTGCCAGACACAGAGGCACAGACAGCACCTGTGTTTGGTGGGAGCAGTGAAGACTGGTGGTGCACCACTTCTTTCTCGGACTCCCATTTATTTAGCCGGTCTAAAGTTCCAGTATTGGTTGGTGTCGGCTCTGACGGCAAGCCGGATATGAAGGCTGGTTCGGGGGACAAACTGCATGCTCCACCTGGGCTGTCAAGTCTCAAAATCTTATCAGACCCTTTGTTGTCAGTCTGGTCTGTGACTGGAGTGTTCTGGTTCTGGCTCTCTCTGAGAAACTCATACTGCCACTGCAAGGCTAACTGAAGGTCATTCAGTGGCACTGCTCCAGGGGACGACAGCAGTTTCCTCAAGGTCATACATCTGCAATTAGGGATGGAAATAGGAAGGGAGAGGGGACAAGGTTTACCACTTCATTAATTCTCTGGAATGTCAATCTCAATTCAGATCAGCTTTTCAACTTCTGTGTAGCATGGATTAGTTTGCTTTCCTACTACTGCTGCTGCTACTTTTACTTCATTTAAATGAAAATTACATTTGTGAGGCAGAATCACCCTTCAAATGCTTTTTTCAGAAACGACTAGCAATCAATGTTTTCTTAAATATCTCATGTGATCTTGGTCTAAACAAAGTGGCTGTCGGAAAGTGTCAACCACCAAAAAAGTAATTTTCCATAACCATCTGCTCAAAAAAAAAATAATCCAGCACTAAAACCTTTCCAAAAGCCTAATAACAAAAAACAAACAAAAACATACCGATGTGACAGCTGCTTCCCTTCCCAACATTGCTGTAATGTTGTTACAGGAATAACATTAGCCAGATGTGCTAGCTGAACCAACTCTGCCATTTCTGGGGAGGGGTTCTTCCTGAGAAACTCATAGACCGCTCGTCTCCACACCGGCACCCCACCAACAGGCTCATGAGTACGAGTACGGCGTAGTGAAGAGAAGCCCTCACAGTTCCCACCCCACAGAAAGTCCTGAAGGAAGTTCTCACTGAGGACAAGATCGTACCAGGACTTGGCCTGTTGAAAAACACAAAAAACAAACTTGAGCTTATTCAGCAAGTTTGAATAATGACACACAAACATTCACCCATATTCACTAAATAGACAACCTATACAGTGTATCCCATACATTGATTTATTTGTGGCGGCCCACCACAATATCAACATTGACCACCACACAATGATTTTCCTGGTTGTACTAAATTGTGCTTAAATCTGGTTAGAATCATAACCGCGCTGCACTAATTTGTTAAAAAAAACTGTTGCATTTTGAGTTAATTCTGCAAACCTACCACCACAAATAGAATTCAATTCTGTGGGAAACACTGCTATACCTAACTCTGGGGTGACTGAATAGGCCAATTTCCCTAAAATGTTGGCATGTTCCTTTAAGACAACTTTTACCTTATCATAGTAGTGGTAGAAGTCAGAGACCAGTCGGAGTGTTTGGTAGGGGAGTTGCACTGTGGAGTAAAATCGCTCCTTCAGGATCTCCAGTTCATCCACCCACGGCTCCCTCACCAGCACCTCCCCATGGGCCAGCATCTCTGGCAGCGTGTGGATTACGCCTTCAGCACGACGGACTAAAGCCTGAGCAAAGAATGATTGCTGCAAATTACTGAATGGAAAAAGCTGGGCATCTTCATAAAACAAGCTCTACTGGATGTTCCTAAGTCTTCCTGGACTTCTGTGTCAAACTCACCATGGCAGGAGTGTATATACACGTTTCAAAATCCAGCTTCAGTGAGTCTGCCCAGCTGGCATCTTTGGCAATTTCAATTCGGTATGGCTGAAGTTTCTCTTTTCGCAAGGCCCCCATCTGTTCCGTTATCTAAGAGTAGCACGTGGAAATTAACACCAGGCACTAAAACTGACAGAGGAACTCCTCCAGTATAGGTGCAGATGTTACAGCTCAGCCATTGCTGAAATATTTCATTATATAAATAAACCAAACTACAAAAGTAGTTCAAGACGCCACATATAGAGATAACTTGGCAAAAAGTATATCTATTCTGAAAATTTAAAAACAATAAAATAAACATAGCGTAATTTTTTTGCATTTAAAACTTTAAAAACAATAAAATAAACATAGCGTAATTTTTTTGCATTTAAAACTGACAACTGACGTAATTTTTTTGCATTTAAAACTGACAACAAAAGACACTAAAAATAACTACAGGCCAAGCCGGCTTCTTTCAGCCCTTTGTCTTACCTGTTGCGCTTCTCTCTGTAGCTGGAGCACTCTCAGCTGGAGGTGGGCCTTGGAAAAAGCCTGTTGCCAAAGCAACTCCACCTTCTCCACAGCAGCGGTTATTCTAGCAGTCAGAAGCAGAGTAAATGGTAAATCTTAAGAATCACTGCTCATTCATCGACACATTTATATTATTTGTCAAGTCCATTTCAATAGTCCTCCAATTGCCAGAGGTGAGGTCCTTTATTTATTGCTGAATTTCATCCCTCACAGCAGAGTTTAATGGTGTAAAGACATGTTTGACCAGTCTGTAACCATTCAGGTATGATCATGGGCCTGTTCATTCCGTCTCAACCAGAAAAGCAGAATCCAAAATCCAAAACAAGGCTAATAAAAACAGGTTGTACCAGTAGGGAGGGCAGCTATAATTTCCTTCATGAGTAATACTCAGTGGAAAAGAATGAACAAGTCAGCAATGCACAAACAATGGCCTGCTTACCTGCTGTAATTGAGTAGCATGTCATATGCTGTGTGTGTAAAGATGGCAGTTCCAGCCATCGCCTGATAGCATGGGTCATTCTCAGGGTAACGCAGTTTCTCCACCACACATTCGCAATGCCTCAGTAGCTCATCTAAGCCAAGGTCACTGGCATAGTAAGAGAAACAGGAGAAATCATTGCATTAAAAAACACTTCCAAGGCAATATTGTTGACTATTAGGACACAAAGAGGTACAGAGCCTGGACACAAAGAAACATACACACACACACAAATGAACATCACAGGGACATGGCATACTGAATTTCACAGCCTTCACTTCTGTTTGTTCATCCCTTAACCAAGAAAAACAAATAAAAAATATCTGAATAATTACCGCCGCAGCTGCTGAAATCTGGCTTCATTAACTGAACAAAACTCATTTAGTTCATCCAATCCTGATGGTACCGGCTGCTGAGAGATGGTCTGTAGGGTTGCTATGCATGAAGGTAATTTCTGAACCACCAACAAGAACTCCTTGACGAAGACATCAATCTCCTGTGTGACAGAAAAAGAAAAAGACACATGTTTTTGTATATTCCCCTATTATAGAGGGCACTCAAGGCAACACTAAGCTTTAACCATCTCCATCCACTTCTGCCAGCTTTAAAAACGAGGGACACACTTGCAAATGATTAATATGAGGACAGAATTCATTCAGGGACAGACTTGTAAAAGAATCTGACAAAATTCAGGGACAGACTTGTGAAATATGAGTATGAATTTAATACTAAAAAATACGCTAAATAAACTAAACACATTCCTTCAAAACAATCCACTTCAAAAAGGGGTACAAAGTTAGAAAAGCATCATAAGAAAGAAATTGTAGAGTAACAGTCAGGCAAATACATGCTATGGTTACAATGGTGAATGTAATAATTAAAAGGGAATAAAATGCACACCTCTTCCATCTTTAGTGATTTCACATGTTCTAGGATGAGCAACTATATAAAAAAGAAAAATCTTATACTACATAATTTAAACGGTCGCACAACAGGGCCACTTCGAGAACGGCATGTTCAGCTGCATCAATAATCCTTGGACTAAAATGCACCCACTACTACATACACATTCTGCATACAACAAATAAAACAAAAACATCGGTCAACATCAGCCAACTGCATGTTGTTCATCAAGCCAAAGGCGTTAGGAAAATATCTGCTGTAAACACTGCTGTTTCAAAAGCGCAGCTGAAGATAACCGAATGGTGTGTACGTGTGTGCATGGGGGGTATTCATTTGCTAATGAGGTCAGGTGACTAGGTTGCGCAATTGCGCAAGTTTCTCCAAGGTAACCAACAATACCCTTTGACTACATCATAGCTGCTCATTACAGCTTGGAGGAAGGAACAAATGCCTCGTCAGATGACTCATTTGAAAAAAATGAAATAAAAAAATCACTACAGGCTTGTCATCTCCATTAGATTCAACTGATAATCCTCAAAAGAACCACACACAGACAAATCACTTCCATCACATAGACCAAGACTACCATGCATTTTAAAAGGGGACAGCTGCTACGTGACATCCAATCACTCTGTTATTAAATAGAAACGGACAATGCTGCCATGCGTTAAGCCTATTAACAAGGTTATGATGGATCATGAGACCACCACTCATGATCTCCCTCATCTAGGCTGTGCATGTGCTCTGAGAGAGAGAGAGAGAACATCCCACACACTTGCTGTCATGGCCAAGCATGCCCTCAGACATACAAGTACAGAACTTCAGAGGCACACACACAAAGAAAAATGCCCAAACATGGTTTTAAATGGGGGAAGGGGGTAACAATGGGCTGGGAGACATTGATCATGATATACCGGTAACCTATCTCAAGGAGTAATTATAAAGAATTACCTTAATAAAGGTCACCCAGCTCCCGTGACTGTAGATAAGGTATCCTCCTAAAGATGGAGTTAACTGGCTTCGGTCAATGTAGTTATAAAGTTCAAAGACTTCTTTGATGAAAATCCGCTGTTGGACCAAAAAAAAAAAAAACAATGGCCTCTTAACAATTATGTTTTAAAAATTTGGAAACAATGTACAAAACATGCAGTCTTCTCACTGTACCTTGAAAGGCGCAGAAATGTATCGCTTTGAATTGCCTGGTACAAGGACTTTCAGCAACAGCTTGAGGACGTCTTTCTTTTTTGGTTGGACAACATACAAGGTGTGAATTGTCCTCTTGTGAAGCTAATCAGAGGGAAGGGTGAATCAACAAAATTGATTTCCCAGGCACAAAGCAGAGAATTCACTTCTTTTTTTTTTACTATTCCCCACACAGAAAACACACAACGAATGTCAGAATCTTAATGCCAATATGACATTTAAAAGAAAAAGTTTACTGTAGATAACACAGTCCAACTTCTATTATTAGATAACTACAAGCATGTGATCAGCTCGGTGCATGTGACTGATCCCCTATCAGACTTCTCAACAACTCTTATGATTTTTGTAAGGGATGATTTCAATAACTTTGGTGCACATAAAACAGGAAGTGACGCACTTTACATTCTAGCCTCAAGAAACAAACACTAAACAAGAGAAACCCTTTGAAACTGGAAAACTAAGTTATATAATTGGATTAAGAGCAGCAAGAATAGAGGAGACTGTATGCAAGGCAAAAGAAAGCCGTGTCTACAAGGCAAGCCTTGGCCTTTTAAGACGCCTGAGAAAACTTCAGTGCAGAAGCCTGTGTCAGACATCAATACATCACTTTTCTCTTTATTCTTTTCCCTGCCTTGGGGGAAGGCTTCAATTATCCACAAAACACAAGTGTTAGTCATACAAAGATTATGGTCCTCACTAATCGATGGCACTGATCTTAGGTTGGCTGAAAATACTCCATGGCTTGCAGATCATGCAAACACCACAATCCTGACTAGATAGTATGTTCAAGTAGATGCAAGTAGACTCAGAATAACATTTAGACACAAAACCCGCAGGCAAAGACAAACTGTGGTAGGACACATTCTGCCTGAAATGACTGAAGCTGCCACAAGCACTGATAATAAACAGTTAGGCCTACCTCTAGCAGCTGTAAACTTTCAGCAATACATCTTGTGGTGGGGAGTGTAGCTTGCCTTAAGTCAACAACAACAGAGACCAAGCTCTCCTTCTCTTGGCTTTCGCTGTTGAAGGAATAATACAGTTAGAGCCGCATCAAATTAATTTCAGGGTGAAGCTACATGTAGGTCAGCCATCAAGCTGCCATGTGAGCGGAGGCCTCACTGTTTGTAGGCTTGAAGTACATACTTATGCAAACGTAGAAAGTAGCTTATGAAGCCATTAAGGTCTTCCTTGGTGAGATCTGAGAGCTTGTTTTGAGCCTCTGTTGGGAACACAACCAGGGGGCATCCTTGCTGGTCGAATGCACCTGTTAAAAGAAATGGCCAAAGCATTATGCGTTTCAGTAAAATTAGGATATACTAATTCACTTAAAAAGAGAAGAGGTAGAAGATGGACACAGCAGGCCTACAGACAGAGGATATTAAAATGTAGCCTTGTGCTGAAAACAAAGTAACAATTTTACCGGGAAAGATCACTGCTCCCGAGTTCAACACATGATCCGCAGGCAGTGGTATCGAGGAGGAGGACCTCTGGATCGCTGAAAAATATTTAAAATGGAAAAAAGCTCCCTTAAAAAAATAAAAAAAACTTGGCAAAATGGAAAATACCTCAGCTACGCTACCCCCACCCCTTCCTCTCCCCTCATTCCAACTTGAATTTTTGACGACTTCAAGAACAAAACCCACAATTGAATTGACTCTTCCGTGACCCAAAATGTGATGATGCACTTCAAGAACGGACCTCTAAAATATTTAGGGGGACAAACGGTTCACCATGTTACTTAAAGATAACACATATTAGGAAAAACGTAAAAAACTGGCCGGGTCAGAGCAAACAAACTATCCATCTCCCAACACATCCAGGACGCGCTACAAACATGATGCACTTGCCTCCGTTTCTTACCTGTTGCAGGATTACTCATGTCAAGGGGCTTTCTCGCTGCGTCTCATCTACGCTTGAAATGTAATATGAGCGTCGTGATCCACGGGATTGATATGACCAGGCATATCAGAAACTATGGCTACGTTTTTCCTTGCCTATATTATTCGCAAAGCAAGAAAGCGGTTAGCGCAAGACTCGGGACACTGCTTGCTAGTCCCCTAGTTTCCGCCATGTTGCGCCCATTCCGATGAGAATCACACAGCTGAGCGATCCCATTGAGTCAGGGCGGAGAGGCAAATTTATAACTTCACAAACAGAAGGGGCGGGATGTAGGCTATGTTCACATGATGCGTGAGCAAGACTTTTTCTCCGTCAAGTTGTAAGTAACCTGAGACGTCTAGGTGTTATAGCCAAAGTTTAATTCAGAAAGATCTTATTCATTAACTGCCACACGAAAATACATTGATTTCTCAAAACCAAATGGACCATGGCTATCAGACTAAACGAGTCACAATTTCAGTCTCTCTGGTGAAGCAGCATAGCCATAGCCTACACCAAATTAAATTTGACCAAATGGTCTATATCTTCCATTTGTACACCGAGTAGGCCTAATAATGATGTAAAACTCGCTTTGACAGTTATGTGGAAAGCTAATTACTAGGGCTGTCAAAATAACTGATTAATTTGGATTAATTAATTTGAGAAAAAAATAATTGATTAAAAAAAATAGCGCAGATTAATCGATTCCGTATGACCTTTGACCCCGAGCCGTTCTAGTCAGTAACCATTAGACTGTAAAATGAAGGAGAGAGAAGAAAATGTGCTGCCTAGATCATTGATTGGAACATTTACTTTGAAAAAAACGGCCTGATGATGTTAAAATAAAGTGTTGATTAAAATAAAGTCCTCTACAATGTCTGCAGCAAGGAATTTGCATATCACCGGAGTTCATCAACTCTAAAGTTGCACATCAATGCAAAGAAATAGTGTTGACATTGAGGGGAGTGTTAATTATGACCGCCGCTAGCGAAGCGGTCATATAATGATTGTCAAATTTATTTATTTTTTTTCGTTTTTTTTCGTCATCTACTTCCTGAATTTTTGGTCAACGATACCCGGGACACCGAAACACCGGTGCACATGAAATTTGGTGGGTATGTAGCCCCACTAGACTTTTACGGAAAAATTTCGTTTCATCCCTTGGGGCCACTCCCCCCCGTGCTGGCCCCCCCGAACCGCAAAAAAAGCAGTTTTTCCTAAATAACTACCTGAACCGTGGCACTGAGGATAAAGAATCTTTTATGGTATGTTGGTCTCAAGGGCCCACATCAACCTGGCCCATAATCACTCATTTGTGATTTGCACCTCCCCGGTAAAAAAGGAAAATGCAATATCATTCTGCTTTAATCGCCCCTATCTTCAGTTAAGATGTTCAGAACTGCACCAAATTTTATGTGTATGATTGACCTGGCATTCTCTGGGGGTATGCCAAGTTTCGTATATACACATGCACACACACACAGGTACGCACATACTATCGGTATTAGAACGGCCGATACATAATTACAAATTCAGTAGGATTAAAGAAGCCCTATGCAGGTCTGGTTATTCCTTCGCTGTTTCTGGGTTTTCGCCTGATTTGGGCTCGCATTTTTCACGACATAGCTCCCCCTGCAGCTTCGGTAGCAAGTGACTGCTACGCTAAACCCCCACTAGCTAGCGAGCTAGCCATCAATAAACCAAGCTAAACACATAGGGCTCACAATAAAACGGTTGAGCAAACACATTGTTCAAGAGACTATCAAATCACATTACAAAAATGAAGTTCACCCAAGGGTAGGCTACTTACAATTTCAACAGCAAAAAAGCCAAGTTGGAGTCCGTTTTGCAGTCTTCTTAGAAACTACAATTTGACTACATTTTCGAGTATTTCCGCCGAGTTACATCCGGATGTGTTCGGACCGCGACCAGAAAGTTGCATATTCGTTTTTTCCGCGGAGAAGCACTAGGGGGAGACGAAGCACCCACCAAACGACCCAAAAAGTGTTGTAGAACCATCACAATGACTCTCAACCTGCATAATTAAGGTCATTTTTGCTTAAATTGTTGCATAGGGCCTCTAAAAGAAAGCCAAATATTCATCATCATCATCATGGCGGCATTTCCAGTATTGGCGATAAGTAGTCGTTTGTCCACTAGATGGCGCATCATTGCAGTGAGATGTAATTTTGTTGGAAGTTAAAAGTGGGTTGGAAAAACAATGGACGCTTCCTATAAGGACTGTAGTTTACCGCAGAGAACGTCTAATAAAGATAGGACGATGTTCACATGAAATGTAATTCCCATTTCTTCTTGAAGCCGAAATAAATCTGAGAATGTTTATCGGACATGCTTGGTTTTTACTGCATGTACGTTAATCTTATAATATCAATAAGGACCTAGGTACAATAATGTTACTTTTAGCGTTGGTTGAGTGATGGAGGCCAATTTGATTGCATTTGTAGAAAACTATAAATGCGGTTATACCAAGCAAATTGATAGCAGCACTGTAATTGTATCTTTCGACTGTCATTTGTTGCAAGTGCTACAAAAATCATTCTGTGCAATGAAAGATTTACCAACGTTACACCGGTCTGATACAGTTTTGCCTATACATGCGTGAGACTGAGACGCTTGTTTATTTGTTTGAAGTGTGTGCAGGGAGTGAGAGGGGAATCGATGTGCTTTGATTCCAGCTTGGTAAATTGTAGTCTGTGAGATTAAAAAGCACGTGTGTGTGAAGTATCCAAACAATGACACCTTCATTTCATTATGGCTGCTTTCAACACACCTTAAGCTACTGTGTAGTGGGTCCCATTTAGAAGTGGCTACTTCATTCTTTCCTTGACTCATGGAGCTGCGTGAATTTTATTACAACTTTTCGCACGATATGGCAGTTTAAGTCCGCTTGATACTGTAAGGCGTAAGCCATTGGTTTCCAAAGGAGATTTTATTTGTGTCGCCAGCATAGCCTATTGACAATTTATGTTGTAAATAGGCCTACCTTATAGGCCTACCTGTAGCTTAGGGAAGCTACAGCTTTCTATTAGGATCTAGTTTGTTAGTTACAGTTTTGTCATAACTCCCTGATGCATTTTTGCATTTAGAATAGCCAAAGGGTGGATATCTCAATCGGAAAATTAAACAATATCGGGCGCCTATGGACTAGGCTGGGTGAACCCAGCCTGATCTGCCCGCTATTTATTTTTTGATTTCTTAAAAGATTGAGCTTGGTCTGGTGAAAGCCAGACAAGCCATGGACCTCAGTTACACAATGCAAGGGAACATGAATCAGCCTATATTTGCACGAACAACAACGGACAACAGCTCTTCAACTTTGGCCCGTTAAAATGTGTATGAACAGTCGCGACGCATTTCATCAAGGCCCATTTGGACATGTCAGTTAATTGCACCACTGGTTAGATGTAAAACAGCATTTCGTTTCAGACTACTGTTACTTAATTTGTGCATTGACAATAAAGTATCACATGAACTAAAGATGACTAAAATGCCAAACAAGCATACACAAAAGTTTCAAGAGTGGGGGATGGAGTAAAAGATGGAGACAAATTGATTAGTGGGATTTATTTTCGCTGAAAGGATGTACAGGACTGAGCGGCGGTCATATTTTGTACCGCTATGCGGTACATCTAGTTTATTTTCATTGTGTCCCCTAGGTTATATATGTGGCATGAAATGCCTTGTATGTTAAAAAAAAACTTCTGTCCGAAGCACTTTTGAATTTATTTCCTCAGCATATTAGGTCATATCATAGATTATTATGGCCATTATTTAAGCAGTGAAAGTAAAAATAAAAGTGTTTTTTAACTTTAATGTCACTAACGCTAATTATTTAATGACTCATTTGAATTTAAATATTTAAAATACTTTCACAGCAAAAATTATATATGCAATTAATTTAGATTAATTAATCACAGAGTATGTAATTAATTAGATCACATTTTTTAATCGATTGACAGCCCTACTAATTACACGGGATGATCTATTTCCCCCTCACATAGGCTACAATTGTCTGCCAACATGTGAAGTCATTAAACTCAAGAAACAAACAACTTGGAAACCTGAAACTAAAAAGTAAACATGTGGGGATGATTCAGTGAAACAGTAGGCCAAAGGAGACAGTCATTCCACATTCTGCTTTGCTTGGTTGGAAACTATTTCAAAAGTGATCTGAACTCTTGAAAAAGTAGCCTACTCTTATTTCCTTCAGATAGGTTGACAGTGAATAAATAGTTCATCTGGGTCCTCCTTTTCCCAGGGTGAAAGAGCCTCATATGGTTCTGTATGTTTTGCTCACAGATTAGATCTCTCATCCTACTCATAATTGCCTAATTGACTCTTGGGAAACAATAGGCCTACATGACAACCTTTTTCATGTACAATCTGTATAGTGCTTTACATTGTCAGATTATATATGTCTCAATTAATTTGTATCAAAAATGCCCTCCTCCACCTTTGGTGCTACCTTCTAGCTGTGGTGTGTATCCATAGCAATAAGTAGATGCAGCATATTGGGTACTGAAATATTCACAGGAATCCATAGAAATTGAATATTCATGTTGTTTTATTCTATATTAGTTGTGCAGATGTAGATGTATAGTCCGTTATATACTGTACACACCCATTGAACCAACAAAGAAAATGCAAAAAATATGTTTGTGTAATTATTCCATATTTTGTGTAGTCATTCTATATCAGAACCTCTGACATGAAATGAAACCCCAGAGTGTTACCTTTCATTTGAGACCAGGATTATGCTTCTACCCCAAGAGGTTGCCACGCAGTAAGGCTTTTATTGTCAGTATACATTTTACAAACTGGGAGTTTCCATAGGGCATTTTACAAAACACATGAGCATACCTTGGCAAATAATGGTCTAAAGTACAGATTTTCTTTCTATATTGATCTACTTTTGCACACAGCTTCACAAGACCTGGTACTAGGGCTCAGTTGTGTTTCTAAAGTCATATCAAGTGACCTAGAGGGCTGAAATATGGTCCGTTCAGAGATGCTTGTTATCCGGCAGAAAGAAAAAAGTACAGTACTTCACACAATCAAACTACAGGGTCTTAGCTTTCTAAAGAGCAAGCATTTGATGGTAGGCCAAAAGAGGTGGGGACAGTACCCTCTGAAGTAGGCACAGCACATTTTGGGGAAAAGACTAAATAAAGGCCCATTCTTAAATGTTCTGGGTGATGGTATAGATTGTGAACATTTCAATCAGGACAACACATTTTGCCAAGGGGGAAAAGTTCCAAAACAACCATTTTAATCAGTAACTTACATCACAAGCTATCTAATACGATATATTTGCTCAGTCTTAAACTTCATACTGTACAAGAATACAGTTCCAATTTTTCAACATTTTAATCTTAAAACATGGTGAATTTTATTGGAACGACCTTGAGGACTTTACATTGGCAATACAGAAAACCAGACACTCCCAGAGAAAACTGGGATCAGGGGGGCAGTTTTAATGCCGCCATTTCACCCCCACCCCCCCATAAATAAGATTTTCCATTTTGCACTTTCAAAAGCAGTAGTATACTTTAAGAAAAGAGTTGTTGTCTTGTTGAATTTCCCCGTATTTAAAAATGCCATACAAACCCTCCATTGTTTACTCCCCTCATTGTTGACTCTTTTCCAAAGTAGTGGCTGCTTGCTCTGAACGTCAGCTCCTCCCTGTGAGTTTTAACCACAGTCTTGGCACGAGGTCCTGAAGTCCTCTTCATTGCATTTAAACAATTTTTTTTAAGGAGGGTAAAGTTCTGCACACTGCGGCTTTATATCCCTTTTATATTCTGTCTTTATTTAAATGGCATCATTTTGATCTCCAGGATCTTCCTCAGGCCATGTAACCTCTTGTTCCCATGTTTCTTCATAGTCTGCACATTTCAGCCACAGCCAATGAGGCCTATTTTGAATTTGGGCTGGTTTCAATGTCACAATATATGAATTTGAGATCTTCATAGAGAAAATGACACTGAAATTGATTGACACTTCATTATAAAGGCCTGTGTCTACAGTTCTATATGGCTTTGGCCATTGGTAACTGGAAAACTAATCCATTACATAGGCTACTCTTTAGTCCTGAAAACTGAACCAAAATATTGTGTGCCAAATACTACACATTGTGCCAAAAAACACACAGATGCCCTGACATCAGATGGATAACTTCCAAACATGCATTTAGCCTACTTCACACAATGTTGCCACTGTGTAAACCAACTTGCTCTGGAACAACAGTCAACAGAAAAAAACAGAAACAGCTAGACATTTTACCCTGCTCAGTGCACACTAGCAGTGTACTGAGGGAAATATGCGGTTTAAGATACAACCCTGCCACATTTTGGTTCCAACTATTAATTTAATCAGCCGATTCTAATTGCCACAATTCTTAAGCATGGTAGATCAGATAATTAGTAAAATTACGCAGAAGCGCCTGCATGCAGCAGGATTTTTACTTTCGGACTTTTACATTTGTGATGTTAATGATACCATTAACATCACAAATGTAAAAGTCTGCGTGATTTTACTAATTATCTGATCTACCATGCTTAAGAATTGTGGCAATTAGAATCGGCTGATTAAATTAATAGTTGGAACCAAAATGTGGCAGGGCTGTATCTCAAACCGCATATTTCCCTCAGTACACTGCTAGTGTGCACTGAGCACTTACTTCCGTAGTGCCCACTTTTTGATGGTTAGTATTGTCCCGAAAAGAACACATATATGTTATAAGACTTAATAGAAGTGACACCTGTTGGCTCCTGTTTAGTGCGAGTAGTGTCTATTGTTCCACACTGAACTTTTTGACCGTTATTAGGGCGTCATCCAGGTACTTTAATATATACTTTACATCCAGGTACTTTAATATACTTAAACTAAGTACTTGTTCAAGTAGGAGGTTTGAGACATAGCCCTGGACACTGGACACAAATGGGCTTGAGTTTTAACTGTTGGTCCTTTCAGTTATTAGGCTACACACCTCTTCTGAATTTCCAGAAGGCCTACAAGTAAAATGTTTTCTGGGATGTCTCCCAGGATGTAATTGTGTTTATGAGAACTTTATACCCTTTCATGTGTAAGGCATGACGGCAATCCACATGACTTTGAGTACACATGCCCAAATACAATGATTCTACTAATATTGATGCTGATATTTTCCTCCACAAAAAGAAACAACACATTAGGCAAGATAATGATTTTTCTTGAATGGTGTGCTTGTCGTGAGCTTCTGTGCACACACACACACACTTAGGCTTACTTTCTGGAGTTCATAAGGGGACATATTTTATGTGAGTAGTGATGTAAATCTCATTACTGGTTCACACTGACCAAATTACATAACAGATTGACTAACATTAACATGTATTGTCAAAACTCTTACCACATAGGCCTACCTATATCCATGGCTGTTTGGGATTCAGTGCGGTCAGTCATTATCTGTCAATCCATATGCATAGCATGAATAGATATAGAGCCTATTCCAAGCTACAGTTAATTTAAGACCTTGCCATAGCCAGCACCGAAAAGGTATAGCCTAGCCCTGAGTCTAAATGCAGATAGCATATCAAAACACAATAAAGTGACTAGATCCAAGGTGACAATTTTTTAAATCTTGTTATAGCCTTACTAATATAAAACATTATTGGCTCTTGTTGGATCAGTGTGGACATCTCGTGTAGCCTACGGATATTTCAACTGGAACAGACACGGCCTTCCTCCTTGCGCCGTAAACACGTTTTCATTAAGTAGGATTAGTCCCATTTCGAGGTTTTTCTCCTCATGTATCTCTCCCCTTCGCTGTCAATCGCTTCATACAGCTGTTGGTCGTTCTCTTTAGTTGCATGAAGGTAGCCCAGGTATGCTACACACATGGAGATTGTCACCAGTCCAAAGGCCATGACCGGCTTGTTCTGAAAGTAAATGAAAACACATTATTAACCTTAGACCTGTAATAAAAGGAATAAAGTAGCCTAATGATTAAAACTCAAGCACACAGCTTTTAGGTGGATTACTGACGCATGTCAAATGAATGCTGATATATTTTATGGGCAACGTTTTGTTTGGCTGTTTAGTGAAAATATGATATTGTCTTACAGGTTTGATGAAGAGCTCCGGATTAACGGCACGGAAAACATTTGTGGTTCGCACCCCTTTAAACCCTGGGGTTCTAAATCCACTCTCTTTGGAAGTTGCCTTGCCAGTTTCAGTGTCTGGAGATGACATCCCAAGTCTCAGGAACCTGGACTTTTAAACCAGCGCAGAACGATGTGAACGATGTTTATTTAATAATGATGCCACTCCACAGCCATTCACACTGGGAGGAAATAATAATTGAATCTGTGCATATAAGATTTAAACTGGTTTTCGATATAGGCTAGGCTACTACTTATCTGGAGGACAAAATGTTGTTGTCAGGAGTCGAGACTGTAGGATCAACGACTTCAACAAGAAGGAAAAGCTTTAAAATGCGTCACATAATGTTACAGCGCCACCTCCTGGTTGGCACACTAAATTGTCCTAATGTGGGACACTGCCTACTACAGCAGTCCGAAAAACAAAAATTGTCTGCTAAATAGAACCATGACCTTATCCACATTACCAATAGTACAAATTTGTTGACAGCCCTAAACCAATAGGGTATTGTAAAGCCTAAAATTACATTCACAACAGCCTTTTTTTTTTTTTACTAAGTCTGGGGTACCATGTACCATGTCTTTAAAGGAAATTTCTAAATTTATCTAAATTTATCTAAATTATCTAAAGATAAGCGCTTCTCGCTCTCTCTCTGTCTCTCTCTCTCTCGACCATTAATAATTGACAGATCACCTAGCCACTATCATGAAAAATTCAGGGGCACACAACCATAGACACCAACATCAACATACAACATCTTAACCCCCCCTCCCCCCTCCAATAATTAGGTTATATTTGGCCAAGCCTAGGTTTACTACAAACAGCATCTAAAGAGTCATCAAAGTTCCCAGAAGAGACCCTGTAGCTTGTTACAGTAAAAAAGGAATGGTGTCGTCAACATTGCTGTTTATTTAATGGCTTGGCAGTAGGCCTCTCCGAATAGGCATCCACTTTCATGTTGAAAAACCAATGAAACGAGAGATGGTATCTTAAAATCCAGAGCTGAAGTGATATGATAGCCTATGAAGATATACACTACTGAGATAAAGCAATTGCATTTTAAACTTTGTTAAAAAATATGTGAGAGGTTTCATGTAAGTCTTGTTGGTACTAGACTATCAATCATGATAGTAACCAGGATAATCAAGTGTGTTATCAACGAGGCTGGGCCCTGTGGAGCACAGTGAGTGAGTGGGGAAACATGGATATGTAAATAATGGTGCTGTGGGTAGTGTAGGTGTTTCTGCTCGTCCCTGACAACAGGGATATAGGTGTGGCCTGCAGGTGTGTTTGCATGAGCAGGGACACTATATCAGGCTGTGCTGCCGTTGAGACCATCCTCAGTTTTTGCCAAGGCTTTTACAGAAGACCCGGACGGGGGAAAACTCATCTTAACCAATGTAAGTTGAAATGCAAAGTATTATACAGTACTTTAATACTTTTATTATACTTGTTGTACTAAATTATATTGAAGGCAAGATATGCAAAAGGTATGATGCTGTGCTATATAACCTATTGTGCTTTTCTTAAACATAAATTTGAAATTGCTCAGAGAAAAAGCACAGTGGAATTGTACTTGACATTGAGATAAGCAGCAGTTTCCCGAACAGGATACCTATTCCTGTAAGAACAGTTACGCGCATAGATTACATACCTGTGGGCCTGGTTATGACTCATGTGACATTAGGGACTTTCTCGTACAGCAAATTATAACTGTAATATACAGTACGTATATAAACCATAACACTTGTCTATTCAAATTGTCACAAGGTTCCTAGCTATAGATTATGATTCATTGGAACAGTACAATTGATTAGAAGTCATTTAAAGCGCTGTGAAGTTGCATGAATCATTTAAGCAAACAAAAAAAATTAAATGAGCATGTTTGATTTTAGTTTAGGCCTACAGTTGGTATTACAGGCCTTCTTAAATTTAGTTTTGTACTTTTGTTAGCAAAAAGTACAGACTTCTTGGTACAACTCTAGCTTTAGTTCTGGAGCACTGTCCACGATTAGATTTAAATAAGATTTTGAGTTTCTATGTTAATGTTTTATAAGATGTTTCAAGGCCTTTTTAAATTCTTGTTTTCTCATACCCACTCAACTTGTTTGTAGTTTCAGTTTTCGTTTAAGCAACACAGTTCACACAGGCATAGATGCAAACGCCTCATCTAGGATTAGGAGGGTTAATGTTAAAGTGAGACTCATTTGATATTAATTATATATATATATATATATATATATATATAGAGAGAGAGAGAGAGAGAGAGAGAGTTCTCCTTGGATGTATAAATAACTCCCATGGGACATCCAAGTACAACTTATGTGTGTGAAACTTATGTGTGTGAAAGGGGGGGTTAGAAGGAGACTAGAGTAGATGGCTTTTTCCCCACCTGAATTTTGCCAACCCTGCTGTACCAGGTCTGCACTCTCTTCACTTTCGATTTCCAAGTGATGTTACCAGTGTTGGAATGAAATGTACATTAAGCTCTTTTGGAAGTATAGGCCTACAGCAAACACATTGTCAAACAGAAATGCAGTTATATTTTGGGCTTTTTAGGATTTATTTTATTGGAGAGTGAAGAGATGAGAGGAAATGAAATGATGGAGAGAAGGGAAGTGGGGTCGGAGAGGCTGTACTCGAACCTGGGTCCCCTTTGGCTACTGAGCCTGTCCGTGGTACAGGCCGCTAAAGCTACCGTTGTGCTAGTGCATCTCCACTCTCACCTTTTCCACCCCTTACCTGTTTGCATCCCTGTACAGGACAAGATGAACTGGGGCTTTCTGGAGACTCTGCTCAGCGGTGTCAACAAATACTCCACTGTGATTGGCCGAGTGTGGCTGTCAATCCTTTTTGTCTTCCGCATATTGGTGTACGTGGCAGCAGCTGAGGCAGTCTGGAAGGATGAGACCAAGGACTTCACGTGCAACACCCTGCAGCCCGGCTGTGAGAACGTGTGCTTCGATCATTTCTTCCCAATCTCCCAGGTGCGTCTGTGGGCCCTCCAGCTCATCATGGTGTCAACTCCGTCCCTGCTAGTGGCCCTGCATGTGGGCTACCGAGAGCACAGAGAGGCCAAATATGGCAGGAAGCTTTATGCTAACAAGGGCAGCATTGATGGAGGCCTACTTGCCACCTACATTGTAAGCCTCCTGTTCAAAACTGGGTTTGAGATCGGATCTCTGGTCGCCTTCTACCTCCTGTACGACGGCTTCTCAGTGCCTAAGGTTTTTCAGTGCAGTCAAAGTCCTTGTCCCAACACAGTGGCCTGCTTCATCTCAAGGCCCACAGAGAAGAAGATTTTCCTCTACATCATGGGCTGCACTTCCATCGTGTGCATCTTTCTCAATGTCGTAGAGATGTTGTACATCGTGTTCAAACAATGTTGGAAGTACTTCAGCAAACACTATGTGCCTATAGAGGAGAAGAGAGGTTGTCAGTGTGGCAAAGCTCATGTGGTAACGGACTTACTAGGGCCCCAAGCAACACCTCAGGCAAAGCGAGCGAGCTCACAGTTGGAGTTAAAGCAGGAAAGTTCTCCTTCTTGATTGTTAGGCTTGGGGAAGGGGAACTACAGTTGTTCCTACCCTGAAAGAGCAAAACCAACATCAGGTTTTCATGTATACTTATGTATTGCAAGTTGAGGATTGATTCTGCAAAATGAATGAATATAATGCCAGTTTCTTGAAATTTATTTAACATGAAATTATAGGGCTTTACAAACTAATAGTCAGGGGGCCTATATGGTTTCTGTGGGTTTGAAATGTAAATTTTTGGAGTGGTTGGACTGTCTTAAGAGGTCATTGAACATGGAGAAAAATGATGTCTCCATTTTTTTTTACCTGTTTCAACCCTATTTTTTTGAAATTGTATATTTCACTGTAATTAACACCATAAATGTTGCCTAAATCACTGGCTATGTTGAATAAAGTTCACAAAACAGTTATGATTGTATGTCAGTATTATGATTGTATGTCAAACAATTAGAGATAAGATCAATAACCAATCAGTTTCACCAAATACACATTCCATTGCTGAAAGATAGCAAAAACATAACAGAATCACAGATGAGACCTCGAACAACATTTAATTCATTTACATATACACAACATATTAGATCTCACCTCCACAATTTCCTCATCAAAATCTACAACTATAGTCTACCTTCTTAAGACTGCTCTCCCCTTCCTGGATAATGTTTTGCTCTTGATTATAAATAATTCAATGCTATCAGGGCGTGTACCGCAGTCGTTTAAGACATCTGTTATTAAGCCCTCCCTCAAAAAACCTAGCCTTGTATCAATACTGGTCCTTCTGGACCTCAGCGCTGCCTTTGACACCATAGACCATGACATACTACTTAGGCTTGAAAATTTGATAGGCATCAGACTCAGCACTCGCTTGGTTTAGATCATACCTTCCTAACCGTCAACAATTTGTACAGGTCCATAATAAACCATCTACCCAGATTATGGTAAAATATGGAGTGCCTCATGGCTCAGTACTGGGGCCCCTGTTGTTTAGCAGATGATACCTCTCCATAAAACCTGATAAATTAACCTGTTGTAAAATAACTGCACTGTAACATTATAATCGTTGGCTGATCTGTGATCACCAATCTCCACACTCTCTCATGGACAAAAACAAGAAATTTGGCATATGTCTCTAGTGATGGGTCATTTACCAGTCCACACATATCTGCCACTGGATACATAGCCCAAAATCTGTTTCTTTTAGAATATGTGTGCCATCACCTGACTAACAGAAAGACACACCTCAGAATATAACCTAACTAGACTGTGCCACCATGAACTATGAAAATGTGCTTGATCAAATGTAGAAGGCTAGAAGGTCACTAATATCACCAACCATGAAGAACAGAGCACTGTGTGCTTCAGGTTATTTGATATTCTAAATTCTATAACTGCCAGCTAAACAGCCAACTGTCACTGCTAGTGTCTCTCTTTCTCTCTCTTACACACACACACACACACCTGTCTTTGTCTATCTGATCCTTTTACCCTTTCTTTTCTTCACACTTACATAGGCTACTGAAGGCCTTACAGACTTCAGCTGATACTAGCTATGTAAAAGTCTATTAAACTTGATTTAACAGAGATCTCTGCACTTTGTGCTCTGAATTAACCTGACTCTCGCCAGATGAATTTCGTTCCGCTTAGCTTCACTTACATCCATTTGGGACCTCTTCCGTTGAGAGTGATTTCTGCACCAGATTTTATGGTAGAGCCAATCAGGACGCAGGGCGGGAGTTTCATAGATGTGACATAGCGTAGAAGCGACTGTGAGACTGTTATCAGCATCACGGGTTGGCTTCGATGTGAGTGGCTTATCCAATCATATGCAAGCATTTTTTGATTAGGCCCAGCCTTCTGAAGCAACACTTCAATGGATTGATCCCAGATGGATGAGTGGAGCTAGGTGGAACGAAATTCATCTGGCGAGAGTCAGGTTAGCTCTGAATGGGTGTAGATAAGAACTGGCAGAGCAGGCTAGGCCTACACTCAAGCACACTTATAGGCATGAATTGATATTGAAGTATTATTTTTTTAAGCGGACAATTTCGAGAATTTCTTGTTAAAAAGATCAATTATCAGCCTAATATGTTTTATAATGTTGTATTGTTTATGTGGTCCACTTTTGCACACTACCTTGTAGAATATCTTTGCTTTTTGGCACCAAACCCTATGCTATAATACCAGCAATGTGAGGTTTATGGACAAAACACCAAATTGGACCTTTTCTGAATTTGACCTTTGATTTGGGTCCTTCAAAACCTTCAAAAAAATGGAGACATGTTTTTTTCTACTCTTAAGAACCCCGAGAACAAATATATAATACTCTCCAAAAATGAACATGCGAATCCCACAAGCCCCCAAATTAGACACATAGGCCCCCCTACTATAAGTGAGAATCATTTCAAGACGATGAGTTGAATAGTTGTATGTGTAAGCCCAATTTGACACACCTAGATTCCAGAATATATTTTTCAAATTCGTTTGATGAAACATTTCTTTTTATGGCCACAAAGGCAAACATTTAAATTGCACAAAAAGTATTTTATCCACATTATTTGGTTTTAATTAGTAGGCCTAATTCACACACATGAATACATGTGTAGCACTACTTCTTAATTGACATATCTTCCCTAATTTACATTTGGTCCATGGCAAGTGCCCA
Source organism: Alosa pseudoharengus (assembly GCF_046254945.1). Lineage (NCBI taxonomy): Eukaryota > Metazoa > Chordata > Actinopteri > Clupeiformes > Clupeidae > Alosa > Alosa pseudoharengus. The sequence goes on along the minus strand of NW_027468859.1, from coordinate 34,971,466 downwards.
TAGATATGAATCATCTTCTATCTTTTTTAGAAACTTTGCATAATTTATTTTAATGTCAATGTTGAGACAGAACGTATTTTGCCAGTAACAGAGAAATAACATGGCAAACGAGCAGTCAGGAGACCGTCGACGTTCTGTGATTGGTGGTAATAATCAGACAACGACCTATGAGCATGAACCTGGTAAAACCTGAAAGACCGGTTTTGTGATGTAGTTTTTTTTCAAAAGAAAAAAATGTATAGTCTGTCTGCATTGCACCGACACATGTATGTTAATGCTAATTGTATTTGCAGAAATGTAAAAAAGATACAATAATGAACCAGGACAGATATTCTTTTAAACTTTTTTTATACATAATAAAGATCTCTCAAATAAAGCATCCAGTGTGTACTGTTTTACATATACAAATGGAACCATTTGATTTAAAATAAAAAATAAACCACCACAGTCTTCAGAAATATATAAAATGCTGGTGTATTGCCATTGGGATGACAAATCTGAAAGCATGACAATGCTGTACACTTCAAACAGAGTACAGTGTTCTCTAACTGCACCAGAGGGGACGACAAAAATTACGACAACTGAGTGATTTAAACAAATGTTTTAAGACATCTTAATTTGAGGAAGGCAAAAGACCATAAAAAAAGGCTTTTACAAGATGGACATCCGTTCTTTATATAGTGACAGAAGTAAACACAGGGTTACAAAATGCATGATGTAATAAATTTGCTTTTTCTCATATTGCAGACTGCTGGTGGATGCAGTGGCCTCATAGTCAATATGTACACATGGACAAAGAGCACTATCTACAATTATACATTAACAAGGATTATTCAACAAGAACCACCTATACAGTACCTATACAGAGTACCACAGAACCCAATTTGGACACCATATTTTTAACATCCAGAAGGGGTTGGCCAAGATGAAGAGTTCTTTGAAACCAAATGATCTCCATCATGTCAAGGCAAAAAAATGTGCAGAGAATAAAAAAAAAACATGCTTTACATTATATATCTATAATAAATACAGTAACTACAGTGCCTGATTAAATATCAAATTAATCTAGGATTCATTTTTAGTGATTGAATGTCCATATTTTACAGTTCTCAAAGATCTCATTACATATCAACATGGTTAGATCAAATATCACAGGTTGTTTCACAATGATGGGAACATAAACAGTATAATTTGTGGGCACCAGTCTGCAGCACATTTGCTACTGTCCAAATCCTGAGTACTGATTTCTTATTGAAGACATTCAGTCAGTCTGTCAGTCTCTGAGCTTTGAGCTATTTATGAAGAATGACAGTGGGCCGCATTTCATGAAGCTGCTTAAGCAAAAGATCTGTTACACCTGCAAAAGATTTGTCAATTGCAAATGTCACATTGCCAAGTGAGGCCAGCTTCTCTGGGTTTCTGAATTCAGCGTAGCTTTGAATGTTCTTATAATAATAGGTACTAGGGTCAGCTCGCTTGCACAGGACAGTGGCATTTTTTAGGTGAATGCTGGACGTTCGTTTCAGTGGAAGGTCACTCAGAGAATCATCACTAGCTCGCCTTTTGGGAGAACCATTGGACTTCTCCAAAAACTGGAGGAAAGATACCTCGAAGCCCATAGGTTTAAATGAGCTTATAGCTGCAACATCTGCATTGTCCTCATTTGCTGGGGCAGGGCTTGAGATATTCGAGTCTGAGCCATTGTCAGCATAATTAACGGAGCGATTCCTTGTTCTTAACCTACCACTCGACCTACGTTCTGGAATGTGCCGGCGCTCTGTCTTCCGTGGACGTCCCCTTTTACGTTTTACCACAACAGAAGAGTCGGAGCCATCAGTTGTCATCTTTGCATCGGAGAATTCAGGATCCTCTGTGCTCTCTTTCTCGGATGTGAGCTTTGAAAACTCAGACCCAGTTGCATCTGGACCAGTGTCTTCGTTATCAGAGCTCTCTGCGAAACAGTCCTCTGACTCTTCACTATCTTCACTTCTGGTTGAGCTGCGTCGGAATCTGGACAGAGGGATTTTCTTGCAGAAAATAAAGTGGCTCCTCTGTTCCTCCAAGTATTTTTCAGATAGACCATGCTTAACATAATGCCTCAAGGCATTTCTCTCAGAGCTCATCACTGACTCACAGCCTTTTATCATACATGGATACTGCAACGGGAATCTTTTTGTACACATTGCAGCGGCCTCGTCCTTGCCTTTCAAAGATGGTTTACCATATTTCGTCCAGTGGTTTTCTTGTGAATCCTTTCTTTTTTTGTCACTACTCTTTTGAGTTACTTTCTTGTTGTTTTCAATATTTTCCTTCCCATCAGAATCACTGTACTGTGGCTTTCTTGAAATTGGTTTTACTCTTTCATCAATTTTTCTTTGATTCATGAGCTGGAGTTTATAAAGATCTTGGTGCTTCTTCATGGTGTGGCGCAACAGATTAGATCGGGTGGTGTAAACACAGTCACAGCCTTCAACGTCACATCTAAACATACCTTCCACAGCCTCTGCCTTTGGCATTTTGGCTTCCTTGTGATCTTTGTCAATATGGGCAATGTATTTCCAAAAAGCCGTAAAATACGTGGTGCATCCAGGCTGGTCACATTGAAACCTGCCCAAGTTTATGCTAGACAAGAATGCACCTGCTTTGTCCAACTTGAACTTATGAAGCTGGAGGTAGTGTTGTAGTAGACTTGTCACCTCCTGGAAAATTCTCGAGCAGTCTTTGACTTGACATCTGAATTCTGTGACAGGCGTGACCTCACCCTCTGGCTCCTCATCTTCCTGCTCATGTTCTTCCTCAGCTTGTTCTTGATCATCTTCACCTTCATTGTTAATTTCAAATTGGGGTAAGGATGACTGATGAACAGCTCTGTAGTGAAGGATTAAGTTTTGCTGAATGGTGAAGGCCGCTACGCATCCCTGATGGACACAGCGATATGGCCTGTACGGGCTGAATACATCATCCGCCTCTGGCTTTCTCTCTTTGGCCTTTTTGGGAGTGTCTGTTCTGGGCTTTGTCACTCTTGCTTTCGCTGGTTTGGGTTTTTTCTCTGGAGAGTGAGCAGCACAGGAAGCCACTGGAGGTGCCAAGGAACATGGAACTTGACCAAGATTTGGAGATGCTGGTAAAGTCCCTATACCTGGCAAGCCAGGCAGGAGTTGACTGTGTGAAGGTATCTGCTCTCCAGCTGACTGCTGCTCCATTTTTATGTGGTTTCCTGAGAACTGTCCAGTGAAGGTTGGTTCAGATTTTAGAGCTGCCTGTGTGACTGTCTGATTGACTGTTATTTGTTGGGCAAGGTGTGAACCAGCTGGGACAATCTTATCCTGTATCCGATCTAACATGGTGCTTGATGCAGTAGCATGGGCGAATGGAGCTGAAAGACACTCAGGTTTGATTTTCTCCAATTCAGCCAATGGGTTTAGTACAGATTGACAGTTACTCTGTTGCTGATACCCTGGACCTAATGTAGAAGGATTCTGAATGGGAGGAGAGGTTGGTAAATCAGCACTTTCCATTCGCTTGTTATACTGACGCTTTATTTTTAGTTTTATCATTTCCGCCTGTGAGAGACTGTGAGCTACTTGACAATGAGCCCGAAGATTTGAATTACGAGTAAAGGTCTTGCTGCACAGTTGACAGCTGAAGGGAGCAAATTTCAAGCTTTTCTTGACCTGATTTAACATCTCTTCAGTGTAGTTATGGTTCTTGCTGAAGTGTTTAAAAAGTGCATCTTTTGTCATAGCTTTGTATAGACAGTCCGTGACATCACAGGCAAATGGTTTTTGGAAGTCACTGGGGACATGCAAACCTTTATCACCACCAGCAACGACATTTGAATCTAAACTATTAAGGATCTGGTTATTGCCAACAGGCTCAATGGAAGACTTAGATTCCACGGGGTCAGAGGTGTGGCGGTCTTCTCTATCCAAGTCCATTCTTTCAAAACATCTCTGAATTTCAAACATGACATCAACTGGGCCTTCAGAGGGAGGAGGACACTGTTTGGAGTCAGCCTCTGTCACAACACTTTGAGCAGCAGGCACCCCATGGGTTTGTATGACCCCAACCAGTTGAGGGCAACTCTGCAGAGGTGTTGTAGTATTGACTGGTGGGACTGTTGCAGAGGTCATCCTTTTCTGATCAACCTCAAGTTTCTCTTGATTGTGAAAGGTCATCTGAGATCCACTTAAAGGCTCAGCAACCGGATTAATTCCTTTTGCATGATTAGATGCCGAGGAGGGTCTCGAGCTTGAACTGGATTCCACGCTAGGTGTCTGAGAATTGCTATTTCTTCTATGAATCTCTCCAGAGAGGATTTGCTCACGCAATCTTTTCTTAACATCATGTTCAGTGCAGTCTTTCTGTGGGTCAGTACACAGGGCAGTAACTGTAGTTGATGAAGGCTGAGAGTTAGAGGAGTTTATGAGCTGGAGTGGGTCAGACATTAGATTTTGAGCTAGATTGGCCATCACTGACAGGAGCCCATCACTTGAGAGACCACTTGCATTGGGAATGGTGGCCTTATCCTTTATCTCCTTCATTTTCATAAGAGTTTCAGCTCTTAGTATTTGATTAATCTGGTCTGTTGGAAGACTGTTGAGTGAGGATAGCGACTGGTTTTCAGATAGGAATTGAGTGAGAAGAGGATCAGATAACTCGTCTCCAAATAAAGAGTCTGAGGATTGAAGGTAGTTCTCTCCATGAGGCTGACATTCAGTCTTCAGCTGGTTATTCCCTGTGTGCTGTATTACTGTGTTATCAAGCATGAGTCCATCTGATGCATAGCTTCCACAAGGGTTTTGGAATGCCTGCTGTTGCACAGGAGTCTCATATAAACCAGGCGCAGCTGAATGATCCAATACTTGCTTGAAGACCTCACCATTCTGGTCACCATTGTTGGAATAAGAGTTGCTGTTTGCTTGGGGGAAGCTAACATTGGGAAATAATTTGGGATCAAGTGGACCTTTGGGAATGGGCTCAAAAGAAGAGTCTTTAAAATTGATATTGTACTGTGGAGATTCGGCAACCTGTGGTGAATTCATAATATGTGGTGAATTTAACAAATCAAGGAATGATGATGGCAAATCTGCAGTTAGGTCGGTCTCATCGAAAGCTTTACAATGAGATCGTTTTGACAAATGACCTCCAAGAGATTTGGGACTCTGGAATTCTCTGAAACATCGACAACAAATAAACTTCCCATCTCGTATAATAGCAGGCCACTTTGTTCTTTTGTTTCGCTTTCGCTTTGTGTCCCCATTATCAGAGCCTTCTTGGGAATCTTTCTCAGTTCTACCATGTGGATTTGAATGGGCGCGCAAATGGTTGTCAGGCATGGTTTTATCCTGTGTTTCCAAAACTCTTTCTTCAGGTTTTACATTTGATAAAGAATTAGTTTGTGGTTGCTGGGCATAAGTTGCTACAGAAACCCTCTGATGCTCAGTGAGAACAGGATTATTCAGACTCTCCCGATATGAGGACAGGAAAGGCCCAGAATCTGTGCTTAGGTTTGATGGTATCAAGGAGTTGTTCACCCTCTCCATGTTTGACTGAGTAACATGACTCACTGCATCCAACGGTATGCTTCGATTGCCAGAAAAACACTGTCCATTAATGGAATGAAATCCTTCTCCAGATTTGTTATCAATTAATTGCTGCCTGACAGCTACCTGCGGTGGCATATGTGTACTTGGAAGTCTTTCATGCGGTTGTAACGAATAGCGATCCATATTTTGATGATGGCTGTCTGTTCTCTGACTAGGGCCAGCTGTGTCCAAATGTGAAGGATAGGCATTGTTATGCACTCCATGTAGGCCTGACATCAATACCTGAGAAGTGCAACGGTTTTGTGGTTGATGACTAACATTGTCTGGCTGTGCAGCATGCCATGGTGTGTCAATATGTGATGCTGGTAATGGGGCCATTTGGTTAACAGAGTTCCCCAACTGAGACAGCAGGATGGGGTTCAAAATGTTGTCCATTTCTGCAGCGAGAGCTTGACCTTGACCTGAGAGTGGCACTGCATGAGAAGACACAGTAGGACCATTGGAGCTGTGACAAGGAGTGGAATAAGGCAGTGGCTGACCAAGAGCATTTTTCATCTGCTGGGGTGGAAGAGGAGCCCTGTGTCCACCTTGTTGGTGTGAGGGAGGCAACGAATTTGAGTCACCATTGGCAGCAAAGCCTCTTGACACAATTGTGGAAACCCTATTGTTCTTCTTTTCGAGCTTCCATTGAACATAAAAATCTGGATGAACTGCCTTCATGTGTTTGGTTACACTCCTGTATGAGCTGTAAGTTCGAGTGCATGACTCAAAAGCACAGCGGTGTCTCTCTTTCTCCAGCTCTGGCTGGGCCTGACCATTGGTGCCAGGTGGATGCACCATTTGGTTGACGGTACAGTTTCCGTTCAGAGACTGTGGAGCCATTCGTGCAGGAAGAGCCTGGGAAGTTGGTGGGAGATTTCCTGGCAGCACTGCAATAGAACTAGGAGCATGTCCCACAGGGGGCATATGATTAGCTGATATATTTTGATAGGGTGCTAGCACCGGCCTTCTGAAATCAGGATTGTGAGGTCTGTGCACTTGACTTTGGGAAGGGAAAGGTTGGTGTGTGAAAGGCTGGGGATGCCCCTGTAACATATCAGGGAGAGGAGCTTGTTGAAAGTTTTCAACAGCACCATGATATGATGGGGTTGCGGGCATTATGGTGTTTGGTACACTTTGAATCTGATCATACATATATGGGCCTGAATGAGATTCCTGTGGTCTAGTCTGATTCTGGTGAGAGGGATGAGCATTCATGATGGGCTGATGATTCATGGGTACGTCTGGGAAAGGGACCTGCTGTAATGGGTAGTGATTTGGATCTGATGGCTCAGATTTAATTGTAAGAGGGTCATCTGGGGAGATGGGACCAAAATTGGTCCTCAAAATGTTCTCAACTGAATGCTTCACCTTCAAAGGTTCTGGGGACTGAAGAGAGTCATCATCTACTGTGCTGCACTGGGAAGTGTCTTGGGACGGAGTCAGCTCGTCCCCATGTTGGTGCTGGCCAACAGAGTTAACATGATCGTGAAGTTGTTGTGTAGTAGTGTCACTATGACAAGCCTGGTCAGTAGCGTGGTCATCAATGATCTCCTTTTCCACCACTTTTTGGACATGCTCTTCCTGGTGTTCATCTAACTGGGCCTGTGAGTGAAATATCTTTCCACAACCCGCATCTTTGCATGTAAATGTTATGTAATGCTGGGCTTCATGATCATAAAGCATGAAAGCCTCAAGAAAAATCTTCCCACAGCCAGGGAACATGCACTTAGCTTTAAAAGAAGCATGCTCCTTACTATGCACAACCAGCTCAGCATTAGAGTTGAAACTGGCTTTGCAATAGAGCTGTATGCAAATATAGGGCTTGACACCACAGTGCACCTGCAAGTGGTCATTCAGATGAGCCACACTGACAAACTGACGGCGACAATACTGACAAATCACTTTCTTACTATGCATTTCTAAGAAGCGTTTTGCCTCATCATTGTCGCCGTGGTCCTTAACATGAATAAGCAAGTTTTTGAAGTACTTGAACCCTTTTCTGCAATTTGGTAGAGGACACACATTTTCCTCAGACAGTTCAGCTGCAGCCCCATTTTCCCCCATGTCCATAGCGTCTCCACTGTAAGGTTGAAGGGATTCACCATTTACACTGTGTTTTATCTTAGCTTTGCGCTCCTGATTTTCACTCGTTTTACATTTCAGAGCTACCACTGCCGGTGAAGATGTTTTAGACTTAGCCAATTTTCTAGTGGTTTTCATTGAAGCTAGACGCTCTTTACATGATAGCTTTACATGTGATGCTACGTGTGGTTCCAGTGTCTCTTTAGTGTCAAATGTCTGTGCACATATTGGGCAGCTGTATTGTCCATCTTTGAAATGAGTCTGTGCATGCCGTACAATCCTATGTCCGAGAAATTCCTTGTCGCACAAAACACAGTACTGCATATAGGCTTGCCAGTTCCTAAACCTAGCAGAGACAAAACCCTTCTCCCGCAGTTTTTTAATTTCTCGTTTCTTCTGTTTCTCATCAGTCATTTCCTTCAGTTCATTTGTAGTGTCTAAAAAGCATTCAGTAACATCTTTGAATTCTTCATGATCTTTGTCATTCTCAACTGCTGGTTCCTCATCGTCATTGAGTTCATCTATTGACGATACGATTGATGCTTCCTCACCCATAAGAGCAAGGCAATGGCGTTTCAGTGTCTTCCAATCCCAGAATTCTGGGTCAAAAGGCCATTGAGTTTTGAAGACCAACAGAAGCTCACAGCGCAGGGAGTTGGGAACAGGCAGGTTCTCCTCCTCTAGTTTCTGATCGGGTTCGTTGTAAAGAGTCTCCACTGCATAGTAGGAGTCCACTGTAGGCTCAATGAGGAACTCGGTGAGCTGGCAGGCCCTTTTCACCTCCAGGTCTGTTGGCAGCAGACATGAAATGGTTTTGCAAATGGTGGCCTTTGTCTTCCCATCCACAGATTCCATCTGTAAAGCCTTTATGCACATTTCAATGCACACTGGCAGACCAACAGCGTCGACCTGGAAAACAGGAGAAAAATCAATTAATTTGCAATAATTGTCATTAGCGTCACATACACCTTACAACATACAATATGGCTGTTTAAGTCAAATGGTTGTAATCATAAAGGGTATATTCACCTCTGACTGGATGACTTTGATGAAAAAAAGGATGTGAAAAACGGTTTTGGACAATTTTGACATCTGGCGACATCGGTCTAAGAAACCCTGGTCCGAGGCTTCCAGGCGCTTCAAAAGTTTACTCCAAAACAAAGTCAGTTCCCTATAAAGACAAAGGTGATGAGAAAGCATTCCATACAGCACCACAATACACACACATTAATAATAAAATAAAAAAAAAGAAACAAAACAAAACAAAAAAACACCCACCCAAAAGCACCATTACAACATCCAGGAGATATGTCCCCTGTACTCCAAGACTTGGGCTGGGCGATATGGCTGAAAACTGTATCACGATATAAGTATTTCATATCAGTCGATATCGATAATTATTGATTTAAAAAAAAAAAAAAAAAAAATCTATTTCAGATAAGGACCAGAAGGGGAAAAAAGTTACATTTTTTTAAAAGTTAAACTTTTATTTTAAACTTAACCTTCCTCTGATTTGAATCACCTCAGTTATCAATCAAAGCAAACAGGGAAAAGAAATAGCAACAATCATGAAAAACACTCAAATAAATAAATGTGCACATAAGTCTGAATGAGCAGCACTGGTTGAAACCTGGAAATATTGTAAACAAAGTAGCTGAATTAGCTAGTTTATCATAGTTGTACTGGTTAGACTTCAGTTTCCCCACGTGTGTTTAAGTTTCAAATGAATACTTTTTCTCCTTAGGACAGGCCCGTTTGGGTCTTGGAAAATACTTTTCCATTTGCATCGGGATTGAGATGATTAGAATTTAGCAGTCAATTTGAATGCAACAGTTTTGAACAAATTCGTGCAGCGTGCTAATGATGCTAACCAGATTTAATAGCAATTTATTCAGTCGTCTTGCACGATTGTGAATGTTTGGATTACATGTGCATGCTGAGGAGGGATGCGCCTGTTGAGGGAGAGAGAGAGAGAGAGAGAGAGAGAGAGAGAGAGAGAGAGAGAGTGTACGGGGCAAGGAGTCTGTGTTGAGGTGGACCTACTTCTTTTGTCTACTCTGGTAGAGTTGCACATACTAGCTACAATGCAAGATATATTTAGCCTATTTATTTATGGACAACGTAAAGCGGGAGGTGTGTGTTGCTTTTAATTATCGAATGTTCTATCGAACGCATTTTTATTGATATCGAGTACATATCTATTGCGATACATATCGCTATCGTTTTATCGCCCAGCCCTATCCAAGACTTTCCAGGACACCAACAGTATGTATTTAAGAATGCACACAATCGCACACAATGACTTGATCAGCATCACAGACCACAAAGTTGACGACCCACCATGCACAGTAAGTCTCTGCCTGGAGGAGCTGGCATGTCAGGAAGGCCGAGCACAGTGTAAACGCCCCCTTCTCATCTCCTTCCGACTCCAAATTACAGATCATCTCCAAGGCATCACGACAGTCTACCTTTGAAATCTGTGAGGAACCAATAGAAAAGTTGGTTTGTAAAATGCATTTGCCTGCCCAACTGATTCCATTATATTTTAATATTTAGACAGTACTTATGATGCACATTAACTGCTGTGCTGTGAATTCCACTCAACCAACAATTATGTAATGTGATTTTAGTGAGACCGCTACGTCTGCATATCTTGACATTTGATAACATCAGCCATGCGTCATGAGAATATTTGAAATCTGAAAATACCTCCTCCATTAAGGGCTCTTGTTCTGCCACGCTGCATAGGCTGACAAGATACATCTGTTTAAAGTGCCCCTTCCCCTCGAACTCCGGAAACTCAGAACAGGCCTTTGCCAGCAGTGCTGCCTTGCTCCGCTGGTTCTCCTTGATCAGATGCTTTATCCTCATCTCCAAGAGAATGGGTCCCTCCAGAGCAAGGAAGGCGTGCACTGTGGAAGAGGAAAACGTTCATTAAAACAAGCCCAAAGCAGTATTCTTAGGGTCTCTATTATATATACAATTCATCAATATTTGCTGTTTGTCAGGGCTGGATTATGGTTAATTGAGCTCAAGATATTCCCCTACAGAAGCATGGTTTAAATTCATTAAAGTGACCTTTGGGTGGTGAGTGTAAACTAGACCACTCAAGTGAGGATGATGTTGAATAGATGAAGCAAAATGAACCTTTCTCAGTGTCCGGCGCCTCGTTGGAGAGGAGGTTCTGTAGCGTGCAGTTGTTCCACACACCGGTCTCCCTGGACAAGCAGGACAGCATGTGGAGCTGTACGATGCCATTTTTCTGCAGCAGGTCATGGGCTGACTGTAAAAAAAGGATTACATTACAGTTTATTGTAAATAACATAAAATAAACTGAATCCTAGCTTTTGTATTCTTAAACGGATAAACCACGGATAAACCACCTTTTCACAAATCACAGTTATGGCTGAGCAATAGGAAATTAATCACAACTTATTCTATGGGCAATGTAGTATTTGAAATTTAATGGTTGCCGTCTTGAAAGCAATACATCTACTAGGATTGTCTGAATACCTGCACAGAAGCTTGGAACAGCTGCCAAAGGGATTCTGGAACATTGTCTGGTAGTGACAACAGAAGTTCCAAATAGCTCCTGTGCAACAGCAGGGAAGAAAAGCAATAATACATGGTGAGTTGTAGCTTTGGAGTATTCAATTAACATCCATCTCTCTGCAATGCTTCAGTGGAGACAGACCACGACACTTTTAAGTACGGTTTCAGAATGGCTGTGTGCCTCATCAAAAGTAACACATTCAGTTAGGCAACATCACAAGATGGAAATCTTGCATCTGTGTAATTGAGTAATAGCAGTTTTAAACCAAAAAGGGCAAAGACAGCAGTTGTGTGAAGTAGTGCTGAAGTGACAGTTGGCCTCACGAGTATTCAGCAGATTGGTCTATCAAATAAAACATGTTTAAGGCATTTTAGTAAATAAGGCTTGAATATATTAATTGAATAATTACAGGGTTCCCACTTTAAGTCAAATATAAAATTCCATGACTTTCCCTGACAAAAAAAAAAAGAATTTCCATGACTTATTATATAATGAATAGTACAATATACCGACCAATGATTTCAGAGCAGCCACGTAGCATTCGAGAATCTTTTACTTTTTTAGAGCAGGAGAGGAATAAATGGGCATTGAATAAACACAGTTAGGCTACTCAAGCAAGCAGTAAAGCAAGTACATTTTAAACTGCTGCAACAAAATTCCCCGATATTCCAAGACTTTGCCCCAAAAATGATAAAATTCCTACTAATCCTACTATACTGTACTAGTAGGCTATAGCACTATAGTATCCTACTATACTAGTAGGCACATGTTTTAAGACGGATGATCTGTCCGAGTCATGAAAAATGGGAAGGGGTTTGTTTATATGCTCATGTAGGCCTACTTGACAGAAAAAGCATGGCTCACTGCCAAATAAAAGCTGAACCGTTAAACTACTCCCCGTCCCAGGTATGTCATAATACTGCCAGAGGCAACATTCACGGCCGTTGCAGATTCCAGAGCCTGATGGGCCAGAAGCTTTTTCATCAAAAGTGGAACGTCAGTGCTAATGGAAGCAGTTTCATCTACCTTTCCACCAGCCTTGAAGAACAGACCACGCACCATTATTTTCAAACGAACATAGCTGCTCTATGAGAACAGACACTGGGGAAAAACATAAGCAATCTGACACATTTGTCAGGAGTTACTAACAAATAGCAAATGCATGTTCGCATCTTTCAGTGTGATACTACTGCATTGTGTATATACGGGTGAATTTGTTATGCTAAATTTGGATAGGTACCTCCCTTTTGTCATTTAGAGATTTGCATTTAACAACTGATCTCTTGACCCAGCAATTCATTACAGAAGTTCACACTGTTTTTGTACTGGCACATTAGGCATTTGTCTTATGAGTACCACTGATTGTTTGGTCAAATTTCCAGCGAGGTCTACTGAACTTCTGACCATGAACACCAATGGCATAACGCACCTGCAAATCTTTAAAAGGGGTGTAGCCATTAAGGAAGCAGCGACATGAGATCAAACAGGCAGGGACATGACAGTCATGGGGTGGTGTACTCACAGTGAGAGCCTCTCTGGCACTAAAGACACATTCTCACAATGGGTGGAGAGAAAGGTGGAGGCCTGGGCGTAGCAGAGCAGAGCTGTAGCGTAGACCTCCACCAGGGGCAGTGGGTTCTCCTCCACTCTCCAGCAGCCCGCGTACTCCACCAGCGTCTATAGGGAGAGGAGAGGACAGAGCAGAGAGAGAGAAGGAAAAGTTGAGTACATGGTATGAGCTATTAATTGAACACAAAGTAGTAGAAAACTGAATATAGGACAGCGTGATGCGTCAAAGTAAAAAAAAAAAAAAAAAACACGTAAGGGATAAAGTATAAAACGTCCGTCATTATCGGGAAAATAAGTCCTGACAGGTCGAACCTGACCCTGACACACCAGCGGAGCTGAAGGGACACGGCTGAACTTGAATCAAACACAGCTGTCTGCTTTCACTTTTGAATGAAGTTCCATTGCAAGAAGGGACCGGAAAACTTGTGGAGTGAAATGAAATGGGTGAATAAGACGCACAAAACCCATTTTTCTTGACAAGTCATACATAGCAACAGTATGTTATACAAAATTATCAGACCTCCGAACGTTGGGAAGGCCCATTCAAGTGAATGGAGCATTCTACAGCATTATGAAGAGCCGTGTAATAAAATAAACGGAAATCATCAATAACCTCATGACCAAAAAAACTACAGTGTATTAATGTGTAGAATTGTTTTTTTTTGTGTCTAATTTTTTGTAACTGCCACACACCTGGAGGATCTGAGGATAATGATGGGAACTACTGCCCTGTAGGGCGCTAGTTCTGCCAATATGGACTCTGTGGGGCACAGCTTTTGACAGGCATGAAAAGGGCAATGGTCATGAAAATGGCATAAACCTGTCGTCAAAGTATTTCAGTACATTTGCATAAACATTTGCAGTGTGCTGCTAGCTGGTTATTACATTAATCTGCAGACTGTTTAAGTGAAGTTTACATTTTGATCTCACCAACACTTTAAATGGAAATGAGGCAATGGAATCTATTGCTTGTCAACTACACTTATTGTGTCTGCATTAAGAGTCTACTCCAGAGGGGTATTTCACAAAGGCAGAATTAAGACATCCAAGATAAGTGATAAAGCGAGGTTTGACATAGCGTTGTCTGGTCATCCTAGCTCAACTCGTTTCACTAATGCCAATCCAGGATGAGTAGGAGCGACTATGTCAAGCCAGGTGTAAGTAATTCAGGATGTGTGCGCGTTCTCGTTTCTGCTCCAAAGTGCCCACGGTTGGAATAAAAATGACGCGGAAAATAGCGTCATTCACACAAAGTAAACAACTGCTTTTGATATAGACTAACAATGAAGTAAAGTTATCCTTTTTGGAATGGGGAATCATGGCTATTTCTGTAAAACAGCAGAAGTAGGCGTGGTAGACCAACTGAATGCAAATTTACGTATGCACCCACGTGTGAGTGCTTCCTTGTCTCGGCACGCAACATCATTAAGAAAGCGCTTGCCACTGCAAAGATGCACATAGTATGATATACCTTAATATTATAGTTGAAAATAATCCACTTCCAATCAACTACAGTAGGTTATTCATCAAAATCTATCAAAGTCTATCAATAAAATAAGCAAACAAAGAGTACCTAGGCCTATGTTAATAATTATAAGGCTATCACAATTAAAATAATAACTATATGGTAGTAGGCAGACAATCTGTTTTGTTTTGCGAGCAAATACATTTAGCAAATAGTTTATAAATGGAATAAAGCTCCTTAAAATTAGCACGGAGGTCTGATGTGAATGACAGCTAGCTGAACCAATAAGACCACATAATTACCGTTAGAATTAACTTAGCTTGGCTGTTAGCCTGGTCGGGACCAGGCTAGGTGCAGAGAATAAATCCCCATGATAACTTATGTGCCATCTCTTTTGTGAAACCAAGTCAAGGCTCAATTCATCCAGGATAACCTAAAAATCCCAGCTTAATCCCTTATCTAGGTTTTGTGAAATACCCCTCTGGGCAGATATCAGCTCATACCCCCGATAAAGACCACACACACACACATTTATTCATTCATACACATGATGCGAGACAAGACGCCCTGACCCATAGTTCATTCTTCAGTCCATAAGGCGTTAAACCCATGAGACTAATGGGATTTATCATTTTCTTCCCTGGAGAGCCTTTAGTGTAAGTAACAACAACCAGGCACATTTAGTGTTCAAATTTGCTAAAATTGTCGTTTTCCAGAAGTTTATCTTCGATTTCAGTTTCAATCCCTAGAGCTTAATTAAATAAACACAAGTAGACAACAGACTTGCATTATGTAATTGTGGGCCAGGCGCCAATTAAAGCATTATTAAATAACAAGACATTCAGACATAGGAAAGGAAACAGGCCAATCAAGCAAGCCTAGATGGGAAACCGTAAAAAGGTTATATGTCTCACATGTACTGTGGGTTAAAAAGACTGGAAGACAAGACTGGAAGGCTGTGAACTTGAAGAATTGATGGGACACCAATGCCCAAGGAAGTCACCAGGAGTTTACAAAGCTCCCCCTTGTGGCAGAAGAGGAGCAGTGTACATGACCTCACATGACCCTACAAATCTGCAGTAAGAAATGTGCACACATCACCATTACCATTAATGCCATTACTCCAAGTGCCGAGAACAGCCAAGTTCAAGTACTGTTAACAGCAACAACAACAATAAATGCATAGGCCTAAACAAAAGGCACCACAATTGGTACACTGAATGCACTATGCAAGGCTCACCACTACTGAGTGTTTTTGAGAAAAGTTGACCGAAGTCTGGACTCACCAGACAAGCATACAAAGGGCAATACTGCTGCATTGAATACAATGCTGTGTTTGAGTGAGGGCAAAAGTGGGTAAGTACCGAGGCATTTCATCAGAAGAGAACAGTAGGGGTAAGGAGTTCATTAAGGAGCCGGCAGACATTTTGCCTACAGGGGGAAGTGAGTTGGGGCCAGAGAGAGAGACACAGACGCTTTTATCCCCAGCTAGACAGATAACTGGTATAAACAAACAAGGTTTAAAGTCTTTCTCAAGTTCAGCATAGTCGCGCTCCCTGATGAAGTTCGTGGTGAAAGAGTCAGAAACATGAAAGCTGGAGAGGGTTTAGCTCTCCCCGTGCTGGGAATTTTAGCTAATGCACAGTGACCATGAAACCATAACCCACATAGGAGACAGAACCGACATGAGTGGAACAATAACTGACACGAGTGGAGACCGAACCGACACGAGTGGAGTCAGAACCGATATATGTGGAACCATAACCAACACGAGAGGAGACAGAACCGACACGAGTGGAGTCAGAACCGATATATGTGGAACCATAACCAAGAGTGGAGACAGAACTGACACGAGTGGAGTCGGAACCGATATATGTGGAACCATAACCAACACGAGTGGAGACAGAACTGACACGAGTGGAGACAGAGAACAGATGAGTGGAGACGGACCACAGAAACAAGCAAGATAAGAGAGTGCATATGAGAAATGACAGAAGGGAAGGAGAGAGGGAGGAAGAAAGGGAGGGAGAGAAGGAGAGAGAGAGGGAGAGAGAGAGAGGGGGGGTGATCAGAATCAGCAAGTCTGAGAGAGATGATCCGACGCCTGAGGAGACGCATTGATTACACCGCACACATAATCTGTGCGTCCTGCATTATCCCTTACTGTAATGCTCAATGCTTATGCAGATCCAGTTAAAGAGTTTCATCGAGAATTTCAACAGCAACTGAAACAACCATAGTAACCTTAAACTACATTTCTAACCTAGTCAGTCAGTGTGTTTAGGTGGACACTGCATTAGCAAAATATATGTATTCCCTCATTGTGATAGGTTACACATTACATAACATTAAATCTGGGGACCGATCAGTCTAGCAAGCTAGTCCATATAGAATTAGATACAGCTAACATTAATGTTCTAAACTATGAAATTAACCAAATAAATATAGTGCATAAATGCAGTGTGTGCAAACACACAGCACATGTAAGCACTCAAACGCCATGATTTATCTACAATAGGTGGTCTCCAGCTAACACACATTTGGATATTCCGTCATTGCATGACCTGCACACAGCAGGATTCCATTACAAACATATCCCAGCTGCCAATCGTGTCCGGCCAACGGGTCACATGTATTTCGTTTTGGAATGTGTTGGCCTAGACTCTCATGAATAATCAGTCTGCTAGAAAAGGCAAATCTGGTGAGAGGCAGAGATTCATCACCAGCATGGTCATCATAGCGAGGACATCTTTCTCAAAGAATGTAAGCAATATAAGAACAAAAATAAGGGTGTAAGATATGAACAAAAACTGCATGAGCATCAATTAAAAACAAAATACAAATGAAACAGGCTTAATGAAAAATACTTGCCTAAGCCAAATAAACCATACGTTTATTGCAGCGAAAAATACATTAAGGGGTGAACTGCAGGAGCATATAGGCTAGATAGCTGACTGAACAATCAGCCATTGTTGCTATGCCCTTCATCCCTTCGTGGTTTGGGTGGGGAGGGGCTGGCTCGGTGGGTTTCTCCCTTTGATTATCACCCTAATTTCAAGATGAAGGCGAGTGCCAAGCTCTATCTAACAGCTGACGCAGCGGGTGCTCAACAAGATGCACACACAGTACTCTCTCACACAAAGACATACACCTCCCCCCCTCCCGATGTCTGCACATACATAATGCAACAGGCTGCAGGCCTTTAGAATGGGCCTGAGGAAGCTTTACGGTCTCAAATGTCTGCAAACTGAGAGGCTGTCCAATACAACAACTGTCAAAAAGTTTTTGTCTGGGGTTTTGTGTTGGTGTTTTCGGGGCCTTGAAGTGTATAAGTTATAATGGAGTCTTTTGAAAAAGACCCTTACAACAGGGTCCCTGAAAACAGGTGAAGCTAGAACCTTTTGAAAACAATGATGACACTGCTCATTACCAACATCAACATTACCAGTCTACATTTCAATCTGAGCTCAACCCTCCAAAGCCTTCGCCACACCCTCAGTGTCAATGAATAGCAAATCTATTTTTGATTGTCAACATTTGGGTTTGTTTGATTTAACATCGTTAAGCAGCTTAACTCCCAAAGTTAGCCCAAATGTTTAACTGATGTTGAAAAATCAATTAGCCCAAATGTTTAACTGGGATCTCTTATTTTATAGTGCTGTTGCTTTGAGAAATAATCTTGCATGGTTGTAGATTATAACTTGCAGGGCACAGGCTGTGGTCAACACAACAGGTTCCAGCACTGTCTGCTACGCCTGGGGAGTCATGTGGCAAGAAGCCCTTGAGGCTTGATCCTGCACCCCTGCAGAGCGTGGAACAGCTGAGCATTCCAGGAGAGGTCACACTAAAAGGTGGAATAATCCTCTACTGTCCCTCACAAAATCATCCAAAACCTGATGGGATGTGTGGGGTGAGGGGGCAGGACACAGACATGTAGATGGGCACACCGATTGATTTACACTAGTCCTGCGATCCTGTTGCCCATTGTGACAACCCGTAACTTGTGAAATGATGTCACTTCCTCGTAAGACCAGAGCTATATGCGTTCCGGTTTGCGTTTATGTTCATCGCAACACAATAAGTCGGAGAGCATGGTATTCACCTCAAGTAAAGTAGCGTTGTCTAGTGTTTGTTTTTAGCAACACAGCAACATTGCTAGCCTCTTTTACCAACACCAACGGAACGGACAAACGGACACATTCCATGATATTCCACCAACAAGACAACATAACACATAGGCTACCCTTGAGGCAATGGAATATTTACGAGTAATTGAAATGGACATTCACATTTGCTAAGCAGTTAAAAGAAGAGTGAAATAGCACAGCTAATGAACACAAAGACAGGGCGCAGCCATCTTTGTTTTCAAGGCGTAGGAACTGTCCATCGAACTTGGGGGTCCTCTGGTTTGTACGAGATCGCCTCTTGTCAGTCAACTTGAAATGGGCGTGTCGTTGCGTAATTTTGCGTAACTTCCGGTTCCGCTTCTCGTAAACGGACAACAAGATCGCAGCATGGGACCACCAAGCGGCATTCAAATGAGCCGATAACTATGATTACTAGATCTATACTCCAAATACAAAACCTGGAAATGCATGTGCATGATCATTTAAGGCAGACCATGTGTGTGAGACTTATTATAGAACTGCAGATTATGAGAGTAAATATAAATTAAAGTTAAAATAAGTTAAATAATAATAATAATAATAATAATAATAATAAACCCCTTATTGGTCCATATTGGTAAAAGAAAAAGAAGCCATTTGTCTGGAAACATCAACACAACACAATTTAAATGTATTACCAATTTGGTTTTCAAGGACAGCTGGCGAAGTCTATCAATCGTTAATCTTGCAAAAAGGCTGCAGTTGAAAATTAGCCATCTGGATAACACTGGTATATTTACAGAAATGTTGATTAATTTGTGTAGTAATTAGGGCTGTCAAACGATAAAAAAGTAACTAATGTCATATTTTGAAATAAATTAATCAGGATTAAAATAAAATGTATTACCCCATAAAGTCTAAAGCTTCTTAAAGGGTATTTTAAATACTAACTAAAATCACCAAATTATGGAGTAAACACAAAGGGTGTATATATGTGACATAACTGTTTAATAACATCATAAACTACACCTATGTCCTTTCTGAGAGAAAACAGGCCAGTAAAGAGCCATTTGTGTATGCGCCAAGAACTGTATTACCAACAACAAAAAAAGTATTAGATGGACAGAGAAGGACAGAGATGGAGAGAGGACAGAGATTGTGTGTTTGGCGGTAGTGATGATGGTGGCAAAATGTGTTAATATTTTTTTTAAAGTATTATGTATTTCAAAATTAATAGTGGTATTCATTTTGACAGCCCTAGTTGTAATAAATAAAAACAAAACACAACAAGACTAGGCTAATTTCAGGGGATTGAAAGGTGCAGAGTACGGATTAAAAGTATCATGTTTTTATTTAATCGCTGATCCAATCAGGCCTGCTGGTAAGTTATTCAGATACAAATGACATATGGGCAACAAATAGGCCAAATATTATATTCATAACCATGATACCATTAATACTAAATGTTGATAAACCTGCTAGTTACTGGTCCCACAACTACTGTAGGCCTACAACCACACAGTGGTGGAACTACAACTAGAATATCTGCAACCAGACCCAAACAGCTAGTTGATGCTTTAATAGGGTTGGAACCTATTTTATACATTCTATAGTTGGAACATTGGTCGGCTATTCATACGGAGGTACTAGACTATATCAAACTAAACCTTAGCAGAGATGTGGTACAAGTTGCCACTTCCTTATCAAAAAGGTCCTGGACATTTAAATCCATATACAAGTGTAAACCAGTAGTACCCAAACTTTTATTGCAGACTCCCTTTAAAAGTGGAAAATAATACCACCCACACCGCCTATCAGTCTTGCCTGGTGTCCAACTCCCAAAAACTGTATTCAGACTAAGTTTATCATGTAAAGGAGAAAAAACAACAACTTATAATTTTCTGTAATATATTAGCTTGAGATCTCTGTGATGACTTGAGGTGAAGCATTCCTTGAGGCATACAAAACAAGGATTACAAGAAGACATTCCAAGGCCTAGTTGCACAAAGCATTGAAAAACAAACATAGTAATAATAATAATAATAATAATAATAATAATAATAATAATAATAATAGTTTCCTATGCAGTGGATTACAGCACGGCTTTGATTGCTCAGGACAAATGAAAGCACATGGTTCTCCCCAGGGGAGTTGGACGCTCCTTTCTTTGTATAATGACGAAGGACGATGAACTGATTGCACCGTTTCAAGTATTTCCTCTTACTTTTAAAACCGGAAATACCTTGGACATAAGGATCTGGCTAGGCAAAACAGAAAACTGGACAATGGCAATCGTAGGCCATGATGTTCAATCATATGTGAGGGGATTGTTTCCACCGCCTAATGCCCACGTTACCAAGGGATTTCAAGGTATCCATCTACCCAACAATGTCGTTTAAGGAAACCGTGAAGACGAGTCACCGTGTTGCAGGGCTGAGTTTGCAGCACACGTTTACCTAATCTTGTATTTCTCCTGTATTTCTACGTACAATCAAAATGTATGTGCTTGACATTATAGCATTATTCTGATGAAACTGCTAGATTGAAGTCACACATCTACCACACAGCTCGGTTGCAAAAGAAAAGATATCGCTTCTTCTTATTCGTAGCGGATTTAGATTGCTGTGCTGTTTCCAGCTTGACAACGGACGTTACCTCGTATTAGCAATACTCAAGTTACGTTAACGTAATATATTATCTGACTGAAGTGAAGGTGAAGTTATCGTTACATGAAAGGATGGGCAAAATGTGAGTATGTTGCGCTCTGACAGCTTAAATGGGATTCATATAATTTAGCATTTAACCTTGCATAATTTTTCTCTCTCTAACTTTCCAGCTTAATACTATACGCATGTCCATTATCACCATCGTCACGTTAATGCCTGCATTCTGACATGGTTAACAAGGATTTCGACCTACTGACAAGCTAGCTTGCTTGCTATTTAGCCAACTTAGCATGGCTAACACAACACTGCTGTAAATAAACAGAAGACTTCATGTACACCACAGCCTCGTCTCACGAGGATAATTTTTAGAGATGGAATATGCATGTTTATCTGTCACTCAAGGTACTATGTTGTTATCCACATTGCCAGCGGCAATGAGCAAATTAATGGTTAATGTCTTCATTAGCATCAACAGCTCACTTATGGTTTGATGCGCAGCTAGCATATGCCTTTATTTTGATTTCCCAATTTAGCAAAAGCCTCAGCCACTCACCTGGCAAAATGCTTGGCAGTAAAGTGTCGCAGACTGCAAAGGAGAATCCACACTGTCCTTCAAAGCAGCTGAGAGTTCCTCCAGCCGTCCACGGAGCTTCCCTATCAGTGCACTACAGCCGCTCTGTCCGCTGCAGTCCTGTTCGGCCTCTTCGTCCGCCATCTTCGCACCAACCTCCGCCGCGTACGCACACAACAGCATGTGATCAAAAGCGTCTACGTCTTCACGCAAAGTAGGAAAACGAAAGGTACGTAATCACGTGTGACAATCATTTGTTTATCTCATTTGAGAGCTGGGGTTGCTGCAGGTGTCACACACTTTTCATTTTCTTTTACGTTCCCCCACATTTATTTCCCCTCATTCACTTTTTCATTTTCAGAATATAAATTACAAAATAATTTGCTTAATTACCAAATGTAATACATATGCGTAGCTGTCCATGCTGTGGGTGCAAAGTAGGCTAGGCTAAGGGTTGAAACCAGGGGACAGGGTTATAATGTTATTCCTGACATTCTGTAGGCCTATTTCTGAAAATGTCTGCATACATTTGCTTAAAACTAATCTTATGTGGCCTATTACAGAAGTTTTAGCCTATTTACTTTTTATACTATAGGTCACAATAACCATCTGCAATATTACAGTTTTTTCTGATTGCTTAAGCACAATTTTTGTAACTATGGCTTTTTTTGCAAAACTCTACACACAAATAGGAAAACCTTTCACCCAATTAGCAAAACATTGTAGTTCTCTTGCAAAAGCCATAACACCTTGCTTAACTCTTCACACCTTCGTAAAAATTGTGTTTTCGTATCAAACCGTAAACAACACAAGCCATCACAATAATAAGCACACAATGTGCCAACTACACACTGATGGTATGAATAGAAAACACATCTGGCTTTTGCTTTCTCTGTGCACAAGGTAGACTATGTCAGTTTGAGGTCATACTTTTGTCATAGTTCTGTAAACATACAGGGATCCAAACTTCAAGTATTGGTGTTTATTTACAAACATCAAAACAAACACAAGTGTGTTTTTCCAAGTCAAAACACAAAATAGCAATTTCACCGAGACAAAAACAATCAGTCTACATTGTTTCGTCTCTCTCAAAATTTCGTCTACATCACATGCAATGTCCTAGTCCAAGGCACCAGGGAAAATATATTCTGGAATGCTGTATCCAGGCCTGACATAACAATAACCCCATATGTAGACTGATTTTTTTTGCCTGTAAAAGGGCTATTTCTTTCTCTTCTTACCCTTCCTCTTCCCCCTCCTCATCATCATCTTGCTCCTCCTTGTCCTCTTCCTCTAACTTCACCTCCTTGTCCTTGTCACCCTCTCCCTCTCACTTCTTCACCTCTGCATCCTCTTCCTCCTCTTCTTCCTCCTACTTCTTCACCTCCACATCCTATTATTCGACCTCCTCTAATTCTTACTCTTCCCACTCTTCCTGCTCTCTCCATTGTACCCATTGTACATTACCTGTGGCTTATTTATAGTGCTTAGGCTGATTGCAAAGCAAACTAATTATCTAAAACAGTTTTCACATGAGAAAGTTTGCCAGAGAGTTGGCAAAATAGTGTAAATAGTGTAAATAATGTGTATAGATTTCCTAGGAGTGTGTTGATCATTTGGAAATGTAGTGTAAAGCAGTGAGTTGTGTTTACAGTTCCGCAAAAAGAGTGCTGTTCACTGGATTGTGCCTCCAGTTGTGCAAAGTGTGTGTTACAAAATTGCAAACTGAGTGCAAAGCAGTGTTTGTGCTTTTAGTTTTGCGAACTCAGTGAGTGGTTTTGCTATAAGAATTAATAGTTTTAGAAATTGTGCTATAAGAATCACGGTTGTGTTTAAGCATTCAGAAAAAACTGTAACAAGCTTCCCCATAAAACCTCCAGCATTGAAATAAAACTGGAGACTTTGGTGTATGTAAGTAAAATTGAAGTGGAGATTTCTTGTTCAGAGTTGCAACAATGGAGAAGTTTTTTTTAAAAATGAGCAGTATATTCATTTATTAAAACATACCCACATTCACAATACTGTGTTAACATTTCACTCTCAAAATGAAAAACCTGACCTATTATCCAGTGTTAAGGTCGCTGTGCTTGAAATGTATGCAATTATTGCATATTTCAGTAGATAATGGTTCATATTTAGCCTATGTATAGGCCTAGGCTACATAAAATTACAGAAAACTTACATTACAAAAAAAATATTGACATGATGTGTAGCCTAGCTGGGGAAGGTTTATGGGGATATCTATCAGTTAAGATTTTTACCATATTCATCTGTAATAAATCCCTGCAGACAAATAACCTAATATACACAATGTGAAAAAACATTGAACTTGGCACAGTTCTTCAGATAGGGAGTGAAGTTAATCGCCTTGCTATGAACCCTGACACACTCTTGTCAGTCGTGAGACTTGGACGTGAGGTCATGGACCCGAGAGAGAAGCAGAGGCACACAGGAACATATTTGAGTCAAACAGAATTAATCGAAGCTTACAAAAATAGTGGGTGAAATTCTTTACAGCAAAATCAAAGCATAAACTTAAAGCAATAACTATTTATCTACCAAAATTAAGCCTAATGTAACCTAGGATAGAGCACCTGATCATTGTAGTCTGTCGATTACTGACACTAATATACAATGTTGTAGCGTGACTGGGCTCCATGAGTGGAAGACTGGGCAGACAGAGGGATTATGGAGTCCCTCTGAGCAGGACATGGACAAGGCTGAGTCAAAACATATTATTACAAAGAAGAGGAGTTTTACTTGAGTATTGAAGAGGCCAGCACTGAATGTCTGTCTCCATAAGTCTGTTGTGAATGGCAGCCATGCAGACAACTGAGGGCCACTGCTATATTTATTAAAATGTTCAAAACTTAATTTCAGTTTTCAAATAAAAATACAAAGAGAGCCAGGGAAATGGACAGGAAATGGAAACCAATATTGAAGTCTGTTTTTCTTTTTCTTTACAAAAGACACAATAAAAAATGTTATCTTACAAAATTATTGTGTGTTCTGTGTCTTTGGGTGGCCTTGGGCCTGTAACCTTAACCATGCCGTCTCTGCTCATCGCTCACTTTAGTATTGATAAAATGCTCCTTGTGTGTGGGTTTGTGTGTGTTTGTGTGTGTGTTGGTGTGTGTGTGTGTGTGTTTTACAACACTAACTTCTTGCCCGTATCAGTTTATAAAAGGGAAAAAAACTGGAGATAGGGTCTTTTTAAACAAATTCTCACACATACCGTACACTGTATTGTGGCATAAGTTCCTGTAACCTAAAAAATGCAAACAGAATGTAAAATGAAATGTACAGTAAGCTTGTAAAGACCTTAATATGCATTTTCTTTAAATGCTAAGATTGCAATTGCAACAAGAGTCCGGCATTGTCTATGAGATGAATATTTGTTGACAACAATATTCAATATTCAGCTCACTGGATACTCA
This sequence comes from Alosa pseudoharengus, assembly GCF_046254945.1. Taxonomy (NCBI): domain Eukaryota; kingdom Metazoa; phylum Chordata; class Actinopteri; order Clupeiformes; family Clupeidae; genus Alosa; species Alosa pseudoharengus. The sequence continues at coordinate 34,946,426 of NW_027468859.1, read as the reverse complement.
GTCTTTGGAAAATCTCTGGTACTGCTGCAGGACTGCTAAACCACTTAAGGGATGGTACACAGAGAAGTCCAGGTATCAGAGACCTCAGTGAGAAGAACTAACAGCTGGTATGTTAAGTGTGCCGTAAAAAAAAACCCTTGCTAAATGGCCCTCACCTTTTAACCCTTGTGTGGCGTACGGGTCAAATTGACCCATTTTTAATTTTCACTTTAAGACAAAATATACAAGAATAATGTTTTTCAACCTGATACTTTATGGCTTAAGCTTATTTTCAGTGAAAAACATGTAACTGAACAAAACAATATTTTGTAGACATGCTAACATACTTTAACATCCTTCACAAGATGTCTGGGATGACACAGATGTACAGAAAAACACAGAAATACACACACACACAAACTGAAACACACACACACCGATACATATGCTCGCACGGACACTCACACTAACACCTGGACACATACTCTTTCTCGCTCATTTACATACAGTACCCTTCAGAATTATTGGCACCTTTTTAGCCAGATTTTTAGCCTGATGAAGGTCATCTGACCGAAATGTGATATAAAGTTTTAACTGCAAATGAAAACAGTGTGTGTCCTTTTTTCTGATGTCGGTGACCCTGTGGGCCTTCTCCGACGCACCCGTCCAAAGGAGGTGTGCAAAAGCACTCCACGGTCTCGGGGCTGTTTTTATTCCCAAAGGCCTTGGGAACCTTATTAAGGTGCATGGTATCATAAACATTTTCAAAGGAAATCTGTCAATCTCTGCCAAGACATTAAGACATGGATCATTCATCAGGTCAATGAACCAAAACAAATGTCCAGATCAAATCAAAAATGGTTTACTGAACCCAAAATCAATCTTCGGCCATTGCCATCTCTGCCCCCTGATCTAAACTCCATAGAAAAACAGTGGGGTGAGTCAAAGAGGAGAATGCACAAGTGTGGACCTAGGAATCTGGACGATCTGGGGAGATTTTGTAAAGACCAATGGTCTTAAATCCCTTGCTTTGTATTCTCCAACTTTATAGGGTGTCATAGGAGAATATTACGAGCCGTTTTATTGGCAAAGGCTGCCAATAATTGTGAGCAACGTGTTTTTGTTTAAAATATTATCTGTTTTATGATATTTTCTTAAAATAAATTTGCTTCCCTTCAAGGTTGGATTTTTCTTCATTGTGAGATTACAATAAATCACCAACCGATTATTTTTCATACCTGTTTTTAGTCAACTTAGTTAGCAGAGGTGCCCATAATTCTGGAGGGTACTGTACATGCTACAATGTTTCATTCCAAGCCAAAGAAGTTCCTGCTTTCCTGCAGTCTTAACCTTCTGTTGTGAGGGATCCTGATCAATGTTATTCCAAAAGGTCGAAACACTCTCAAGTCTGCACCAATAAATAGCTTTAGCAGTGTAGTCTATGTATAGGTCAATTCCCTGGCAAAATAATGTCCCGGGTCAATTTGATCCGAACAGTCTGAAAGGTTGCGAAATCTGAACATCATACAAGGGTTAAAGCTTATAGAATTGCTTAAGTTTTAATTACATACCATACATGATTATTACCAACAAAGATTTCAATCTCTCAGCAGCCTTCAACAGACCACAGATCATGATATAGGTCCGATAACTTCCACTATACAGTGCAATCCCTGCCCCTAGCTTTTCTTCCGGTAACATCCGCCCAAGATGGTAAGCTGGTGCTTGGTGGGATACCGGCAACTCCAATCAGCTGTGTGTATGGACTGTATATGGAAATCACTTTGGATACTGACAAAATGTTGAATATGTTTGGTGTTTGTTTATTCATTTTCTGCATAAATTGAAAACCACTTCTTAAGAACCCCTCTGAAAATGGAAACCCCTGTGGTGCTTGATTGTTTCCAGTCTGGCAGGCTGTGACTGCCTTCCTGTCACTGGTTATTGGACTCATTTATCATACTTAATAGGTAATTCACACTCCTTTTGTACATGTTTTAATAGAAAATCTCCTGTTATGACAGTAAAGTCTTGGTGTAAGCCAAAACATTGCTGTGTAGTTTAGTTTAGTAGTACGTTGCATCTTGCTTTCTTGCATCAGTGAGCTTCATTACAAACAACACTACACTGAAAAAAAAGTTCCTTGAATTTACATGATTTTAATGTGTACATCGGTCCCACATAATCAGAATGTGTCCAGCTGACACAATTTTTACACTTTTGTTCTAGTTAATCGTTTCTTGTAAAACCTACACATTGAAATCACATCGTATTACATAAAAAAATCATGTTGAATGAAGATAATACCTTCATATTTATGTAATACCAATGTATTGTGTAATGCAAAAGTAATTTTATCATGTCAATAGTAATAGATTGTAAAAGGTACTTCTAACTTCATTTATTAATGCTAAAAAAATAAACTCTTAAAGTTTTATGTCCCTATAGTAACAGAACAGTGTGTTTTAACTGTTTTTTTTTTCTTTCTAGAATTGCAGACATCTGTCATACATCTTTTTACTGAAAAGAGTCAAGTCAGTTTAGTAGTCAATTTTTATTGAAAGCAACATGAAATACACAGTATTGTTTTTTATCCAGCAATTGACAAATGGAAAAAAGTGCAGCAAACATCACAGGGAAAGGAGAAAGATAGAGGAGTGAGAGAGGAAGAGGAGAGAGAGAAGTGAGAGAGGGAGAAGGGGAGAGAGGGAGAGAGAAGGGGGAAGAGAGAGAGGGAGAGAAGAGAAAGAAAGTGAGAGATCAGGCCTGAAGACTGATGGACCAGATTCAAAGATGACTGACCAAAAGGTGACATTTCTAGTTCCTAAAATAAAGATAATTAATAATTAATAATAATAAAAAACATCCACAAAAAGATTTCATGACCCGTGGTCACTCAGCCATTGATAGTCCTTTCAGGTTTCAACATAATAAAAACAGTATTTCTTTTTCAAAAAATAAAAATGGAAAGTCATTCACTGAAACAGGTTGTTCTTTAACCAACCTTTGGAGTTTGCCTTCATCCAGCTCCATGAAGATTTTTTACAATGCCTCAAAGGTGTATCTAAGCACGGGCAGGTACATGAGGTTATCAACTCCGACATCATCAGTGACAGCTAACGGCCATGTAGATCTGTCAAAAACTTTATTCCTTGGAGTACGACCCCAGTGTCCTCATGTTCTCTCAGGACATAAACCTCAACAGTTGTCTTCAACTTCATCCATGACCTGAATTAGGCAGACAAATGCACATAACAGTAAGAAAATGAGACCCTCTAACAAAGCCCTATTGAGAAATGAATGTGAAAAATAGACATGTTCATGTACATACCACATATTCCTGCACAAAGTTTTCAGGATCTTCCCCCGTGTAGATACAGAGTCCCTTCAGGAGACACTCGGCCAGCATCTATATCACACTGAAATAAAAACATTATTGATTAGCACATTAATCCAAGTTTCATTTAAGTCAGCCACTGTTGTAAACGACCATATGATAAAAAGAAACAAAAAGTTAGACGAATACAATAGATAGATACTTTATTCTTCCCGAGATCATCACAAATTTTAGGATGTGATGAATAATAGAATAATAATAGAACAATATGTGAAGAAGTATCAATATCAACATGATCAAAAATATTAGCCTCTGTAAGGTTTGCATGATTAAAACTCTGCATTACTCACATCAGTAATTTGCTTAATCATTGCTTGGAGACAGGAACTTGGATTGAAGTGGGACAATTGTGATTCTTTTGAAATTCCGTGTTGATCTGAAATAAGATTAGCAGGAAGAAAATTAGTTTCATACGACAGTGCCAGACAAAACATACGCATACTGCACCACACATCTGGCATAACAGGCATTTATTGGTGTATAAGACATTCATTTTATCAACAGTAAATTCATAAATAAATAAAAGATCAAACTTCAGTGACTTCAAACAGTAACATCACTACATCTTAGACTCAGTAACAAAAAAGTTGTATGCGTACACTGTACTGCCTGTTTTTTTGCCTGCATAAACAAATCAAAATATTTATATTTCATATTTTCATCATATGGGGAGACAACTTCCTAGGGCTAAACGTTTTTGGATGCTATAATGTAACTTTGCAAATGGCTTTTTGTCCACGTGGCTATGCTAGCTTGCTTTTAGGCAGCCATTTGCTGGCAACACACTTGGCGCACACAGGCTAACAGGCTTTTCACTCACATACAACTTATTATGCTTCAAACGTGATCAAATTAATGGACTGTACCAAACCAACCCCAATTTAGCTTTACTATGATTTATGTATTTTTCCAACCGCCCAACAGATGCAGCTAACTGGTTGGTTAGGCTAACGTTAACTTGGTAGAAAGAAACGGACCAAAAAATAATACAAAGACATCAAGGGTCAACTTTGCAACGCTGTAATACTGTAAGAAAACAGCTAGGAGATTTATTGTCTAATATAACATGATCATAAGGTTGATAAACTTACCCTTCAGTAGGCTAATTCGATTTGCCATTCTCTCTTCCACTTCAGTCACTGATGATAGATATCCAAACTTTAACGGTCAAACCATGCTTCAAAAACTTCTTCTTCTACTACTATGTATTTTTTTTAATGACACATTACAGCCACCTGCTGCTCTGGAGTATGTCTGAACTTAAAATTTTCACTTTCGATCAACACAAGAAAAATGTCTACATCCAGCATTCAAAATTATCTCTTGAAATCTACTTAATTAAAACACGTTTGCAAGCGGAATATAAAACAATCATGTTGCATATATCAAATTAATTTGTGTCAAATCAAAGACCCCCTATTTCCATTTTTTTCAGTGTAGGTCCTACATGACCCACTCCATGGAAATTGTTTTTAAATACAACAGTGTCCAGCATGTCATTTTACAGAGCAATGCCAAATGTGCCTTCTAGGGTGCAGCACATGTTGCCTTATGTAAATTCCTTCAAGTGCAGTCATATACATAAACATTACATACATAAACATTAGAATTTGCATCTTCAAAAATCTGCCCCTACTCCCTGGGATAAGAGCCTGTAATCAAAGCCTTTACTCTATCAGCTACTGAGAAGTCTGCAAAACGCTTTATGCGTGCCCTTTCCGCCTGATCAGCTACTGAGAAGTCTGCAAAACGCTTTATGCGTGCCCTTTCCGCCTGATCAGCTTCTTAAAAGCCAGCTTGAAGTCGTCATTGAAACTGGTGTAAAGAAGTGGGTTGATGAGGGAGTTGATGTAGCCCAGCCAGGTGAGGAAGTCCGACACCTGAAGAGAGGGGCTGACCAGCCGCAGGCCCACAAGGACCTCCTTGATGAAGAAGGGCAACCAGCAGAGGATGAAGGCCCCCAGGATGAGCCCTAGGATCCGTGCCGCCTTCCTCTCCCGCAGGGTGCAGATCTGGTTCCTCTCGTCCGGCACGTCCAGGTCGGCCTCAAAGGAGGGGATGCGGATGGTGACGTTGAAGCGGTCGAACTCCATGGAGGGGTCCGAGGTGGAGAGGTCGGACACGCAGAAGGTGTGCACCACGCGGCAGTGGCCGAGCGAGTGCTGGCTGTCCGTGCTGCGGCCGCTGAGGTGGCGGGAGGAGCCGCGCTTCTGGTACAGCGTCTTGGCCGCGCTGTAGATGCGGTAGTAGAGGACGAGGATGAGGGTCATGGGGATGTAGAACGCCCCCAGGGTGGAGTAGATAGTGTAGCCCACGTGGTCGTGCTCGATGACGCACTGGGTGGCCACGGTGGCCTTGTGGCGGTGCCGCCAGAAGAGGGGCGGCATCGAGATGAAGACGGAGATGACCCATACCGCGGCGACCATGGCGGCGGCCCGCCGGGCTGTCCTCTTGCGCGCATACTCGATGGCTTTGGTGATGGCCCAGAAGCGGTCCAGCGCGATCACGCACAGGTGCAGGATGGAGGAGGTGCAGCAGGTCATGTCCACGCTCAGCCACACCTCGCAGACCGCCTGGCCCATCGCCCACGTCGTCATGGTGATGTAGACCACGCTGACGGGCATCACCAGGATGGCCACCAGGAGGTCGGTGATGGCCAGAGAGCAGATGAGGTAGTTAGCGGGCAGGTGGAGCTTCTTGGTCGTGCAAATGGCTGCGATCACCGCTATGTTGACCAGCGCCGTGAGCAAGGTCAAGACCCCGAGGAGGACCACCACCACGAGCCTTTCGGTCACCATGGGGACTCGAAACACTGCCCCCGTCGGCACGTCAGTGCAGTTTGTGGCATTGGGGGGCACCTCCGAGCTCCCCCATAGGTACCGCTCCATCTCCATGACTACCTCAGCCTGGCCCTCCTGCCAAGCTGGACTCCCTCCACAGCAGTGGGCAAGCGCTCCAGGTTAACAGCAGCCCTGAAACACAAATGGGATTTTTAAATGCATTTCTCTTCATGGAAGGAGCACGAGGAAATCTAATGAACCGTCTCTTAAAATACTTCCAGGAGACGGCTAAAACCGTAAGGGACTTTAATGAAAATGAGAGTTGGCAGAAAGAGTAAAGACAAGGTCATCTGCAATCAGAAAAAATGTTCTGTATAAGGGCATGCAGGATTTGATCTTCTTAGTTGTTCACATACACTTATGCTTTTTTTGTTGTTGCTGTACCTGCTTATCCACATTTTCTGAAACTTGGTCTTGTTTTTTTCTTCTAAACTCTAAACACATAATTTCCAAAAAGTCCATCTCCTACAAAAGAAATTGCACAAAAAAATATGAGGCAGTTACTTTTGTTAACTCTTCTAAAACATGGTGGACAAAAGTATTGCACATAGACAGTCGACCTCTTGAATTTCCAGTAGATGTGGAATGTAGAAAATAGAAAATACTTACAAAAAACTGTTTATAACTAGCCTGGCTAACGCCAGACCTCATCTCATTGAGATGGGGTCTGGGAACTACACATTCATTTTCTCGTATTTGAGACGTGGTTTACGAATGCCCAGAGCCCTTTATTGGGCGCTACGAATGTTTATCAAATGTGTTTGTACGTAGCTCATAACCGCTTCGGTGTGTCGTCATTGTCTTGCTGTCCCCCCTCCGTTCTGCACGTAAGGCAGCATGGGGAAACCCCATATATATATTTATTCAACCCGTAAATGCAAGACCATTTTGTGTGCTTTGTGTGAGTTGTAACAGTTACAAAAACAAAAACAGATTACAAAAACAAAATCGAAAGGAAACACGAAATATAAAATTTTACTTGATACATAAGAATGGACTGTAGGTACCCAGCCTCCCATCTGGATCATGTTCATAATAAATGTCAGTTTTGGGAAGGGCAGGGCCTTAAAAGATGAAGAAGTATCTGTTTGTAATATTTTGCAATAATTGAAAACTGAGTACAAAGGCTGAGAATGTTGTAGCACTGCAGATTTTGTGTGGGGTTTTGGTCTGAAAGCAGTTTGGGGAAAAAAGCAAAACGTAGGAATCACCCTAATAAAATTTCATACCTAGCTTGTGAAAGCATGATGGGATTTAGTGACTTAGTGAAATATTGTTAAGTGCTTCAACAACTTTTTGACCTCAATGTTTATCTAAGTTTGAGTGCAAGTCTGCTGTATTGATCAACCATCATTAGCACGGAGGCCTAAATGAGAATTTCTCACTAACATTCTCAGGGCCATGGAGTGGAACGCAAACACATAACGCTAATGTGCAATTATAATTCCCAAACAGACGCTTAGCAATTTTAGTGTGCATGTCACGTCAACATCTGTTTTTCCTTCAGATGTGTTCTCAGGGGAATACGGTACACACTGCACTCTCAGACACAAAGAGTACCGTGAAATCCCATGGGCATGAGATATTATAGAGATGACAGAAATAAATCAGAGGTGGGTCAATTTCTTTCTGGACAGCGTGTCCCCACAGGTCACAATAATGCTTCGCATATGAGGCATGTCAAACCAAACACTAACAACATATGGAACAACATGTCAAACCAAACACTAACAACATATGGACTTTTTTTTTAAGCGTGGCATTCATTGACCTTTACTTTCAACAGCTGGTGACAGCCACCATCACCCTGTGTGCAAACACCAGTTCATTTGAAGCTATAGAGGTGGGGGGGCAATATCACAAAAGAAGCTTTCAGCATGGTTATGGTACACTGTGGCTCCAAGTGGCCCTCTGCACAGGAGGTGGTGATGTGCGTACGCCATGATTGACAGGTGGGCCCAATCATGCGAGGGGATCAGGTGGGAAGTACTGTGGGTGCCCAGGGAGGAGCTGCAGGAGTTCATGTTTCATTCCGCTGCAAAGACTCAATTCAATCTGACCAGATATGTGTATGTGACTGTATGGGGTATCATGTGGGATGCTGTTTCTGTGTCTGATGGACCTGGGCTACTCTCTATATTACCTGTTGCAATGCAGTCTCTACAAATCATCTGCAATAATGATTTATTGATGCATCATACACCAAACTGTCACCAAGTTAGCCCAGGAAGAGTGGGATAAACACAGCTGCATACAGCATGAACAAATCGACATTTCTTCGATTAACCACATGGTGGGGGTAGAGAGAAAAAAATAACAGATTATTTTAGATTTCAGAACTAAATTACAGTTTCTCAATTGTTTACACACAATTACTGGTACTTGAGACACAATGACTACAACATGTAACTCCAATTCTGCTAAACTACAAGCACAATTCCTGCTTTACACTCAACTTGCAGTTCTAAAGCACACCTTTTTTCAAAACACTACGCATACACTCTGCATTTGGCACAATTTTCATTAAGAAGATCTCTTGTTTTCACAAGGAACACACTCATTCATATTCTAAAGTTAATTGCCCTACTATGCACACTGACTCATCACATGAGCAAACACCTGTCACACAGTTTTACACTAAGCAATCAGAGCTTTAGCATAATGCTTGTGATGTGGATGAGGTGCTGTGGCCAGACCGAAACAGAAGAGAGGATGCAGCATTTTTTTTTGCTGTAACTGTATACAGTAAATTATTGTTTTTTTTTTATGTAGACCACTGTATGTGCAACTTTATGTTGGTTGGGATGTACACTGTGTACATTGTTGTTGTGGGGGAAATAAAATATATTTGTTACAGTGTATTTGTGTGTTCTGAGTATAAAAACAATATTCTCAAATACTTTACAACACACTTACTGTCTGTAGTAAGTATAACATTGAACAAAAAAAGGTCTAAGTCATTATGATGAATGGAAAAGAAGTGTTTTCCATTCATTAGTGTTTTACATTGAGCACATCAGCATTCAACTGGTTCTTATAAATGTCTATTCATATGATGGTTTGTGTGTGTCATTTGAAAACAAACATTTTGAGAAGAAATAACATTGTTTTGAATGTAAAGTTTCATTTTGCAGGAGAATTGAGGGGGTTTGCCCATTGTGTGTGTGTTTTTTATTTGTGTGTAGAGTTCTGACAGGCATGCTTTCAGAAACTGTGTGTAAACAATCGAGAAAAACTGTAATAAAAAAAAGGCCTAAGTCATTATGATGAATGGAGAGGAAATGTTTTCCATTCATCATAGTGTTCTACATGGGCATGTCAACTGGTTCTTATGTCGAATGTCTATTCATATGATGGTTTGTGTGTGTCATTTGAAAACAAAATACCATTTTGAGAAGAAATAACATTGTTTTGTATGTAAAGTTTCATTTTGTTTGCAGGAGAATTAAGGGGTTTTGCTAGCCTGGCTCCGCCCTCCTACGTACTTCCGCTCAATTTTCATTTTCCTTCAGTATTACGAAATGTATTATGTAGTGTACCAGAGTCTGGTAGGACCAGGCTAGGGTTTTGCCCATTGTGTGTGTGTTTTTTGATTTGTGTGTAGAGTTCTGAGAGTATGAGGCATGCTTTCAGAAAATGTGTGTAAACAACCGAGAAAAACTTTAAAACAAGAGCGCAAAATTTAGAAGAATGAGCGCACAATTTAGTAAAACAAGCCCATGATTTACAGTTTTTTCTGATGGCTTAAACCCTAACCGTGATTCTTATAGCACAATTTCTAAAACTATTTACTTATAGCAAAACCACTCACTGAGTTTGCAAAACTAAAAGCACAAACACTGCTTTGCACTCAGTTTGCAATTTTGTAACACACACTTTGCAAAACTGTAGGTACAATCCACTGCACAGCACTCTTTTTGCGGAACTGTAAACACAACTCACTGCTTTACACTCAAGATCCAAATGATCAACACACTCCTAGCAAAACTATACACATGTATGGCTATTATTTACACTATTTTGCCAACTGTCTGGCACACTGTGGAATCTGTTTTAGATAATTAGTTCACTTTACAATCAGCCTAAGCACTATAAATAAGCCACAGGTAAGCTTTCCGTGTGGAGAGCAGGAGGAGTGAAAAGAGTGAGAATTAGAGGAGGAAGAGGACACGGAGGTGAAGAAGTAGGAGGAAGAGGACGCAGAGGTGAAGAAGTAGGAGGAAGAGGACGCAGAGGTGAAGAAGTAGGAGGAAGAGGACGCAGATGTGAAGAAGTAGGAGGAAGAGGACGCAGAGGTGAAGAAGTAGGAGGAAGAGGACGTAGAGGTGAAGAAGTAGGAGGAGGAGGAAGAGGACGCAGAGGTGAAGAAGCGAGAGGGAGAGGATGACAAGGAGGTGAAGTTAGAGGAAGAGGACAAGGAGGAGGATGAGGAGGGGGAAGAGGAAGGGTAAGAAGAGGAAGAAATAGAATTGCTGATGACATCAGAACTACAATAGTGGATGTGTGTCAACCATGGAATGACCCTGAGGGAAGCCGACCAACAAGTTCAGCCTAACTTGAGCCGCTACACTGTAGTAAGCATCATAAGGACATCTTGAAATGAGAAATGGTTAGTACAGTCACTTTGCACTAAGTTTTGTGGCATTGCCATACTTTAGTGAGAAACACAACATACATGTAAAATTACTGAAATTGTTACTTTACATCATTGCTAGACGTTGCTAGAAGCTGGGGGCAGAGGAAGAATGTTCACTGCAGAACAAGAGACCCATATAGTCAATATGGTGATTGCAAATAATGCCATAAGGCTACGAGAAATACAGCAGCGCATAATTGAGGATGATACCACCTTCCAAAACATACACAATGTGAGTATTTCTGTATTATGTCATGTACTTGCCCGTAACAGAATCCGAATGAAACAAATCTACAGAGTCCCTTTTGAAAGAAACATTGAACTTGTAAAGCAACTGCGATATGACTATGTGCAGGTAAGCTACAGTATCATTGGTACTGAATCAGGAAGTGCATACTGTAGTGCTGTGCATGGGCCTGCTGTGCTGCATTTGTTTTGTTTTGTCCAGAGAGTGATGGAGCTGAAGGCAGATGCCATGGGTCATGAGCTGCTTTCTTGTGGATGAGGAAGGTTTTAACCTCACTAAAACAAGAAGACGTGCAGGAACATTATTGGACACCGTGCCATAATCAATGTCCCAGGACAACATGGTGGTAACATACAGTAACTATGTGTGCAGCTATAAGTCAAAGTGGTGTTGTTCACCCTCATGCAACCCTATAGGCCCATATTACACTGCATATTACATTCCTGGACACCTTACATGACATGCTCACTAATGTTCAGAGGCCAGACCAGATACAGTACGTCATCATATGGGACACTGTTAGTTTCCATAGGGCTGCTTTAGTCCGCGCAACGTTTCTTGGTGTTTTATGCACCCAACGTTGTCTTCAAGGCAGCGCTGCTTGCAAGGCACTAGGGTTAGGCATGGGTTAAGGTTAGGGTTGGGGTTAGGTTTAGGATTAGGTGCCTTTAAGTCAGCGCTGCCTGGAAGACGACATTGGGGGAATAAAACACCATCGAGCGTCCGCAACTGGTTTACAGATCACCCACTCTTCACTGTACTTAACCTCCCCCCATACTCTCCATTCTTGAACCCCCCATACTCTCCATTCTTGAACCAATTTGCCTGGTGCTGGAAGGTCTGTGACCGTCATCCCCATCAACACATAGCCCTTTTACAGGCAATGGAGGAGGCATGTGGGGATATTGATCAGGCATCATGTAAGCCAGGAATACGGCATTCCAGATGATGTCTTGGACTAGAGGACTTTGCATGTGATGTAGACAAAATTTTGTGGCCGGACCGAGAGAGACGACACAATGTAGACTGATTTTTTGTGCTTGTGTACTATTTTGTGTGCTTAAGCCATCAGAAAAAACTGTAATAAAAGAAGTCCACAATTTAGTAAAATGAGCCCACGATTTGCTAAAATGAGCATAGATTTAGTACATTTAGTACGTTTTCTCGATATAACAACAATAGATTTCTCAATGAGACCTCCCAGGCTCCGTAGAAGCCTATAGAAAGAGAACATGATCTCCGGGAACACTCATTCTTTAATTCATTTTCAGGAAAGACAAACATATGCCTTTCTAAATGTAGTTAGTAAATTTGTACATTTTGTCAAGTTTAATACAAATGCCAGAGGCATCAGATAAAAATAGAACAAATACTGATCAAGATAAACAGCTTAGGATAACAGACAGCAGTTGCCATTGAGGAAAACAAACGGTGTGACGTGTGTTGCGCCTTCAAGCTCATTTATGCGTAACACAGATAAGATTTTTCAGAGGCTTGCACTCTTATAACAAGATTATTATTCTGTAATGACAACGGCGGAGTCTGATGGAACAAGTGCAACACACACAGAGACACACAGACACGCGCACACACAGACATTCCTGCTGTGTCTCACTGAAACATCATGGCTCTCTTCTCCTGCTCCTGTAATACTCCCTGCACGCATGCACACACACACACACACACACACACACACACGCACACACACACACACTCACACACTCACACACACACACACACACCATAAACAAACGTTTGTTGGGAGCCAGTTTCAGTTCAGCATTCATCATGTGAAGGCTCAATGATGTAAAGGGGGTGAAGCTCAGTTCACCACAGATTTTAATTGCATGACCCCTGACATAGTCAATCTGTTCTCCATATAAAGTGAAATCATTTCATAAACAAGTTCACGTGTGGACTTCATTATGTGTGAGTTGACACATATACCCAGGCGAGTTGTGAAAGCTTCCCCAGAGATCTCCACATCTCTCTCTCTCAACCATTTGCTAATGAGCGCCTCTCAAGTCTTCAAAGTCATTTCGTTTTTTCCATGTTGCCATTCTTTGATAGCAAATTAATTTTTTCACTAAGGCTGACCGTGATAAAAAATGTGGACAAATTTGTCCCTCAGTCACTTTGTGACAGGATACCTTGTCATAGAATATTTTCAGCTACAGTGGTAATTCCTGTAAATTCTTGGAATGAGTAACCAATGCAAGTAGATATCTGTTCTTGATAATGTCAAGAACTTTCAAGACTGTTGAAGTGGACCTACTTCCAATCTCTCCGCTCAGCTCAGCCAACTGCTAGATTGTGATAATAGATGTACCGCAGAGTGGTACAAAATATGACCGCCGCCCAGTCCTGCACATTCTCTCCGCAAAAATAAACCACACTTGTCAATTTGTCTCCATCTCCTACTCCATCCCCTACTTTTGTGTATGTGTGTGTGCGTGTGTCTGCTTACCTGCACCTGCATGTGGGGAGAGCGCACCCCCTATAGCACTTTAAAAAATTCCTTGCGCAGGTATCTACCTCTGACCATGGTGAACATTACCTGGATCTACACCTGGTTGAAGTCTGGCGGCGATGGGGTGTCTGACGACGGGGGCAGGTTTGAATAGACTGGGAGCTCCTAGTCAGAGCCCTACACGTCAGTGACACAGGGTATTGGTGGCTAACAGCTGGGGCTGAGTGGCAGCTGTTCTCGGCAGACCCTTGTGCGACTGAGCAGCCCAATTCAGGGACCGCACTGCTCACCTCAAGCTGAGAAAGGGCCTAGAAAAGGTGGCCTAAAAAATGCCCACTGAACTCACGCCTGGACAGGATGCCGCGCCTGTCGGGTCATTCCACTCCTGCGGTCGAAACAGAAGAAACAAATCCTACAACCTTAAACTGGCAACATGGAACATAAGAACTCTCCTGGACTCCTACGGCAGGTCTGAAAGACCCCATAGAAGGACAGCCCTGGTTGCAGCCGAGCTGAGCCGATATGATATCCTACAACGATGATGGCGCCGGAGAATGCCGACATGGTGCTGCTCTGGTTACTCTGGCTGTTAATCGTTTGTTTAAGTGTGGATCGTGTGGATTGTCTGATAAAATATGAGAGACTGGAATTACTGCATATTCGGGACAACGTGCAGCAGTCTCCTCCAAGACTGTTGTACTCATCAAACGACTTTATAGCCACATCGATACCGCCGTCCGAGAATGCCTCGGCCTCGGGATGCAACCAACCACCCCGGAAGCGAGGGAGAAGAGCCGGTGCTCTCGTGCGTCTACGGAGGCGCAAACACCGCTGCCCACTGCCCAACATAATCCTGTCTAATGTCCGATCGCTAGCCAACAAGACGGACGAGCTGTCCCTTCTGATCAGTTCCAGACGCGACGTGGCTGATTGCTCGGTGATGTGCTTCACAGAAACCTGGCTTCACGAGGGAGTACCAGACTCAGCAATTCTACCAGCCGGCTTCTCACTGTTTCGGGCGGACCGTACGGCGGATTCGCTAAAACAGAAGGGCGGCAGGGTCTCCTTCCTTGTGAATGATAGATGGTGCACCGACACTACAATAATACATCGGTCATGCTCACCTGAACTAGAGGCCCTCACAATACAATGTCGGCCCTTCTACCTACCGAGGGAATTCGCCTCCATTATCCTGGTGGCTGTATACATTCCCCCGCAGGCTGGAGCCGCATCTGCTATTCAGCAACTGGCTGCCTAAGTCACCGAGATTGAGAGAGCGCACCCGGACTCGGTACTTCTGTTAATGGGGGACTTTCAATCATGTCAACCTGAACAAATCACTCCCCAGGTACAAACCACAGATTCACCTTGCCACGACAGGTGAGAACACACTGGACCAATGTTATTGCACACTTCCTCAGGCTTCCTCCGTGCTGTGGTGCGGGCGCCTCTAGGTCAATCCGACCATAATATGATATTTTTAATGCCTCGGTACCGTCAACAATTAAAAACTGTTAAACGGTCCATAAGGACAGTAAGACAATAGACGCCTGCTGCTGCGGAGATGTTAAGTGACCGTATGGAACAAACGGACTGGAATGTTTTTACGGAAACATGCGATGGTTTAGACGACTTCACTGACACAGTCACCTCCTACATTAATTTTGTAGAGAACTCTTGCATACCATCAAAGTCTGTGGTTGTTTTTAGTAATAATAAGCCATGGTTCAATAAAGAGATAAAACAATTATGTACAGAGAAAAATCATGCTTTTAAAAGTGGTGACAAAGATCAATATAGAGTAGCTAGATTTCAATTTGAACGTGCTGTGAAGAAAGCAAAGGCTAGATACAGAGATAATCTAGAAGATAAATTAAAGGCTAAAGATACTAGAGGGGTATGGCAGGGACTACAGAGGATAACTGGGTACAAGACTAAACAGGCAGCACAAAATGTAGACCCCCAGCTGCCAGATAGGCTTAATGAATTTTACTGCAGATTTGACTGCCCCCGACCCGACAAAGCCCCTGCACCTAGAACTGACCCTGTATGCCCACCATTTGTAGTCAAAGAACATGAAGTCAAGGCCCTGCTCTGCAAACAGAATGTGAGGAAGGCAGCAGGGCCTGACGGTGTGTCTGCTTTCACTCTTAAGAACTGTGCCCATCAACTTGCCTCTGTCTTCACAGACATTTTTAACTGGTCACTTTGGGAATGCAAAGTCCCTGCATGTTTTAAATCTGCTGTAATCATCCCTGTACCTAAAAAATCAAATATCAGCTGTTTGAATGACTACAGGCCTGTTGCTCTGACCTCTATTGCAATGAAGGTTTTTGAACGGCTCGTCTGTAGACAGTTAGCCAGTGTTGGGATGGACAGCTATCAGTTTGCTTACCGTGCTAACAGGTCTGTAGGATGCTGTTTCCCTGTGCCTCCACAGCATCCTGCAGCACCTAGAGGCCCCAGCTACATATGCAAGAGTTTTATTCATAGATTACAGTTCTGCTTTTAACACTATTATACCCACTACATTATTTGGTAAACTCCAGTTGATGGGAATCAATCAATCGCTCTGTCACTGGATTTTAAACTTTTTATCAGACAGGCGGCAGGTGGTGAAAATAGACAACCTGTTCTCCAAACACAGTATTCTCAACACTGGGGCCCCACAGGGATGTGTCCTCTCTCCTCTGCTCTATTCTCTATACACCAATGACTGTGTGTCCCATTCTGAGAATGTGAAAATCTTCAAGTATGCAGATGATACAACTGTGGTGGGTCTTATCAGTAAGAACTGTGAGCCAGATTACAGATCTGAAGTGGCAGCCTTAGAGGTATGATGTAAGGGGAACAACCTGTTTTTAAATGTCAACAAGACAAAAGAACTGATTATAGATTTTAGAAAAAATACAGTAGCTCACTCCTCTCTGACCATTGATGACCAGGCAGTAGAGAGAGTGTCTAGTTTCAAATTCCTTGGCACCACCATATGTCAGTCCCAGGAGGTCAACACCAACCTCATCATAAGCAAAGCCCACCAGAGGCTTCACTTTTTGTGCCAGCTGAGGAAGTTTGGTGTAGCTAGGGATGCAATGCTCCAGTTTTACAGAGCTACAGTGGAAAGTGTGCTTGTCTTCTCCATCACTGTCTGGTATGGTAACACCACCTCTTCAGAGAGGAAGCAGTTGGAGAAGGTGGTGCATTCTGCATCCAAAATCATAGGACATGTCATCCCATCTGTAGCCTCTATCTATGCCACACGGATTAGCCATAAAGCCCAGAAAGTACTAGGTGACCCCTCCCACCCTGCCAGGTACCTTTTCCAACTACTGCCCCCTGGTAGGAGAGTCCAAAGTCTCAGGGGTAGAACATCTCGTTTCTGCAACAGTACTTACCCTGCCACTATTAGGCTCCTTAATGCTCAGTCACCTTGCAGAGCAAATCTGTACTAAATGACCTCTTTCATATGCACTTTATAGACTGCACAATACACTTTATGGGAAGGGATTTTTTTACTGCTTTTTACTGGTTTGAATGCTTGTCTATGTGATTCTTTCATGTTCTGTATGTGTCTTTCATGTTCTGTATGTTCCTGTGTATTGTCTTGTATTTTTTTAACTGGAATGGCACCAAGACAAATTCCAATCAACTTTGTTGACATGGCAATAAATTATTGAATGAATGAATTGAATTGAATGAATGAATATCGACATTGCTGCTCTGAGTGAAACCAGGTTCCTTGATGAAGGGTCTCTAACAGAGGAGGGCATGGGCTACACCTTCTACTGGAAAGGCTATCCCCCAGGTGGACAACATCTGCATGGTATGGGACTAGCTATTAAGAACACACTACTGCCAAGGCTCACTGTACAACCTGTCGGCATCAGTGAAAGACTGATGACCCTTCGTATCCCCCTGGTGAAGAACCGCTATGCCACACTGCTAAGTGTGTATGATCCAACTCTACCATCTGACAGTGAGTCTAAAGACTCTTTCTACCAGACACTGGATGAGGCTCTCCACCAGATCCCCAAAAACGACAAGATCCTCCTGCTTGGGGACTTCAATGCTAGTGTTGGAAAAAATAGTGTAATATGGAAAGGAGTACTTGGCAGGCATGGGGTTGGTCAGGCCAACTCAAATGGCATGAGGTTACTTACCCTCTGCTCTGAGCACAACCTGACCATAACAAACACCATCTTCCAGCAAAAGACCAAATACAAAACATCATGGATGCACCCATGTTGGCCACATTGGCACCTGATTGATTATGTCATCGTGAGACGTAGTGACATCAGAGACGTGCTCATAACCCGGGCCATGAGAGGTGCAGAATGCTGGACAGATCACCGCATAATCATGACCACGGTCTTCATGAAATTGCGCTAGAACTCCTCCTGAGGGGTGGAAATGCCACAGAACAGCAGTGGACCTCTATTACGGCACCCCTTCATGAAGCAGCAGCCCAAACATTCGGCTATAAGAGCAAGAACCATCAAGACTGGTTTGATAACAACTCAGTGGCCATTTATAACCTATTAAGCAACATGCACAAAGCAGGAAAAAAAATCAGGAAACCCTAAAAAAACCTTTACCCAGCACCGCCAGACAGCAATGGCAAAAAGCTTGTCAAGAAGTGCAGAGAACTCTGAGGACCTTACAGAACAAATGGTGGCTGGAGAAGGCTCATGAAATCCAGACATTCGCTGACAGAAATGACATGCACAACTTTTACAATGCAGTCAAATCCATCTACGGCCCAATAAGTCACTGCATCACTCCCCTGAAAACAGCAGATGGGCTCAAAATCCTGAAAGACCAGAACAGCATCCTGGAGAGGTGGGCTGAACATTTTAACACCTTACTAAATCAGGACTCTGATGCAGACTATACCATCCTGGATGAACTGCCTGGATTATCCGCTCCCTGAAGTACAACAAGTCTCCTGGCTCTGACAATATTCCTGCAGAACTGCTAAAGCAGGGAGGGTATCTCTGCACAAGAACACTACACCGTAACATCCCACAGCAATGGAGAGATGCCAATATTGTTACCATATATAAAAGCAAAGGAGATAGGGCCATTTGTGGAAACCATAGGGGCATATCACTTCTTACTGTGGCAGGCAAGGTCCTGGCCAAGGTGATGCTACAGAGGCTGATCAATGACATCACAGAGTCTATGCTACCGGAGTCAAAGTGCGGATTTAGGAAGAACAGAAGCACAGTCAACATGGTCTTCACAATCCGGCAACTCCAAGAAAAGTGCAGGGAACAACATAAAGACCTGTTTATGGTGTTTGTGGACCTCTCCAAAGCCTTTGACACAGTGCAGAGAGATCTCTTGTGGGAAGTCTTCCACCGGATTGGATGCCCCACTAAGTTTGTCAATATCCTTCGTCAGTTTCATGAGGGAATGACTGCTAGGGTGACAACTGGAGGTCAGCAGTCAAGTGCTTTCCCTGTGCGCACAGGGGTAAGGCAGGGGTGTGTACTGGCACCAGTGCTTTTTAACATCTTCCTCATATGCGTCACCCAGCTGCTCCACAAGGATATTGAAGACAATAGTGGGGTGACAGTAGCATACAGGCTGGATGGTAACCTCTTCAATATCAGGAGCCTGCAGGCAACCACCAAACTGCACAGAGTAAGGATACTTGAGCTGCAGTATGCAGATGACTGCGCTCTCATATCTCACTCTCCACAAGGCCTCCAGTCTGTCCTAGATGCAGCAGTGAGGGCATACAGCAGGATGGGTTTGACCATCAACACCGCTAAAACAGAGGTAATCTGCCAATGGAGTGCCAACATCCCACCCACACCACCCATCTTCACTATTGCAGATGAGAAACTGTCAGTTGTTCCATCATTCAAGTACCTGGAGAGCATTATCTCTGAAGACAATAGTATTGACAATGAGGTCCAGAATAGAATCAAACAAGCATCAGTTGCCTTTGGGAGACTCCGGCGGCGGGTTTTTCAGAACAAGAACCTTCATCCCAACACAAAAATCTGCGTCTACCAAGCGGTCTGCATCACCACCCTCCTCTACAGCTGTGAAGCCTGGGTTACTAACACCCTCTACAGCTGTGAAGCCTGGGTACCTTACAGCCGCCACATCAAGTCCCTGGAGCACTTCCATATCTTCTGTCTTCAGCGCATCCTGGGAATCACTTGGCGTGACAGAGTGCCTCACACTGAGATGTGTGTGTGTGTGTGTGTGTGTGTGTAGTGTGCCTTACACTGAGATCCTCAACAGAACAGGCTGTAAGAGAATTGAGGCCACCATCACCCAGCACCAACTGCGTTGGTTGGGGCATGTGATAAGGATGCCCTACAATCGTCTGCCCCGCAGAGTGCTATATGGCCAGCTACACCAAGGTCAGCGTTCTGCTGGAGGCCAGAAGAAACGCTTGAAAGACCAATTGAAGACAGCGCTTAAGAGGTGCAAAATCAAACCTGGGGACCTGGAGAGCATAGCTGCTGACTGCAACATCTGGCGGCAGTTATGTCTAGATGGGACCCAAACACTAGAGGAGGAAAGGACAGTCAAGAGACAACAGAGAAGGCTCAGGAGAAACACACCCATGAGTGCCAGCAACACCAATACAATGTTTACATGCCCCACATGCAATAGAGCCTGTGGATCCAGGACTATTCAGCCATCAGAAAACTCTCCGCTAAAAGACAGAAGATGACGTCATCATCGGATTCAATGGACAACCACAAGCAAGCAAGCATGTGTGTGTGTTTTTATGTGTGTGCGTGTGGGTGTGTTTATGTTTGTGTGTGTGAGTGCATGTGTGTGTGCGTGCCTGTTTGTGCATGTGTGAGTGCGTGTGTGTGTGCGTGCCTGTGTGTGCATGCCTGTGAGTGTGTGCATGCGTGTGAGTGTGTGCGTGCCTGTGTGAGTAGCTGATTTGGGTCTCCATCAGTGGAATTCCTCAAATCTTGGCATGCATTCAGAGGGTGTCACTTCAAATTCCGTGCAGTTTTGAACCTGTCAACCAAAGATACCTGCAATTACTACGCTTTGTTTTTGCTTTTTCATTTTTAACTAGGTGGCGCTATACATCAAATGAGTGGATATGAAATTGACATAGCCCTTTGAGACCAAAATACAAAAAAAAGTTGGTCAGCCTAGGCCCTGCGGTTCTCAAGATATTCACAGAAAACTGTGCCCAGCCTACTCTCCTTTCTGGGGTCTGTGCGGCGGGTAGGGCGACGGATCGAAATGAAAAACATTCCGCATCAAGTTTCGTGTACCCCGGTCTTTCAGTGTCCCGGGAATCATTGACACAAAATGAATGAAGAAAAATAAATAAATAAATAAATAAATAAAAAACTGACTAAACCGATATGCTGCAATCAAATGCTGCGGTCATAATAATCAAATCCTCCTCCCACCTATAGTGCACCTACAGTAAACCCTGACAAATTCCTTTGAACTCTTCATAGTTGTGGAACTAATCAGCTCAAATGCTATGGGTCTACTCTGTTTTTTCTTAGAATACAGTGCAATCAATCACCTGTAGTTTCACAAAATGTTGATGAAAACTTATGGGATACTTGGCAGGAGGAAATGATAGCATAATGAAGCCACTTAGCTATTTCACTGGCACGATGAAGGTAAACTGTTTCCACAGAGCAGGCTATTCTGTGCTACAGAACACTGAAAGGAAGCTCATCATTCCATAATGAAGTGAACTGCATTTGAACAAAAGAGCAGCGAATGAATGAGTGTCATATGGAAATGTAATCTCTCTCTCTCTCTCTCTCAAGTACATTAACATTAATTATGATCTATCTGCTCTCATCTGATAATTAATCTCATGCATATTTATTTTTCTACTCCAGGGAGAGAATGCTTCAGAACGATATTCTTCCTACAGGCAGTAGGGGCGGGCGAGATAGTCTTCATTCGCCCTGTAATGAGTCATTTAAACATATACCGACTTACGAAGATGAGTAATTAACACGAAAACGTTGCCTGGTGTCCCTTTAAATTATGCATCTTCCCTAGCGAGGACCTTCCTCCTGAACTACATTGCAGGATTCTCTCATCTTTCAATAAACATGTAAACCGTGCAGTAAGAATAAATTCATGACAAAACAAGCCCCTGACCATGTATGCTCGTCCAGGCCGTACATGACAAACAAACTCCCACAAGCTTACTAGAAGGAAGGAGCTCCGCAGGCTGGCCACATGTGTCCTACTCTGAGCCATCAAAGGGAACATCTCATCCATGTGACTACACTTAACTCGATTCCAGGATGAAGTCACACAGGATGTCAACTGGGCTGACCCCTTTGAGGTTCCTGGAGCCATAAGTAACAACAGAGCTGGCAACTAGTAGATACAGTAGCAACGTCTGGGACGAAGAGGTCAGTGCATGATGAACTCTCTCTTGCTCACTGCAAACAGAGGGTGGAAATGCATCCTAATTTGGCCTCAATGCTCTGTAACAGATATGATACACACTGTCCAACACAAGCACTCTGGATGATGCATCATGCCCTAGTATAAAAGTGGAATACAGAAAGCAGTTTGTTATGCTTGACAGTAAATGTGAAATGATGATCACGATGATTTACAAAATGTAATATATGGAGGCATTAAACACAATGTGCACATCGTGAAATCTTAACATCAAGACAAACAAACAAATTTACAAAAACAACAATTGACGCACAAGACAAAAGATGCCTGATGGAGCGGCGTAATCGCCAACGTACCCGAGACACCTAACGGTAGACATACAAGACAGACAACAAACAAAAATGAACAAGTAATAAAATAAACTAGAAATGTAATGCCAGAGGAATTACAATAGTGGATGGAAAGCTGCTAGCTTAATGTTGGTGGGGAGATTCCTGGAAAAAAATCTTTGAATCACTTAATCTTTGAGTTCATACAAACCTACATACAAATTAGCTTTTTACCATTTTTAATCCCCTATTTCTCAAAAAGTATAAACTTTATACAAAATCTGAAATAATAACTCTCTTGCCCCACTCCAGACCTTCAGAACGGTTATTTCAACATGTCTGTACGTTAAGCGGTTAGAGTCGCATTAATTCTTGAAAAGGTAAAAAGAAATGGTTATAATAAGAAGAAGAAGAAGCCAGGAGATTTCAAGATAGTGGATTCCATCCACTATAATAATAAGAAGCCAGGAGATTTCAGATAGTGGATTCCATCCACTATAATAATTAAGAAATTAAAATAAAGAAAAGTCTGCGTCCAACTCAGTCCAATGGCAATGAAATGGCGCACAGCTGCATCTTCAGACCAATCCGGAGGATCCAACGTTAACATAGGCCTTCTGTAAGTGACGTTAGTAGGCCTACTTGTAGACTGCAGTCTAGAGATCACTGGAAGCATAAAAGCTAACCGTTGAAGTCATGGGCGGTCCCGCAGATCAGCAACTCGGTGGATCCCCGACAGCGACAGCCTGATGCTCCGAGAGACTGCAGAGCTCCCCAACGTCAACGGTAGTTTCGAACGTTAGCAGCTAGAAGCTAGTCTGCTCAATCCAGACACCAGGCAAGGCAGATGGTAGCTCGCAGGTCAGCAGCAGCTCGGCGGCCACGGCAGATCCCTCGCAGAGTAGGCCCAGGTCGCCATGATGACGCGACATCAGCCGACATCAGCCGACTTGGAAGCAGTAAAAGGGACTAAGAATAACACAACGACTATCGAAAATAACATAAATGAAGAGAGAATACATTTAACTAGACAAATCAATGCAAAAAATGAACATGACATTACATAAAATTACGAACATTACATAAAAACTAGAGCCCGACCGATTTATCGGCGGGCCGATATTATCGGCCGATATTAGGCATTTTCCAAACTATCGGTATCAGCATTTATAATGGCTGATAAATGAATATTTTAAAAATAAAATAAAAACGGACGAAACACCCTTCAACCATGTCATGAGTGTTGGCGTTGTATAGTTTGTCCACCAGAGGGCACTCTACACCGTCCCTGCTGGCAACATTCGTGTATAGAGTGTGCCAGTGACTTCCGTTTTACTTCCGCTACAAGGGACCTGTCTTTCAAAAAAATATGAACGGGAGTTAATGGAGAGATAACAATTATTTTTTGGTCCCATTTGAATTGTGCCACGAATTTCACATATGATGTGTGTGAATTTAAAAGATAATTTTTCACGTCAAGAAAGTACTGTTGTTTGATAGACTTCAAAAGTTATGTTGGTTTTGTACGAATCCGCTCAGTGGACTACATCTCTCGTCTCGAACGATGTACGTCACCAACGTAATGAAACGATAAGATTAGAAGCTAGCTGATAGCTGTTATGCTAGTTAACGTTGCATCTTGCTGCCTGCTATGTCACTTAACAGTATCTAAGGTACAGTCTATGGACGAATACAACTTACCTGATGTGTTTAATCCTCTGACTCATGGTATTTTCATCGGCAAGGAAAGCCCAATTAAGACCTGTTGCTGGTATGCTTGTACAATCTAGTGTGGCTGTGAATGAGCTAACGTCACTAGCGCGACTGATGGGTTTGTAGTCGTTGGAATTACGATCTTTCACAATGTTGTAATTCAATAGTTACGAAACAAACTGCAAATGTCTTTACATGAAAAATTGTTTTTAAAATTGACAAACATCATATGGGTAATTCAAGGCACAAGTCAACCGGGACCAGAAAATAATTTCTTTTTCGCCATAGACTGGCGTTCCAAATTTTTTGAAAGATAGGTCCCATGGAGGCAAGTGGAAGTGGCGTCACTGGCACACTCTATAACGCGCCACACATCCTGCAACCTGCTGATCCAGCCGAGTCGGGCAGAGAGAACCAGTTATCCGCGAGTGAGATCATCAGTGAAGTGTGTTCATGGTGATTTGGTCACGAGACATACATTGCTAGCCTGGCGGGCCATCCTATATCATTGAAATGTATAGTCTGGAATCGAACCATTCACCTCGCTTAAAGGTGCGTCTAGATTTCTAGGCTAATACATTGCTTGAATAACAATTAAAAGAACATCCCTATCAGTTCTCTTAACTCAAATAAGCATGACAAAATTCGTGAAAACAATGTCCAGTTTTGCTGCTGTTAAATAAGTCGAGAGTGAAGCGGAATTAGCTAGTAATTACGTTACGTTGTTACAGTGTAGTTGACTGTCTGTCCTTTTAACTTTTGACAATGTGACTGAAGATGTATTTCTTTAATAGCGTGACAGTTATTGCAGTGAGACGTATCATCTCTCCCCGGCCTGTTATTTTGAAAGCGCATGTTTTACAATTTGCAGTATGACGTTATCCATTGCTAAATTATGGCTCATCATACTAGCTAACCACAAAGCTAGCTAATGCCATAAATATCAGTTGAAGACCGCTAACTTTAACATTAATGAGTTTGGAAACCACAACGAACTTATTCTGCCTAAATAAAGTAATGATTACTGTATTTATAACTAGTATATCTGTAGTTACAGTCCCTGCATTGTAAAATGTAAGGAGTGGACATTTAGACATAGAGAAAAAGTATCAAATGTAGCTTGTGCATAAAAGTTAGCTTTTCTTTTACACGTGTGTGAAATCCAATGACGCCAAGTCGTTCAGCCGTAGCATTAACAAGTTACATAATGGATTTAGATCACTAAATAGTAGGTTTTAGAAGGCAGACAGCAACTGATGATTGAAAATGGTTTGATGTAGCTTGATGGAAATAATTTTGAAAGTGCAGGTAAAGGGATAAGCAAGCTGACATTGTAATTATAAGGTAGCTTATAAGGCAATAGGGACTAATTATTGCACACGCACAATCAAACATTTAGGAGTGACCTTTATCTTGTTTAATGATAATACAAATGATGATGATAGTAATAATGTCATCATTATTTTTTGTAATTATTAAGTCTTAGTTCAAAGTTATATTTATGAAGCTTACCAAGTCTTTTAATACTGGTAACTTTGATTTGGTTGTTGTTGTTAAGGTGTTTTTGTTCAAAATAGACTAAGTTTCATATCTTAAGTTTCTATTTTTATACATTTCATTTATCAGAACTTTAATATATTTCGATGTTCCTCTGTGACAATATTATTTAAAAACTAGATGTACCGCATAGCGGTACAAAATATGACCGCCGCTCAGTCCTGTACATCCGTTCCGCGAAAATAAATCACACTTAAATTTGTCTCCATATTTTACTTCATCCCCCACTCTTGAAACTTTTGTGTATGCTTGTTTGGCATGCCTGAGTGTGTGTGCGGCTGCACAGAAAGTAGCCTACTGGTGCTGAAAAGGTGAATAGATTGTAGAATAGCCAAAGAAGATGTAGCATTGTTATAAAACCTTTAAAATCTCTAAACAATCACAAGTAGGGCAGTTCATCACAGTTCATCCATTGCAACTGGATTGATGAAAGGTCACTTACACCTGTAGGCTACATTGTATTTGGGAAAAGCAAAAGGTATCAGCATAATGTTATTTATTTATTTATTTATTTATAAACAAAAACATCTCTGTCAGTTCCATGCCGTTTTCAACAGCTATCAAAAACAAAGGTCATTTTTGGATGGATGGATTTTTTGTGAATGTTTCTTCTTCTACATAAGATTTTAGTCATCTTTAGTTCATGTAATACTTTATTGTCAATGCACAAATTAAGTAACAGTAGTCTGAAACGTTATTGTTAATGCACAAATTAAGTAACAGTAGTCTGAAACGAAATGCTGTTTTACATGTAACCAGTGGTGCAAATAATTGACATGTCCAAATGGGCCTTGATGAAATGCGTCGCTAGTCATTCACATTTTAACGGGCCAAAGTTGAAGAGCTGTTGTCCGTTATTGTTCGTGCAAATATAGGCTGATTCATGTTCCCTTGCATTGTGTAACTGAGGTCCATGGCTAGTCTGGCTTTCACCAGACCAAGCTCAATCTTTTAAGAAATCAAAAAATAAATAGCGGGCAGATCAGGCTGGGTTCACCCAGCCTAGTCCATAGGCACCCGATATTGTTTAATTTTCCGATTGAGATATATCCACGCTCTGGCTATTCTAAATGCAAAAATGCATCAGGGAGTTATGACAAAACTGTAACTAACAAACTAGATCCTAATAGAAAGCTGTTAGCTTCCCTAAGCTACAGGTAGGCTTATAAGGTAGGCCTATTTACAACATAAATTGCCAATAGGCTATGCTGGCGACACAAATAAAATCTCCTTTGGAAACCAATGGCTTACGCCTTACAGTATCAAGCGGACTTAAACTGCCATATCGTGGCGAAAAGTTGTAATAAAATTCACGCAGCTCCATGAGTCAAGGAAAGCGCGAATGAAGTAGCCACTTCTAAATGGGACCCACTACACAGTAGCTTAAGGTGTGTTGCTAAAGCAGCCATAATGAAATGAAGGTGTCATTGTTTGGATACTTCACACACACGTGCTTTTCGTGCTTTTTAATTTCACAGACTACAACTACCAAGCTGGAATCAAAGCACATTAATTCCCCTCTCACACCCTGCACGCACTTCTCAGTCTCAGTCTCACGCATGTATAGGCAAAACTGTATTAGACCGGTGTAACGTTGGTAAATCTTCCATTGCACAGAATGATTTTTGTAGCATGTGCAACAAATGACAGTCGAAAGATACAATTACAGTGCTGCTATCAATTTGCTTGGTATAACCGCATTTATAGTTTTCTACAAATGCAATCAATCAAATTGGCCTCCATCACTCAACCAACGCTAACGGTAACATTACCTAGGTCCTTATTGATATTATAAGATTAACGTACCTGCAGTAAAAACCAAGCATGTCCGATAAACATCCTCAGATTTATTTCGGCTTCAAGAAGAAATGGGAATTACATTTCATGTGAACATCGTCCTATCCCTATTAGACGTTCTCTCCGGTAAACTACAGTCCTTGTAGGAAGCGTCCATTGTTTTTCCAACCCACTTTTAACTTCCAACAAAATTACGTCTCACTGCAACGATGCGCCATCTAGTGGACAAACGACTACTTATCGCCAATACTGGAAATGCAGCCCTGATGATGATGATGAATATTTATTTTGGCTTTCTTTTAATACTACTGAATTTGTAATTATGTATCGGCCGTTCTAATACCGATAGTATGTGGGTGCCTGTGTGTGTGTGCATGTGTATATGTGTGCACCGCCATCTACAGGCCAATGAGTGTACAGTCACTAAATGTACACATAACCTAATTTTTTTTAGACCCCCCCATGGATGAAATTCTACGAAACTTGGCATACCCCCAGAGAATGCCAGGTCAATCATACACATAACATTTGGTGCAGTTCTGAACATCTGAACTGAAGATAGGGGTGATTAAAGCAGAATAATATTGCATTTTCATTTTTTACCGGGGGGGTGCAAATCACAAATGAGTGATTATGGGCCAGATTGATGTGGGCCCTTAAGACCAACATACCATCAAAAAAATCTTCATCCTCAGTGCCATGGTTCAGGTAGTTATTTAGGAAAAACTGCTTTTTTTGCGGTTCGGGGGGCCCAGCACGGGGGTGGAGTGGCCCCCGGGGACGAAACAAAATTTTTCCGTAAAAATCTAGTGGGGCTACATACCCACCAAATTTCATGTGCCCCGGTGGTTCGGTGTCCCGGGTATCGTTGACCAAAAATTCAGGAAGTAGATGACGAAAAAAAACTAAAAAAAAAAAAAAAAAAACTTTGACAATCCCTATATGACCACTTCGCTAGCGACGGTCATAATAAACAAGTTTGTTTTTAAAATGCATTATCATATTATTTTTGTCAATACTCATAAATAACTACAATTATTATACGGCTCTTCACAATGCTAGTAGAACGCTCCATTGACTTGAATGGGATTTTCCAAAGTTCTAACTGTAAATAAATTCATGTAATTACCGCTGCAAACATATAATTACCGCTGTCAATGGCAACGGGTTTTGTGCTTCTGATACGTCTTTCATATCACTACGCAAGGACTGGAACTTCATTCAAACGTGAAAGCAGACGGTTGATCAGCTGTGTTCTAAAGAATGTTTGATTCAAGTTCAGCAGCGTGTGTTGTTGCAAACTATTTGTTTCTCAGCAAATGCCACGATGAACGGTAACAATAGGCTAGGTTATGTAGGTTAAAGTGATATCGTGGGGAGTTTATTATTTCGTTTTGGCAAGTAGCCGTATAATAAGCGGGATAATGTATAGAACGCCGGTCATTACTGTGAAAATAAGTCCCTTCAGGGCGGAACAAGTCTGGTTTTTGTCCTGTCGGGACTTATTTTCCCAGTAATGACCGGCGTTCTATACATTATCCCTTACATAACTAATGTTAGGGAAATCTGTTAATGTTTTGTTGCGTTCTTAAAAAAAAAAAAATATATCGGCCGATATATCGGAATATCGGATTTTTAAATCAACAAATATTTGTATCGGTATCGGCCTTCAAAATCCTTTATCGGTCGGGCTCTAATAAAAACAAACAAAAACATGATGCCAGACGTCCCCGTAACCTAGCAACCAGATACCAGATCGTGGAGGAGGAGTAAAAGTCAGTGGAAAGGAGCTTTAAACGTTTTTGTCTGAAAATAATGGGACAGCTGACAGATGCAACTGTCAATGCTGTCTGTGATCACACAATGATTCATTATGTGTTAATTGCTGTATCATTTTTCTAGAGGAATATGTTAATATTGTCAACAAAATTGAATGTTTCATAGTATGGAATTCATAAATACAAAACCTTTTTCTGGAAAGCATATACAGAGAATGGTGACCTATAAGCTGTTGAACATACTGTACGTTATTGATAGAATCATATGAGAGTGTGTAAGCAGGGAGATTTTGGATTGCTTCTAGAATTGCAAATCAATTCACTGTAATCTCCCATCACACAACAGTGACAAATCTCTTAGCTGTCAAATAAATTGCTCTTGAGCTCCACTGGAAAATTGTCAATTACATGTAATTTAATCAGTTATTTTAATTTATATTGTGTGAAACATCATTTGAATTGCCTTTAGTGAAAGAAAAAAGCACTGTTCAGGATAATGAAATATATTTTTTGTGCTATGCATGACTAAAACGAATAATAGGCCCTTGCCAGTTGAACTTAATGGGTTCTTCAACTCTGTCTTAAAAGACTCAATATCATCTATTAAGCTTCCATGATAAAACAACCAGGCTTGTGCAAAATTCCAGAATTTAATTGAAACGGGCTCTTAAATTCCAATTCAATTCATGAATTTCACTTGCATTTCAATTAAAGTAGCAAACAGGAAGCAGAATTGCAATTCGAATTGTGCACAACCCTGAAAACAACAGAGAGGCTGTTTAAGAGGATGAAGAGGCTGAATGAAGTGCAGTACTGATGGACAAAAAACTAAGCATCTCCAAGAGCTAAGACAAGGAACAGGATAGAAAAGCGGAGTGGTTTACGGCCGGGTCGTCCCCTCCGCGTCCAGGTCCCCAGGTCAATTATTTACGACAGATGACTTTTGTCAGGGAGAGATCAGAAAGCAGTGCTATTACTCTGCTGTCACACTTCCACCAAGAAAATGTATGACCTTTTCAGAGAGGAGATTGCACTAGCCATCCTGTAGGCCTATTATCATAAAACCACCTGGAGACAAGCACAGCCCTATATCAATGAAGAGGCCATCCATCAGTGAGACATGAAAGATGAAGGCAGCTAATCAATCAATCAATCAATCAGATTTGATTCTATATAGCGCCTTTTATGCAACATAGTACACATGTACATGTGAAGAACAGTACATAACAGCAAAACATGAATATTCAAGTATAAAAATAGAAATTAATTAGATAAGAATAAGAAGACATTGAATAAAAGAATATCAAAGGGGCAAATAAATGATAATAATACTGAAT
This sequence comes from Alosa pseudoharengus, assembly GCF_046254945.1. Lineage (NCBI taxonomy): Eukaryota > Metazoa > Chordata > Actinopteri > Clupeiformes > Clupeidae > Alosa > Alosa pseudoharengus. The sequence continues at coordinate 34,915,967 of NW_027468859.1, read as the reverse complement.
AATAAATTGTCAATGACAGTCGCATATTCAATCAATCAAGGCCTCAAGGTTATTTGTCAGTGGAGAGAGGAATTTGGAGAACAGAACATTCAATAACAAAACTAATTCAATTTAAATTTCAACATGTTCAAGAAGGACAAAAGTCCTCAGGTTGATACACAGCCTGTCTAACTGGGGTGCAATGCAAGCAAGCAGAAAATCGCAAGAGGAAATGGAACATTGAAAGCGGTATTGCTAATGATAGGATGATTGAACAGGGTCCACACACTCATTTCCACTTCAGCTTGTATTAGACTTCCCTTTGCCAGCGCATTATGCTAGATGTATCAGTCAAAAACAGCTGACCTGTTCCCACTCTGTGAATCTGGCATGTTGCCAAATTTCCTGTAGCTCAAAATGACATAGAAACAGATTATTTTAAGGAAAGTGAGACCATATTGAATACCTTTTTTCGAATGGATCCAGGAAAAACTGAGTGATTGTCAAATAAAAGGCTGAAGACTAAGAGAAATTAAAGGATTCTGTGTTATTGCACTGCACAACCCCTTACCACTGATGTGTGTTGTTCCATGCAGAACTGCAACTCTCTTCACTGCAGCAAATATTTATCCAAATCCAACTCAAATAGGACTCCAAATGCACTATGTCCAAAAATGCATGTTTACATGACCAGTCAAGCAAGCAAATACTACAGATGTCTGATAATATTTATGTATGAACAACAAATGCAGGCGAAATTCAGAGAGAGAGAGAGGGAAATCAAAGCTTCTTATAAAAGATTAAAACGCATATTTGGTAGAAGGTATTAATACTCAATGATATTAGAAGCCTTTTGATCCAGAAGTAATAAAGCACCCTCATGTGGAGCACAATACCGTCTCAAACTGTGTGTTATTGGACCCTTTCATACCTCTAAATAAAATGTTTTAATAACTCTAGAGAAAAACCCAACATTTTCTGCAAATCCATGCATCTTTTTAATTAGTCAACCAAGTGCACAGCATTCTGCAGCTCAGTGGCATCCTGTATACAGCACACACACTGCTGTGGTCAATTCGTTACATGGGCACATGACTGTAGATTCCTACTGAGGTGAAATTCAAAGTATCATAGGCACTTCAAGCACAAAGTGTGTTTATCGCCATTTTCAGACATGACGTCCGGACATTGCTTGGGTAATTCGGTCCGGATCTCAAAACAACTTGAGTTTTCAAACATGGCCTTCACATACGCAGACATTGCCCGGGTTTGACTTGTTCATACCTGAAGTAAATACACGGGTGGTTTAAGTGAGGGGAGGAGGTTGACGCATAGCCTATAGGCTGTCATGGTACGGCGCACAATATAGGTTCAATAATGATGATTAATAATGCTAATAAGGCAAGTCCAGATCGTTGATACGAAAAGAAGGTTTGAAAACATGTATTTTATTTTCCCTTAAAAGTGCAACGTGTTTCCCAAAGATGCACTCGCAAGAAGATCCTGCAGACTGAAAGTTATGTAAGTCTGTTGGAGTTGTAGTGTAGTGTGGACCAGGGCACCAACTAAACCAGCGTTTCAATTTCCCCGCACAAGATAAAACACAAAGAGGATGACTATAAAAGTGGGCCTCTCCACATCAGATTTGTGATCTTGAGTAGGAGAACACTTTGATGGATGTGTGTAGGCAGGCAGATCTGTCAACAGAGACAGTGATTGACAGCTAGATCAAGGTCATAAATCTAGGAGTAAGTGAGGGGACACATTAGTTAGAGTCTAGACAGAATATCTTGTACCAGACATGATTCATGTGCAAAGTTGTCTTCACCCAATTGACCCACCTTTGTGTATTAGTTATAAATTCACAGTATTGTTCAAATTATTGTTCATTTTATCTTGGTTATTAACTGATATGCTGAAATGGATTTCTTATGTTTTGGTTGGAGTGTAACATGAGAGTTCCTCTGGAAATACAATGACTTTTGTTTTACCTCATACAAATATTTCATATGTGTACAATAATATGTAGTGAAGATCTTTGGAGAGATGTCTTTGGGTGATATTTTGCGCCAAATCTGTTGTAAGTAAAATGATACATGGCTTTGGAAGGCGTTATTACAAGAAATCCAATCAAAGTTTGAGAAGAGTAAAGAATAGATATACAGTTTCTTTTCATGACAAGGATTCTAAATGAGCTACCACCTTCATCAGACATTAGCTCTGTTATGTGCTGGAGATCTGTTTCACAAAATGTCTTATTTCAAAATGCATCAGTATCTAATGGGAGTTCATAGCTCATGCAAATCAACTCCAGCCCACCCCGAGATGCTGTTGGGCATATTGCAAACCTTTTCAGTACCATTTTTCCATCTTCTGATTGCATCAGAAATTAAACAGTCACGTTTTACTTTTCAATGGATCTCCACCTGAACACTTCATTACTCTGCTTTCTGCTGCCTTTTGTAAATACTCACAAAATGGGTAAAATAGTCACTCCTTTTCCCTTTCTAAAAACTCACACAAAATGGGTAAAATAGTCACTCCTTTTCCCTTTCTAAAAACTCACACAAAATGGGTAAAATAGTCACTCCTTTTCCCTTTCTAAAAACTCACACAAAATGGGTAAAAATAGTCACTCCTTTAAAAAAAACTCACACAAATGGTTAAAAGAGTCACTCCTGGACGTCCAGAGGGTGAGAGCAGTGTCTTCCCCATCCTCCATTAGCATTTCTGTATGCATATATCCATGGTTAATGTACCCTGTGGGTATGCAAATATGTTTACTGTACTTCTGAATTTATTCTTGTATGTATAGGCTACTCTGCTATTGTTGTGGAGGATCTGATGCAAGGGTTATCTACCCTTTCTGTCTTATAAAATTAAAGGATGAATAGTTTCCCATGCAAGAAATATGAAAGTTCATTCAGTAAATAGGGCTAAAGTTGTATAATATACAGAGATAAAACGTCTGTTGAATGAATGGAAAAGTGATTCACATCAAAATAAAGGAACTCAGCTTGATGGTAGTGGTCTAGTCACATAGCCTTCCCATACTCTACTCTGGATTTGCACTGGTATTGCAACTTTTGGGTGAGTATGTTTGGTGCACAAGTCAGAGGCACCAGATGATAGCAGGACATGTTGGACAACGATTGTGAACATATGGATGTGTTGGATGTGGCGCTAAGTCCTTAAGACTTTGATTAGCACACCAGTGATGCAACGCTGCACAGAGATGTTGTACTGTCTATTTATCACCACTGATGGAGTACAAAGTTGCCAACTGGAACTCCAAAAATAAACAAGTTAGAAACCACAGTGTGTTATGATAAAACATTTCCAGTTGACAGACAAGAGTTGACTTTATATTTAAATCTTTCGTTCTCAATACCAATTTCAAGTTTTTGCCTGAAATTGTACAGCGACTGTTTCAGAGGCCACTGTTCCCACCTAGTTTAGCCTATAATCAAATGCTCTCGACCTCTTAGGAAAGCTGAGACACTGTAGTGTCTTAGGAAGCAATCAGATGTGATGTACTGGCACAGAGTTGCAGAGGCTAGAATATTGTTTTTTATTTCTGCCAGATTACAAGCATCTCTGAACTGACCACATTTCAGCCCTCTAGGTCAGTGGTTCTCAAAGTGGGGTCCGCCAAGGGGTCCGCAAAATAATTTGCTTGAAATTATAGTGGATGTAATCCACTATCTTGAAATCTCCTGGCTTCTTCTTCTTCTTATAACCTTTGCTTTTTACCTTTTCAAGAATGAATGCGACTCTAACCGCTTAACGTACAGACATGTTGAAATAACCGTCCTTAAGGTCTGGAGTAACCTGACTCTCGCCAGATGAATTTCGTTCCGCCTAGCTCCGCCTAGCTCCACTCACATCCATCTGGGATCGGTTCCGTTGAGAGTGATTTCGGCACCAGATTGTATGGTAGAGCCAATCAGGACGCAGGGCGGGAGTTTCATAGATGTGACGTAGCGTAGAAGCGACTATGAGACTGTTCTCAGCGTCACGGGTTGGCTTCGATGTGAGTGGTTGAAGTAGCACGTCAATAGATGACAGACAAGTGGCTTATCCAATCATATGCAAGAATTTTTTGATAAGGCCCAGCCTTCTGAAGCACCACTCCAATGGATCGATCCCAGATGGATGAGTGGAGCTAGGCGGAACGAAATTCATCTGGCAAGAGTCAGGTTAGGTCTGGAGTGGGGCAAGAGAGTTATTTTTTCTGATTTTTTAAAAAGTTTATACTTTTTGAGAAATAGGGGATTAAAAATGTTAAAAAGCTAATTTTTCCCCCATAGACTTGAATGGCTGTGATGTCATAATGGCCTAAAGCCAGCTGCGCTCGTTAAGCTCCCAGAGTAGTTCCCGGGCTAATCAGAATCAAACACTGGTCCCAACTGTCTCAGCTTCTAATGCATACAATCTGGCGCTCTAAAACTACACATCCTGTTTAAGTGTTTCCCGTGTGTCAAAATAAAAGTCACAGCCATATCTCATGCTTTGCGCATTATATCTCCAGAACGGCTTGACGCATATGCTTCAAATTTGGTACAAGTGTTTGTATGGACTCAAAGATGAAGTGAGTTGATGTTGGAGGTCAAAGGTCAAGTCCATGAATACTCTGAGCGCGATATCTCAAGAATGCCTTGACATACATGCCTGAAATTTAGTATAAGTATATATAGTATAAGTATATATACTCTTTTGATCCCGTGAGGGAAATTTGGTCTCTGCATTTATCCCAATCCGTGAATTAGTGAAACACACTCAGCACACAGTGAACACACAGTGAGGTAGGGGTGTAACGGTTCATGTATTCGTATTGAACCGAAACGGTACGGGCGTCACGGTTCGGTGCATGAATTTACACGGAGAATACACGGTATAAAAATACATAAAACTCGTGTGCGGATTCATTAATGTCATGCGCAATTACTGTTAAGTAGCGAGAGTTACGGGAGTTCTTTAGCGACACCTAACGCTAATCTGTAGCCTCGCCTTAGCTCTGAAGCTCTGATTGGCGCCTATGTTTTTTTTTGTCAGGTCGTCAGTCGAGTCCGTCAGTCATTAGCAGCACTAAGGTTAGACCCACAAGAGTTAGAGGATCCGCTGGTCTATTTAAGATCGCAAGTTTGAGAACTTCAGTTACAGTAACGTTAGTACAGGCGAAAGAGTGGTGGATAAGATGAAACTGTGTGTCAGCGTTGTTCAGCAGTTATTGGGTATGTGAGTGGAATAAATGCTACACATATTCGAAGCCATCACCCAGATGATGTAGGCTACCAATCACTGAAACGAGGGGGAAAAAACTTCCCCTGCGCTTCAGCAGCCTTTGGATACACATACAAATAGGGCCAAAACCTATGGCTTAAATTAAATGATTTCGTAATGACAGAAAGCTATGTAAATCGCGTGGTAATTACCTTTATGTTGGGGTAACTTGTAACTTCTCACATGAGGAGCTGGTAGTGTTAAGTGCATAGACAGTAAAATAAAGTGACAACGCTAACCAGGCTAATAAACAAACCATGCTAGTACGGTGAGTTAACGTCAAAGGGCAAAGTCACGTGACTTCTAGTTGTAGTCTGTTTATGAAATGAAAGGAGCAATTTCGTTTTTAAAAAAAAGGCAAAATAGTGTGATATTTTCACAGTTAGTAGGCTAGATTATTACTTTACACACAATGAAAAATATTGAGGCAAATTGTAGACCCTTCCATATACAACTAAACACAGATGTTGAAGGTCTTGCTTAAGTGGATTTTTAAAAATCATTTTTCTATGTAATTTGCACTTTCAGAAATAAGAGATGCTGTAGGCCTATTTTCAGTTTTATAGCTGATTGTCTTATTTTGTTTACAAGTTACAGATGGAGTCTGGGTACTTATTGTACTGTTTAGCCTATATCTTACACACTTCAGGCTGTTGCAGATAGCTCAGGGAAGAGACTGTATGACACTAGGTGGTACAGCCTGAGACATGCACAATAAAAAAAATGCTTTCTGCATTTTTGTTTTGCTTTTCCCTCCATTGTACCGAACTCGTACCGAACAGTGATGTCCGAACCGAGGTATGAACCGAACCGTGACTTCTGTGTACCGTTTCACCCCTACAGTGAGGTGAAGCACACACTAATCCCGGCGCAGTGAGCTGCCTGCAACAACAGCGGTGCTCGGGGAGCAGTGAGGGGTTAGGTGCCTTGCTCAAGGGCACTACAGCCGTTCCCACTGGTCGGGGCTCGAACTGGCAACCCTCCGGTTACAGGTTCGGAGTGCTAACCAGTGGGCCACGGCTGCCCCGTGAGTGTTTGTATGGACTCAAAGATGAAGTGAATTGATGTTGGAGGTCAAAGGTCAAATGTCAAGGTCAAAAACACCTTTAGTGTTATATCTCAAGAACGCCTTGACACACAAGGTTTTTTGGTACGAGGGTTTGTATGAACTCAAAGATTAAGTGATTCAATGTTTTTTTTCCAGGAATCTCCCCACCAACATTAAGCTAGCAGCTTTCCATCCACTATTGTAATTGCTCTGGCATTACATTTCTAGTTATAAAGTTGAGTTTTATCATTTTAAAAATTAATATCTACAGATGATGCCCCTTTTTACCCATAAACTTTAAAAGCCATGAAGACCAATTCTTCCTACTGCTTAGCTTGGCTTATTTGTTAGCCAGCTAGCTGATGAATGTGTAGAAATGTTTGAGTCAGTCCATGTTGTCAAGTAATACAAAATCCAAAACTGACAAAAGACAAAGTTGCACATCTGCCAAAAAAACATGGGATAGTGGACCTGTCCACAACTTCAGAGAATACAAATGACATGCTTAAATGTTACGGTTATGAGGGGGTCCTCGGAATATTTTCTCTCCCAAAAGGGGTCCTTGGAACCAAAAACATTGAGAACCTCTGCTCTAGGTCACTTGATATGACTTAGAAACACAACTGAGCCCTAGCATCAGGTCTTGTGAAGCTGTGTGTAAAAGTAGATCAATATAGAATGAAAATATGAACAAAGTCGCCATTTTGAATTGAGACATAGCAAGATAAATTTGATCATGTAAATTGTAAAGCACTACACATATTTTACATGAAAAAGATTGTCATATATTAATTCCCAAGAGTCTAAGCTTTCAAATGAATATTCTACATAACAATCTAATGTAGAAAAATTATTTAGAATGTTGGGGGGAGGTGGGGGAGGGGGGTAACCGTCCCACCGGCAGGACACTGAGATCCGAGTGGTTTAGACCCAAGTTACCCACAGACCACAGTGTGTTATGATAAAACATTTCCAGTCAACAGACGACAGTAAAGGGATGGTTCGGAGTAATTTCACCCTAGGGTCCTTTGCACCACGACCTCGAACTAAACATCCCCCAGAAGCGTTCTCCCAAACATTGGAGCGCTATCATGCTGATGGAACCAACGGTGTATCTCGTAATTACCCCACTAATAATGCCCGGAATGGTACTAAAATTCTACAGTATAGTACAAATAGGGTCTGTACTCATAAAACGAGGCATTGGAAAGTTTGTAAGTACACCAGGAGTTTATTTAAATAACACTTAAAACAACACTTGCCTCTGGTCATAATTAGATTAAGGAGTACTGTATATGTAAGCATTGTTTGCCATTAACACGTCGGATACTGAGTCATCTTAATCATTATAGTCTTGGTCTCTCACTACCCAAAGTCTTGCTGGAACAACAAGCCCAATGACCTTATCTCTGATAAATGGAGGAGAGGAGGAGAAGACAAAAGGTTTTAGCTGTTTTGGTATAGCACAGAATAACAATGAAACAGACTTTCTGTGATAGATTTAGAAGTCTTATCAGAACTATTCGAAACAGTACCAGGAATCCATTGCAGCCACAGAAACAAGGCAAGCTGACACAGACCAATTCTGTCCTTGTCCTTTGTCCTTTAAAGAGCAGGCACTAGAGGGACGGTACAAGCCCCGACAGATATGCCACACAGATCCTCAAAATGCGACTCAATACAGCTTATCAGTATTGTTCCCTGGGAGCCATACCTATAATCTTAGGGTAGCTTCTGTGTTGATTTACAGGGGAGCTACGAATATGACCAAAACAGTAAACAATATAAACATATTGTTGTGTTGCCCTTTGGCAAAGACAATTACAAAAGACCCAATTTGGGGTCATTTTTTAAAATCATTTGTATGAATAGCAGCTTATTCAGAAAGGACATCAGGTTAGACACAATGATATCCATCTTAAATAGTGGATTCATTTGTGTGCTACAATATTTTGTCATAATCTTCAAAGGATTAAATGGATACTTCCCCTTCATGTTCCTTTACCAGTGTTGTCTGCTTTTAGGTGACGAATATAATCAAGTGGTTTATCCTGTTTTCAAAGTCTCTATCAAATTAATGTTTGCCTGTGGCATCTGATGATGGTTTTATTAAAACCAGGTATTGCCACTTGCAGTTATTCAGTTATTTCACAAAGCCTGCATGTAATGTCCTTGTAATACAAAGTATCTTTCCATGGAGGGATATACGAGCTGTTGATTGACAGAATGCAAGGCCACGCTTTATCTGTCTAGACCTTGCTGCTGTGGGGGCGCCAAAGGAGTCCGGCCTGGGAGACTATAGATTTTTAGCTTGATTACTCAGGCCAGCCAAGACAATATTGACTAGCATGGGTGAGCCTCAGGTAGGACAAGGTGTAATCCCCCAGAATCTGCCCCCTCATAGACACAGCCATTAGGATGAACTCACGTAGGTCCGTTCAAACCGTCGACCAGAGGATTGATCTCTCTCCAAGCAAAACAAAAACAAACAAACAAAACAACTACAGTGTAAGTGTGTTCTTCTCTCTTCTTCAAGGAAGGAGGAGAACAGGGAGTTCAGGGTAGGCCGCCCACAGGCCCAGCCATGGAAGATTTACGAAACGATGGCAGTGCCGGCATTCTTGTGGCGACAACCAGGGCTGACCGTAAATAATGACGAGCATCTTGTCTAAAATCTTGAATGTCATCAATCTTGAGACACATTTGCGGAAGAGCACTCCTAAGCACCCCACATCATACATCACTGTGGATGTAAGCAAAAGGGCTTTGGCAGGTGTACCAATGAAGCCTGATCATGATGCATGGAATTGTTTGAGATATATAGTCATCAGCTGGCAGAGATACACCGTCAGATCTAGTCTTTTATGATTATTAGATGTAATGAGATTAGGGCTGGGCGATAAAACGATAGCGATATGTATCGCAATAGACATGTAATCGATATCAATAAAAAATGCGTTCGATTGAACATTCGATAATTAAAAGCAACACACACCTCCCACCTGCCTTACGTTGTCCATAAATAAATAGGCTAAATATATCTTGCATTGTAGCTAGTATGTGCAACTCTACCAGAGTAGACGATAAGTAGGCCTACCTCAACACAGACTCTGAATGAGTCTTTGCCCCGTGCGCGCGCTCTCTCTCTCTCTCTCTCTCTCTCTCTCTCTAGGTGCATCCCTCCTCAGCATGCGCATGTAATCCAAACATGCACAATCTTGCAAGACGACTGAATTGCTATTAAATCCGGTTAGCATCATTAGCACGCTGCACAAATGTGTTCAAAATGGTTGCATTCAAATTGACTGCTAAATTCTAATCAACAGAAATCCCGATGCAAATGTAAAAGTATTTGCCTGCCCGAAGGAGAAAAAGTATTCATTTGAAACGTAAACACACGTGGGGAAACTGAACAGTCTAACCAGTAGACTTACTATGATAAACTAGCAAATTACTTTGTTTACAATATTTCCAGTCTTCAACCAGTGCTGCTCATTCAAACTTATGTGCACAATTATTTATTTGAGTGTTTTTCATGATTGTGTTGCTATTTCTTTTCCCTGTTTGCTTTGATTGATAACTTGAGGCTTCCTCAAATCAGAGGAAGGTTAAGTTTAAAATAAAAGTGTTTAAAAGTGTTTAAATTTAACTTTTTTTCCCTTCTGGTCCCTATGTCCAGCCCACCACAGGAAATTGCAAATAAATCTAACTGATCAAAATAGCAATAGCAGAGAGAGCACATTATGTCAATCTATAAATTCACAAAGTCTCCAGTGCCTGCTAGAGTTGACTGTAGCTTGGAATGCAATCAGTTGCCATAAGCTATCCTAAAATCCAGCGAAAAAACAAAGCATGAACTCATGAGCGTCTGTCTGCCCTATATGTAGGCTATAACCTCTGATTGTAATACTTACAGATATCTAGGCGATATTTGTAACATTTATTTTGTATTTGGCCTGTTATAAAATCGTGTACACTTATTGAACAATTTAAACACATTAGGAACCGCAAAGTTGGAGACATGCATAAAGACATTGCTGCAATTTAAAACCGGATTACTCTGGAATGGCTAACTGTGCAGGGGAATGCTTTACACCTTTATGTTTGGTAAGGTCTGCTGTTTATTCTGATATATGGTTTGTCATGTGTTGAGGGAAAGTTCGCGAAGTATTCCACCAAGATGAATGGGTAGGGAGACGGGCGCAAAATATGATTAAATTAAAGTTACTTTTCTCGCGAACCGTTTACCACAACAACTAACCACTAACATCGTTTAAAGGCTGAGAAAAAGCTCTTTCGTGTGATACATGTGATGTCTGTGATGAATAGGCTACTTTGCAAGTAGTTCAGCAAATTTGGGTGGGACAGAAATACCTTTACAGAGCAGCAGTTCTGGCCATATCGGCTTTGGCTCACATGATGTAGCTGCTTTAAATGCATTATCGCTTCACTACCCAACACGCGAACAAGAAAGAAAAGAAAAAAAGAAACCAATGTGCTTATGTCGCGATTTCCGATAGGCCCAGGCCTAGAGAAAAGACAGCTATGGTAACCTAACAATTAGGATTTGCTTTGCTTACACTGCTGTTTGGTTGTCCCAAACTTTGAGACGATCCATACTGGCATTAACTGAATCTTATCAACCCGAACTGCGATGTTGAGTGACAGGATGCAATGCGGCATAACTGCTAACAGTGCGCCTAGGCCTACTGTTAAACAACTGAAAAATATTAAGCTGCTGTTTTCTTTTCATGACGAGCACTTGAACGGAACAGAAGAACTGCTTATCACGTCGTGTGACAAAGTTTACACTAATCATCATCTTCTAATGTAGGCTATCCTTATGTTGAGATGTCCATTCTCTTTTCCCTAGGCTATCATTTGTGCGCGAAGCATGTTTCAATTAAGACAGTACACAAGCTATTTTTATTGTTTTAATATTGAATGATTTCATTAATAATTTGTATGCACAGTATTGTACGCCCAACGCAAGGGGCAACTCTTCTCTTCAATTTCCCTTCCAAATTACGTTTTATTCTCTGAAGACATCTATCGCAAGAATTTAACATTCTAACAGCAACAGCAAAGCAAATGCAAGCTGACCAAAGTGCATTCGGTTCTCCCGCCATGGTTTTTGAAGTCACACACCTGCTGTATCTAAAGGCCCACGTACATAAGGCCTACGACTATCACTCTACACGCCCCCTGTTGCACGTCACAATTTAATTTACTATAGCTGATCCTGCCTCCTGGCTCCCCAAAATGCCGCATCATGTGAACAGATCAGCAGGCCGGCAAATTTTCACCTCGCTTTCAGACACAAAAAGACGTCCCCTCTTCCCGCAAATTTAGCGTGATCTCTGTGTGAAAAGGCCTTTTTTTTTAAAGAGGGCATGTTTGGAAGAATGTGCTGATAAATGTGGGCTATAACTGAGAAGATGCAGCCTAATGGTTAAATTTGCTGACATGTTTTGCCACAGATATAGTTGACCTTGTCTAGTACCCATCCCCACCAGACAGAAACATTTAATTTGATCTTTATCCATTTCCAACTATAAGCTGTATAAAATATGGTTCAAAAAGTGAACGTAGGAACACAATGTGGTAAAGGCAGATTAAAATACAGATCAAATAACCTAGTCTAATACAATCAAATTGTCCTCCTCTCTGGCTTCAAATAACAGTATGATTACATTACAACAAAAGTATGATTAGGCTACACACAAACTATGCTGATGCTGTCTGTTCTAAAAATGAACAGACAGCATCTGTAGCAAATGAGCTAGTCTATTTAGGCTAACGGCATGGGATATGCAAACAAGCTTGCAATCAATTAATATGAGGAAATATCCTGCAGACCCACTATGGGCAACAAATGACCTAGCCTGTCGACAGCGGTTTGTGCGTTCAAAAACACATAGGTAGCCTGAATGAATGAAACATTCAAGAAGTATTGATTTTTGACCAAGAGACGAACAATATGTTACAACTTTTCCATTACAATTAGGCCTAGTCTTAATGTATTTTTCCTTTAACATCGTCCCTGATAGCCTATAGGCTATATAAGAATACGTGCCTCTCAGCTTAAAATTGAACATCTCGTCGTTCACAACTTATGATTTTGTTTGAACGAAAAAGAACCTGTATCATGATTTACAGTAGCCTAGGCTATACTGCCGATTAACTCCGGTTATTACAAATAAAACGGAATGAATATGGAGTATGCCAATAACGTTTCCATATGTTAGGCTACTCTATATTGTACGGTTTCCACCCTAGCCTACATCTATCGTTAAATTTACCAAGCCTCACAAACCCAGCCCCTGCGTGGATAAAAATGAACCATAACGATGGCAGGTATTTAAGTGATATAGGCTACCTGTCAAGACGCACCACAACATTCCCAATCACTGCCCAATTAGGTTTGAGTCGAAAACATTAGGATAACCATAGGCTACATAATTGTGTTGACCATAACTTCGCCACAGTCAATGAAGAACTCACTGTCTCTCTCTGTCTCTCTCACTCTCACCGCATTTTCAGCTAACATTCTAACAAAACTAGCAGTAAAATAAAAAATAAAAGCTGATGCAAATGTTTAAACATACTCACCATTGATTTCACTGTTACCGCTTTTAATCCATGCATTGTCTCCAGAGGAATTAACTCTCCGTTGTCACACAGCGTCAAACTTAAGATCTGCCCTTCCTCTGTGACTCTTGCTCCAAATATACATCCGTTTTTTTTTGTTTAGGCTATGCCTTCCCGTGAGCATGCAGTTTCGGACTCCAGAAGACTGGAAATCTACCACTTCGGCTTGAATGGACGCACTGAGCGGTGCATCAGGTGTTTTTTTTACATGGATAGGATTACGCCTCATCTGTCGGTCCTGCGCGCCTGAACACTTCACGCGCATCATCCGGTCCCCTTAACATTCATGTGGTCAGGTATGATCCAAAGCAGGGTCAACGGTCTGGAGTCTGTCACAAGCGGAAAATCGTTACAGCCCAAACGTTGCTATACTCGTCTAGTGGGCTATACTCCCGAGTCATCAAGGAATCATCAAGGTTATCTGCGTTGGCGAAATGAAAACAACACCAGGGGGCACTTTTCTGCTGAATAGCTTACTATATCTTACATTATGTTGTTTTGCACCAGCTGTAAGTAGCCCTAACGTGTTGTCTTGGATGACTTTGGCTTGAGACTGCACAGAGTGCGCAATGTGAACTACTGACTGACCTTGCCTTAGCCTATATTTGACCCATATCCCGACATATGGCCCGTCACTTAATTACTTTAAAATCTCCCTATTAGACCAGTGAGAAATTGACTTTTTTAATGTTCCCTGCAACCTTGCTCTAGCACATGCTTGGCAGATTTACTCAAATAAACCTCATATCATAATTTGGCATGGCTGCACTCTTAACACATCTCTATGTCCAGATAGGGACAGCACAGTTTGTGTTGTTTCCAACACATTCGTTTTAAGAGTGAGTGTCTGCTTTATTTAATTCTGTAGTGTTACATTACTTCAATTAATAGGTCTATTGTGAAAATTTTTTTTTTATCATTAAATTAGCTTGGATTTGGTTTGGTGCAGTCCCACGAGACGCCCATAATCAACAGAACAGCCCACTAATCACCCTGTAATCCACTCTGTTGTGCCACTAATAAAGACCATTTGAATGCAGTGATTTCAACCATGTTGAATGATTATGCTGGTGAGCGGGGACACCATTAAGATTTGGATGGTGGAATGGATGACCAGCAGGACTGGGAGGGACGGAGCGTATAGCAGATGGCCCACCAGAGCGGAGAGACACATTCGTCCCGGCTCAGAGCAGACGGAATGTATTCTCGGTCCTTAGGACCCATTCTCTTGTGCAGGCTCACACATTGTGCGTTAACACAACTCATTGGCCTTCCAAATGTGACTGGTTAATGGAGTCACTCTCTTTTAGGGGAGAGCATTCCTTTATCCACAGCTGTAAGCCTTTTGCCTCAAGGACAGATCAAAGAAATGAGTCTAAATAAATCGTTTGTATGTGAATATATTGGTATCAAGGTATCACCTGAGGTAATTATGAAGTCTTGGAGGGTTAGGTCCCCAAACTGAAACCTGCCTCACACACACACACACACACACACACACACACACTCTGTAAACAAAGAGAAAATGTGCAAAAAAATGCCTTACCACAATAGAAGGGGACACTATCCATTTCCACTGGTCTCTGACTGAAACACATTTGGAGGTTGCAACCCAGCCCACTCAGGTTATAAACTGCTGGTTTGAATTTGTTGTTCTGATTTGTCTACACTGATTGAATTTGACTGGTATTCCTGCAGGGTGCTTTCAGGCTCAATCAAAACAATCAAATCGTCTATGCATGCTTGATATATTTTCAGGAGATCTCTTTCCTTTCACATTTTAACTAGCTACAGAACACACCCTTTCGGAGCTTATTATTAGTCTATGACTAACAGAGAGAAATTAAGACATGTAGGGTCTCTTAATAAATCAGATTAGAGAACTCATTTGAATGCTCACTGTGAAGTCATGTAATCATTAGTCCATAATTAGGATATTAATCACTTCTTTCTATACAAATCAAGAGAGATTTTTCCACCATCTGGTTGATAATAATGCTGAGTCATACTTTCAAAATCTGTGGCAACCTGAGGTTCTGAGTGATGTTACAGTTACACAGTCCAGCTCTCTCTAGCTCTCCTTCTCTGTCTCTCATTCAAATGCAGCACACACACACACACAGTCCCCCATGATTTCATATTTCCACTGACAAAGCTACAAACACACATTAAACCGATGGAAGTGGGGGGTTCGCTGAAATAGTCACCCTATGATCCTTTGTAAACACGATTCAGTCGTTCTCTGAGGGGAGATGGTGGGCAGTGAAACAAACAGCACTACCAATGAAAGGGGGGGCCTTGGGGTGCATGGTAACATGAAAGAGACCTGGACCTGGACCCTTCATGAATGAATGAATCACTCATAAAGGGCGGGATGGGAGGGAGGGAGGGGGGGTATGGTCCATTGAAGCGTATCTGTGGCGTGGCAGATGCTGCACAGCGACTCGTAAAGCAGCCATCTCTTCCAGGACACTCCAATGTGCATACATAATGTCTATTGTCTCCTGTGCTCCTTTGCCTGAAATCTAATGCTAATGCGATGGTAATGTTCAAAGCACAAGAATGATCACACACACACACAAAATTGAGCAGAAATGTGAAGGAGGATCCATTCGCTTTCAAAAGCTTGAAAGAGCCGCTCACTTAAAAAGAGGAAGGAGTGTGCTTTGCTTTTTTGAAAATGCTACCATTTCAACCAAGATTCCATTTATGTCAGTGAGCAGGAGAGCTGTGCTGCTTCATTGAAATGCATTGCCTCTGCAAGACTTACCTTTAAATATAATTTTAATATCTTATCCTGTAAGAACTTTAGAGCAAAGTTCCCAATTTGCTGCAGAGCAGAACACATGTTTGATATGCACTGTGACTTTTATGGTTAAGGGTGAGTAGAGGGAATAATGAATGAATGTCATTTAAGGGTGCAAAGACATAATTGCAGTATCACCACAGTATTGGGACATTGTCCTTTTTCCTCTCTTTGAGAAACTTTGTTACGTTTACTTCCTCACCATGTAGACGGATCATTCAACGTCTGTGTTGACAAACATGGAACAAGAGTTACAAATATGCTGTTGTGGTCATCTCATTACCTTGATCATTTTTTTTTTGGAGAGGTGCAGATGTTCCAAGCTCGATCTTGTCCACCTCTCTGCTTTATTGTGACCCAAAGGCCCTTCTGCAGCCATATATGCACCTTGATAAAAACAGAGCGTCTACTCAGGTTTGATTAACGCTCTCCTGCAGGTATTAAGCACCGCGCGTGATGAACGGTCCCTCGAGGTCGTAGAAAGCGCCCAGCGGCGGTCGAGGGCTGTGATGAGGTTGTGAGTGCGCGGGTGACGGCGAGCACAGTTAAGAGACGACGGTCATGGAGAGGATCAGAAGCCATAAATCTCATGGTAGCGACCTGGCCCTGTGCTGAGTCAGCTAAGTGCCGAGCGAGCGTCCACTCCACAAACAGCCCCGCTGGGGACGGAGGTGTCAGGATCAATCTACTGTATGTCGCGTGACATTGGATGACACAGTAAAACACTGGAGTGCTTGTGGATTGCCTCTGGACACCCATTCAAGAGATGTCTGTGGTGTTTGGGATGACATGGGGATGGCTGAGAGAACAGTGCTATATGTGTTACTACACACACACACACACACACACACACACACATACTGGAAATTCCTCCATTTCTACAAGCAAAATATGCCATTCTTCCATTTCTCCTGCTGTTCTGTGCCTGTGTTGTCGAAGCAATGTGGAATATCATTTATTGACTATCTATTTAAACTATTTTCACAGTTGTTAAGGAGCACGGTAGCTATTACACCGGGAAAGTACTTTCACTGTTACAGAGTTGTCTCACAGTTTGCATTCTGACATGTTTGACATGCTGAATCACTTCCACATTATTATGGCATTTAGTTGAATGAGTAAAAAAAAACCCCACTTCATTCCCCCAAGTGCCTGGTTCTCTTCAGATCAAGAGGGAGACAGAAGGAACAGCAAAAAGCACTTAGGCCCTCTCCACATCCACACTACAGGGGCCATTGGCTTTAGCCAGCAGCCCTATGTAAGCCCTGCAGTCGAGTCGTCCCCTCTCTGGAAGCCTGGCTGAGGACCAATTGAGCCGCCACTGTGATTAATGAAGCTGTCCAGAGTGAAGTTAGGGAGGTGGGGGGTGTTGGGGGGGTTGGGGGGTAGGGGTGGGGGGTGTTTAAAATGGGAGAGAGTGCCAGGATGAGTAGGGTTATCAGGCTCTGAAAGCTGAGATCAAACCAGGAAGAAAAAAATACTGCTTTACACTGGATTATAATGGAGATCCTGGTAGCATTGGGAAAAGGAGGCATGCACTTGTCAATATTCTGGTGGTCTAAAAGTCTATTTGGGGATGCTGTGATTGTGATGCTGCTGTACAATAACAGCAGTGTTTTTGTGTGCATGTGTGCCTGTAGCAGTGTTAACTCGCAGGTCAGTTGTGAGATGCAGCATCTTGTGACAGAAAATTGGCAAGAGCCAGGGCAATTTAGATGCCCTTATAAAAGCCCTGGGAGAAAGGCTATCATTACGCCTCTAGCCTCCCTCCTTCATCACCTTCTGAGGATATGCTTTCCCATTGACTGCTCACCGCCAGATGGTAGAGAGATGGCCAAATTAGGCATGAGCTGATGAAACCATATTTGGTGTCATGGTTGCTTTGCTAATTTATTTATATATTTTCTTGAGACAGCACTCTTTTTTTTGTTGCCTCTGTCGGAAACATGAACAGGCAACAGGCTTCACATTCATTGGGGCAATTGTGGAGAAAGCAAACATGGCTTGTGTTTCTTTCTCGCTTTCTTATTTTGTTGCAACTGCACCAAATTGAGTTTTATCGCAAACAGTTAATAATTTCACCACAAGGTCAATTCATTTCATGCTGCAGTTTAAACAACACTATCTCCCCCTAAATGTGTGGGAGACCCCGTGGCCCTGACCAAAATAATACGTTGCCCCTAGCGATGCACAGCAGGACTGACAAAACACTTAAATCCACTGTCTGTGTTATGGCCTTTCTCAAACCACTGTGCAGTCTAACACACAATAGATAGCCTATACAAAGCAATAGTTCTTCTGATCAAACAAAGGACTAGCCCAAGTCTTTCTGAAAAATAGTGATTCATCTTTCATTCACTTATTCATCTGGATTCATTCATGTTTTTTTGTAGGCAGTGCAGTGCAGACTGCCTCAGCAGTACAAGATTGATATTCAACATTATTTGGCATGATTTCATCAAAGCTGGCGTAATAAAAGCACTGGATTATTAGGGCAAATGTCTGTTGTTTTCTTTTCAGATACATTGCCTGCATACCACAAGTGAAGAAAGTTGAGAAAACATCTCTCAGTTAGTTCCTCCTCAGAGAACGCGTGTCTCTGTTCGCCTTAGAATGACCCATCACAGGAAGCAATTTGTCATATCTGAAACTCATACTAAATTCTGTCCATCAGAGAACATTAACAGCGATGAAATTTTACACATCTATGCTTGCCCCCTGGCCTGAGCAATGTGCTCAGAACTTCTGCAAAGAAAAATGGTAAATCCACCCAGCTGGCACATGTGAAAATTGCTTCATCCACTTTCCAATTAAGCTCATTGAAGCACATCTTTCCAACTTATATCCCCATATTAGTATATTGATGTGAAGAAATATCAAAGCAGCCAATAATACTCATGGTCACCTCTAGATGTTTCCTTACAAGAACATGATTTGTTAGCTGTGGTCATTATATGCCTATTACCCAAACGACACAAGAATCACATGTAATTCTGGAGAGGCCGAGATGATAAAGCCTGCAGACGATATTGATCAATTTCTTGAGTGCTCTCTCTCTCTCTCTCTCTATGTTACCTGCTGTATCGCTCTGAGCAGTGTGTGTGTGTGTGTGTGTGTGTGTGTGTGTGTGTGTGTGTGTGTGTGTGTGTGTGTGTTGGATGTTTAAGGCTGAGAGTCACAGCTCTCTGTTGCTACATAAATGGATTTAATGGATCCATTTGTCTGGTGGATAAATGCAGATCTGTCATGCTTGACGTGCTTGCAGTGCACAGGAGTGAGGGGAGGAGACGAGGAGATCGGCCCGTCAGATCAGTCGACAGTTGCGACTGATGTTTCCCTCACGAAGACCTGCAGTGATAAGAGAGAAAATGGAAGTGGATAGAGAGAAAGGCGCTTGTTTCTGCAATGGCCAAATCGGTGGGCCAAAATTGTGTGAGAAGTGAGAACCCATTTTTTACCTGTTCGCCCTCCGAAGTTAATTGCTCGTTTGTTAGGTTAGGTTAGTTCGTTAGGTCACGCCGCAGCCTCCTCCAGGGATAATGTGTTCGCCGCTGGGTAGGGGAAAAGCAGGAGCGATTAATACCTTGTGCCACGAGCGGGTGCAGTGCCCACATATGGCTCATAGCTCTGCAGGTCAAAACATTCCAGCCGCTCTCAACAAGGCTTTCCACCAGTGACCTCTGATCTCTGCAATCACATCATCGGAAATACAGACCTGCTGCCGAAAAGCCCCAGGTGTTGCACTGATGGGGGTCACTCACAGGAAAGCGTGTGCTGTAACAAGCCCCAGGTGTTGCACTGATGGGGGTCACTCACAGGAAAGCGTGTGCTGTAACAAGTCCACCTTTCTGTAGAGACAAAAATAACCAATGTTACAGCAGTATGGCATTCTTTCAAACTTTCATCCGGCACATTTGAAATAGATTATGATCATATAGGTCTAAATGACACGGTAATTAACAGCCTCTGTTTTATCAACTGTAGCCATGCAACAAGCTCGAACAAACAGGGCAATCTTCTTCAGAAAGACAGAGATAAAGCCCCGCTGTTAGCAAAATTGTAAGGATGTCAAGAAAACTAATTCGTTTTGACAGTCTAATGAGGGTGTCAGAGAAGGTCAGTGCCAGAAAACAAATTGAAAGGGACAGATAAAAAAGAGGAGTGCCTGCCTAACATTCGGTACAATAGCTTGTTTTGTCCTGGATTCACCCTAGCCCAGGGAACTGGATGTCTTCATGGTTAATCAGTGGCATGATTAATGTCCTCTTCCCCCCAAACCCTATTGCTATTGACATACATTATTGTATTTACTTTCAGCTGAGAAGGAACATTAAGAGCTGATCCAAAACCCATAAAATATGACTTGCATCTATTCAGTATTCTCAAATGACCATTATAGCTGTTGTTCCTCAAAGACTTCGCCATCTAATTATTACACAGGCCTAGATATTTGTTTTCTTATCAACATCGATTAGCAGTTACCCGTTTCAAACAAGCACAATCATAAACGAAAACCTGTCAGCAGAATAGATGGCTCTCTGCTGCTCGTTTCTGGAATGATCTTTTGAATACATTTACTCTTTTTCATTACTCCTTCCCTCATTCTTTAGCCTCATCAGTCTTCCTTCTCTCTATGCCTTTGAGCCAAACACAGTTCAAGTGCACATGTGCCATTCATTAATAACTAATATAGGTTCCTTAACTTCAACCCTCGGAGAACATGCAAGGGTGTCATGTTTCATTTATACATGTATTTTTCTTCTCTCCTCTTCCTTTTTCATTATGCAGGGGATGTCACTGCCGAGTTCCTTTGGCTAAAATGTCCTTGAAGATTGCAATAAGGTCAGCAGCATACAATACACCAATATTTTTCAACTTCCACTTCCTCTTAACTTCACAAACTAGGAGCCAATGACTGCTCCTCAGATGAAAGTTAGCGGGGGGAAAAAAGACATGTCTCCCTGGAAACAGAGGTGGAAATGCAGCTCTACCTGATACATGGGCCCCATTTGTCACGGTCAAGGCATAACCAAGCTCCATCTGAACTCACTCTCGATTTTCTTTGGTCACCACACGTCACTTGGCGCCTGGCAGATGGACCGGCCTCATTTGCATTCTTGCTGAGTCACTGCGGTCATTTAGCAAGGTGAGAGCGGAGAAGGCGCATCCTCAGGGCTCCTCTGGACCTCGCCGTGCCTTCGGCTGCCAAGAGATGAGAGGAGTCACACACACAGGTTGTCACCTATACCCACTAGGAAGAGTGAGCTAGCAATGAAGCGTTGCTAAAGCCAAAGGGAAAAGCCACTAATAATAATGTTTAGGGTGATATTATGTATGATTGACTGCAGTAGAGTGTGTGCGCGAAGACATTTTTCAAAGGATATGAAGTGCTCTTCTGCAAAGAAAAGGGATATTTCAATGCAGTGCATTTCAATTTAGAGTTTCCTTAAATGTGATTAAATGGTCTCACCTCAAAGAGGACAGATGATGATTTTTGTCCATTAAAAAGGCAGTATTCTGCTGTAATGGACGACCGGGAGGATAAATCATGCTGAGGGTGAGACATGATTCATGTGCCATAATGTCTGCTGAATAGATTGGAGAGTCTTTGTCATATCCTTTTGTACCAAGGTCAGAATGCAGGCACCTCCCTTTTAGCACCTCTGCTAAATAGTTCACCTCAGCTTCACAAGATGCATTACCTTGTTCCACTCTCTCTCTCATTTTCTCTTTCTCTCTCTATGTGTATGTGTGCACATCCGTGTGTGTGTGCATCTGTGAAGGTGGAGAGAGGACACTAAGTCCTTCAGTGTTGGCGTGCTGTCCGTGTGCTGGGCCCAGGTGACGCTCCTTCAGAGAGCCCATTTCTGGGTGTCTGTGTGGTGTGTGCAACTCATCAGTCTTCTCCTCGGGGCTCCAGCTGAGGTGAGGGGGGGCACTGGACGCGCCTCAAACCCTGAGCAATGAGTCCATAAACTGGACTCCAGACGCTCGGCCCTCTGGGAAGGTGAAGCCCACTGACAGCTCATCTTCATCTTCCTTGTAGTGCTGTGAGGATGACCTCGCTCTACATTGCTTCCGATCTGCAGTCCCTTTTTGTGACGATCCTGCAGTATTGTTTTTTAGTCTTAAAAAAGTAAAAAAGTACCGTGCTTGATTTTGTAGGCATCCTGGCTTCTAGAGGTAACGGTTAGATTGATGTTTTCTTGCTGAAGTGTTTAAAAAAAAAAACTAAAAGAACTCACATTGCAGATGCAGTGTTTGGTGACTAATGTGGGGGCAGCCGTGGCCTACTGATTGGCGCTTTGGACTTGTAACCGGAGGGTTGCCAGTTCGAACCCCAACCAGTAGGAAGCGGCTGATGTGTCCTTGAGCAAGGCACCTAACCCCTCACTGCTTCCCGAGCGCCGCTGTTGTTGCAGGCGGCTCACTGCGCCGGGATTAGTGTGTGCTTCACCTCACTGTGTGATCACTGTGTGCTGAGTGTGTTTCACTAATTCACAGATTGGGATAAATGCAGAAACCAAATTTCCCTCACGGGATCAAAAGAGTATATATACTTATACTTATACTTTTATACTTAATGTGACTGACTAAGCCTTGATGGGTGTCAAAGCAGAGTGCGTTCAACCTTGAAAACTGTGACGGGAGACTCGCCCAAGCAGTTGGGAGTTGTTGTGGTGACTGTGAGCTCCCCATTCAGTGGCCAAATGTTTAGTTATCCAGCAGCTCGGGGCCAGACGTCTCTCCCCCGCCTTTGCCCTCTGGTGTGCTGCTGGCCCCGTGGCGCTGGAGGGGAATGCGACTCGGCTGTGTACAAGAGATCATGTGGTTTTTAAAAGAAAACTGTGAATGGGGGCTACGTGGTGTGCAGATCATCCCTTATTCTGTCCTCCACCCATCCAATTTTGACCGGGGATGTGCGTGGCCTTATCTTGCTTCTTACAAAGTCAGCAGCACTGAGAGTGAATCTCAGGGGAGATCAGTATGTGAGATGTGACATTTCCTCCAATGTCAAGAAAAGAGAGCCAACCATCATTTTTATTTTTTTTGTTTGTTTCAACATGACTTAGTAATTTTAACTAACAACTTAGTTAATGGTGCTTGTGTGGGCTTTGTACATTTTATCTCTTTGTTATATGAACAGCTTATGTAAAAAATAGGCAAATAATTATAACTTGAATATTTCGTGAGGAGCACATAGGGATGATTGCCAGGGACAGTTGCCACTCACCCCACTTTCTCCACATTCTAGGAAATTCAAATCTGCCCTATCTAGTTACTATGCCACATGTTCTGGTGCAACAAAGCATCCCACCCCCTCCACTTTCACTCCATTTCACTAGTAGCTCTAAGCTAACATGACCCCTCATCCATAGTGGGTGTAAGCAGACATGGCTCACATGATCTGCACTCAAGGCACCCCAGGACCATGGACAGCTACCAAGCCATACATGCTTATTTTTTAGCACACTAGACCAAGGCAAGTTTATTTATAAGCAAAAAGCAAAAGAATACTGAACATAAAGCGCCAATAGTTACAAACTAAAGTACATAAAATGGAATAAGTAAAAGACATAAAAGACACAAAGTTGTGTGGGGAAATTTGTTTAACAACCAGGCAACACAGGCAGGAGTGAAAAAAGGTAGAATCTTTAATCATGATCAGGAATGGAAATCACAACCAGGGACATGTTACCAGCAACAAAGTTCCAGCAGCAAATCCAAAGTTCTCTGGGGCAAGGCCCAATCTTATACAGGTTCATCTTACACAATTACATTGTATCCAGGCTAAACCATTACAAAAAGACATATGACAAAACCCATGACCGTCATGCTGTAGTTTCAGCAGAGATAATAAAAGACTGAAGGATTAAGCACAATGCCCCATATGCATCCCTCAGTCTTTCCTGCTATTGGAGGCTGTGTCACATGATATCAATTATATGTCAGCACTATCCTCTGCAGAAGCATAGGCAATGCATACTACATAGTCACTTGTCTGCCTCAGGGAGTTCCCTCACTACAATGGATATGGCATAATCTTTATTAGAGAGCCCTTCATGGAGAGAGCGAGTTGGATGTACAGAAATGTACCTTGCATTAGTGAGACACTCAAATATTGAAGAACACCAGTTCTTCCCAAACTTAATACATTGTACTGTATGTATTATAACCATACACATGATTGTACAAAATGTAATATTCGACACAAGCAATTTAAGGACAGTCTAAAAACATCTCCCACAGTAGAATAACCTAAAAGACAGAGTGCATAACAACTTCCAATTACTGGAACTCAGCCACAGCCAACAACCTCATGCTTTGTTGCTCCTCCAGTTATGCTGTTGCATTAAATTTAGCTACAGACCAGCTAAACCAAACAAAGCCAGACAAAATCTTTCACCATCAGCCAGTCTCTCGACAGGTTGTTATTACTGGGACAAAACCAAGCATTCCAATGGGCAAACTGTTGAATTTGATGAAAGTTCAAGGTGATTTTTCAACTGGTAAATTCATTTTTGGCATCACTGAGGACCTTTGGTTTCCAGACAAAAAATCTCTGCGGTGTCACAATGATTTGCTTAATTGCTCAGTGATTTCCCACACACTCATATTTAATTTACATGTTGATCGAAATGCTCAAAAGGCGAACATGGCTGCTCCAATTCAGAATGAAATGAAGCGAGGGAATCGACTGGCATGAATCAAAAGAGCCAGACTTCTCGCCAGACTGAGAGCATTGGTGATGTTGTGCCCAAGATATGGCAGCGAGCCGGGCGACTTTCTCTGCTGGCGACTTTTCTGTCCTTGTTCGGTTCGTTTTGACCAAATGGCTTGTGACAGATTCCTCCCACTCTGCCCCATGCTGATGCCCATGCTTGGCGGCGGGGAGCCCATTGGTGCTGCTGGGCCTCGGGCCTCTTGAGCTGCATTGCACGGTCTAATCCATCCAAGGGAACTGGCGCAGTAAACTAGCACACATTCTCACTGCTCGTGGAACTGTTTGTTTGCGTTTTTCTTTTTTTCCTTTTGTCTTGGAGGATTCCAGAACTACCAGGCTGCAGTGGTTTAAAAAAAATGAAAACTATTGTCAGTTGCAATTCAAAAAAAGAGCACACAAAACACTCTTTATATGATAAAGTCACTTATGTAATGCTTTTGGTTAATCTGTCCCAGATCATCAAAACAGGCCATGGCATATTACAGATTATAGAATGATTGATGACGATTATGATGAAATCTTTGGAAATATCAGAGAAATGTTGTTTTCGTTGTTTTAAAGTAGGCCTACAGCTGTAGCCTACTGGCACTGTACAAAGTGGTGGTTTATAAGGCAACTGAGTCTACACTGACTGCATTCTAAAAATGACAGTATCACACTCTTGTTTAAGGAAATCTTGTTTCATTACGACCCCCTGTAGCCGTAAGATTCCAGTAGATCTACTAGAGAGAGAGAGAGAGAGAATAAAAAAATCCGGCGCTTGCCCATTTTAATTAGACTCACATTACCTCACGAGGGTACGAGAGTGCTAAAGGGAAGTGAAACAGACAGCGGTGGATGACGAGCTCCCCTGCGCCGTGCTAGAAAGGCGGGCTTGGGGAGGGCATCCGCGGTTCTCGCACTGCTCGCTGACGATGATTATCACCTCTCTAACAGGCCTAATGGGCACACGACGGTACTACTGGCCTCATCCGTCAGTCTGCTGCGGCCAAAGGCGTCCTGGGGGTGACAGTGGATGGCAGAGGGCGCGATCCGATTGATTACCGTCTTCTTCCCCGCCAGACACAGCGAGAGGAGGTGACAGCACTCTAAATATAAACAAGTCTTCCAGGCACTGTACGCGTAGGCTAAAAACTCCACAGCGAAGCGAGAAAGATGACAAGGAGGAAAGGGGGACATGTTATCTGTTGACTCTGACAAATCCTCCCCATGACGCCTTCAGAACGTTGATGTGGACATGGACGCAAAAACATTTTGACAGTGTGCCACTGGCCTGATGGCTGTGTTGTGATTTTTCACTTACTACACATTCTCTTTCTCCCCTCTTCTTCTCCAGGGAGATATCGTTAAACGTAGGCTAAGAAGCTCTGGCAGTGAGCTCAATTTCTCGTTATAAGAAATAGGCCTATTGCTAAAAACCTGTTCCCTGAAGCTTCTGTATTGACTGTGGATGCCTCTCCTAATGGCCACGCCTGCCAACACTAGTGGGAAACAACTGGCAGAACACTTGAACACAACAGGCAGAACAGGCAGAACAATCTCAATGAATCTCAATACAGAGAGCTAAAGATACAGAGAGCTACAAACCTGCCTTGCATGCCAGCCGAACTAGCCCCGCCCACAACATTTGCTGGACTTGTTCTGTTGTGGAGCAACCAGGGGGTCAAGAGCGTGCAGATTAGCTTCGGCATGTTAGCATACGCCATTTTCAAATATGGCGCTGCATGGAGCATTTGGAACCAGCTCCATGCACGAAAATCCATGTTGGGCACGAGCTCTCATGCGCGTACATGTTGGTGGGCGGGTACCTATCTGGCGGCTACAGCCAAACGTTATTCAGTGCGTATTTCTTGAGGAGCCTATGAGAAGACGTGCATATTATGGTTGTTTATCCATCATATGACAAATAAACAAAAAGAAAATTGTATTGATCTTGTTTCGTTGTTGTTTGTCCCGAACAAACATAGCCTAAACATGATTAAAGACAATAAATTACACAACAGCGGCATAAAGACCTTGTCTCGTTACACCATGGGTCTCCAACACGTTGCTCTCTATAGCCGCCCCATTTGCTTGCCAGAGGCTGAAGCACTAGGCTACTACATTTAAACACAATTATTGCCGCGATGCATTCCAGCCTACGAATTTAATAAAAAGTAAACCATGCATAATTTAAAAAAAAACTCAATTTAGGCTACTTCGCTATGCAATAAGGTTTCCATTAGAGCACAGCGCACGTTCAATGAATGAAGGAAAGGCCTTGTCTCGCAATAAACAGCTGGAAATTCCAACACTTTTTCAACTACACGAAACTTTACAGTGATCATCAAATACCCTCTAGATTTAAATGCCCATCAGTCTCAACATTTAACTAATAAAAGTAAAAAAGTAAATTAAATCCCATACCAAAACCGAAAATCGTCTGCGTTTGATAGCCTGGTATGCCGCTCCAAACAAAACGCATGTCTCACAATAACGTACAATGTAAGAAATAAAGGTCTGCCTCGAATAAGCCTACCTCAAATAAATACCTGTGCTTTGCAGCCTAAGTAAATAGCAGACCCCGGACATAATGTAGGATTTACGGAAAGTATGCAATCATACGATGTTGGACGCCTGGCGATGCTCTGTCCGTCTGCTGTGCCTCTGATACCGCTGCCTCATTTGGATGGTAACTCCACAGGTGAGCGCGAAGATTGGATGTCGTGGATGCGTAAGTAAACTGTTTTTTGCTGAGTCCGCAGACAACATCCTCTTTAACCGTTACTTTACCATCTGCGGTGTACAATTCAAAGTAAAGACACCACATTTTAGATGAGTTGGGGACGTAATTGTCCGCTCAGGCTGACCGTTCTGTGCGTTATCTTCAATCCTATCTTCAATAATATTGAATATCTTCAATATTATTTTCAAAACAGGGTGGCTATTGAGGGCTCTGGCTCCAGTCATTATTGTGGCTACCGGCTATTATTGGCTTGATTTGGTCATGGGCCAACGCTAGAATACGTGTAGAGCACCCGCTAGGAGATGGCAAACAATAAAATAAAAAACAAACTAATCATAGACTGTAAAAATGCGCTACACTTGGCACTAAAAACCGAATAGTTTATTTATAGTTCGACTACGGATATTTCACGTAATGTTCGAATGCATATTTGCAGCAGGACAGCAGGGAGACCGCTCTTCGTTAGAGCCGCTGTGTTATCCAATGAAATTAAGTTGCGCTTCAGGGCGACTCCACTCGGACTACTCCATGCGCGTTCCCGAGCAACTTTTTCTTCTTCTTGTTATGAGGCAATGACTTTATGTGCATTATCGCCACCCTCTTACTGGAGGACGACTCTCTTTTTACAGAATATCCAATAAAAATCGACGTTGGTCCATGCGTCATTTCCAGCTTTGTAACTTGGCGCATGGTCAGAGCCGACTGGCGCTGGATCCGAGCCCCAGTGTTCAAGATGGCGTTGACTATGAATTGGCCGGATTTACTAGCCTAGCCTCCACCATTCATTTGTATGGAGGGCGGGACTTAGTCACTCTCTCCAGTTATATATAATACCTCCATGGGAGCAACTATGCCCGAACCAGAGCTGTGCGGACCAATCAAATTGGGCTTTGTGCGATGATGGACAGATGAGCAACCTCGTCACTGTGGCTAGAAGCTCGACAAACGGCGTCTAAGACCCAGTGTAAAGACAGGAATAATGTATATATTTCCATTAGGGCTGCACAATTAATCGAATTTTAATCACGATCACGATTTTGGCTTCCCACGATCAAATTTGCGTGATCGAGCGATATTTCAAATGCGTGCTCTACCCATAGAACCAACCTGGCAACCCATAGAACGCTCCGCTACAAAACAAATCAAGCGCTCCTTAAACCTGTCTGACCCATGTGCCTGCATGCAGCCTACCAATGACAGCTGTTCCCTGCACTGCTCAGCCTGATGCACTGTGGACTAGTGACATTATGTTAACTATTAGCAGGCTAGTTAGACTATACAATAAACGACGATCAAAAATCAAATGTGTGGCACAGCAGAAGGCCAAGAGCTTGTCCCTCGAAGCGGATCATCCGTTGTTCGAAAATATTTCGGATTTCAGGCAAGTTAAGTTAACCAAAAATATAAGCAAAGCAGGGCTCTCAACACATCACATGACGTAAACCACACATGCCTTTTTTATCACGTTAACTTTTAGTCCTTGTTTGCTTCCTCTGATAGCCTATACTGTAATAAGAGTTGAGCTAACGACGGGATCCGTGAATTTTATTCATGTATTTTATAAGCTACATGTGCAACCTACAATGCATATGCGTTTCAAGACACAGCCTACTCAAAACGAGTAAACAATAATGAAAATGTAGCCTACACGTCATTGTTTTACATATCAACGAATGACTAAACCAGGGGTGTCCAAACTGCGGCCAGCCATGCACTTTAATCCGGCCCGCCGAGCATTGATTAGTTTATCATAGGCCGCTTGCTATTTTTTTCCAGCGATAGACGACGTTGTGGTTAACTTTAGGCTACTGCAAAATGCTTTACACTCTTCTTAGAGAACGTTTACAATGTCAATGTCAAAACAGCTTGTCACATCGAGATACATAGAACCTCCATTGCAGCAGATCTAACTACGTTATGCTAGTCCATTTAATTGGGGACGCATTTGAGCGTGGGAGAAAGGGCGATGGCAACAGTAGTTCCCATTACTGACCATTTATAAACTGTGAGAGGGCACAGCCATAGGCACAGCACTAGCCATAGGCTATATTTGAGTGGAGCTGGCAGAGTCTTAAAGTGACAGTGCACCATTTATAAATGAATTAAACAGCATCAAATTAACAGTATTTCTTAAGAAATTAATTTTCTACAACAAAATTATTTTGTCATTTAAATAATACAAAACATTATTATTATTATTATTATTATTTGTGTGTGGCCCGCTGGCCAATTTTCAAAACCCAATGTGGCCCTTCAGTCAAAAAGTTTGGACACCCCTGGACTAACGATTACAGTAAACCCATGAACACGAAGCAGAGCTTAAGTGGCTAATGGGGAGCGTTGGGAGGATTCCCGGTGGGCGTTTTCCAAAATATTAACAAAGTAGCACGCACAAAACATTTTGTTTGGAAGTTGTTTGGAAGTTTGGAAGTCACAGTCAAATTTATATTTGCAGTAATTTAGGGGAGTAAATGTGAGGGGAAGAATTTGGGTGAGCCAGATAGCAAGTCCAATATGTTTAGGGAAAAAATATTTTTGTCACTAAAATTAATTAATAATCATGATAAATAATCGTGATCTCAATATTGATCAGAATAATCGTGATTATCATTTTGGTCATAATCGTGCAGCCCTAATACATGGGATATTAAACAGAGAGAAAATACTAATACATTTTCATACAAACAACCATGTAAAAAGGTGATTTTGGCAACCTTTACAAAGTGAAACTGAAAAACTCGTGGGTAGGCTAAGCAACGATATTTAAAACAATCAAGAAGTGGATTCCTGTAATGTTCATGAAAACAGTATAGCGATTGGATAGCCTAATAAATCGCGACTTGTTGTAGGCCTAACAGTAGGCCTAGTTTATATTGTCTCGCTGGAGTGCGCGCAAAATAGGCCTAATGCCTACTTGCCCGTCCAAATAAAGGGCTTTCCTTTGTTTCACGGAGCTCTGACTAACGGGAGGCGCGATTGAAGTGGCCACTTCTAAATGGTAGCCTAGGCTACCCACTGACTAATTCATTCCGCAAACTGCTGACTCACGAAATGTATTTTAGCAGGTCACAAAACTGATTTCGTGATTCTATTATGCATTTCGTCCATGTAATGAAATTATCGTGACACATAATTCATTCCGTAAACTGCTGACTCACGAAATGTATTGTAGCAGGTCACAAAACTGATTTCGTGATTCTGTTATGCATTTCATCCACATAATGGAATTATCGTGACACATAATTCATTCCGTAAACTGCTGACTCACGAAATGTATTGGAGCAGGTCACAAAACTGATTTCGTGATTCTGTTATGCATTTCGTCCACGTAATGAAATTATCGTGGCACATAATTTATTCTTTAAACTGCTGACTCACAAAATGTATTGCAGCAGGTCACAAAACTGATTTCGTGATTCTGTTATGCATTTCGTCCACGTAATGAAATGACCGTGACACATAATTTATTCCGTAAACTGCTGACTCACGAAATGTATTGCATCAGGTCACAAAACTGATTTCGTGATTCTGTTATGCATTTCGTCCACGTAATGACATTATCGTGACACATAATTAATTTCGTAAACTGCTGACTCACGAAATGTATTGTACGTGATTCTATTATGCATTTCGTCCGAAGAATGAAAGCATATGTCACTGAATGCATTTCGTAAGTTGTTAAGTTACTATTGCGTGGACGGAATGCCTTCTGTAACACAACACAATACTTCTGTGGACGAAATTGAAATAGGATGCACAGAATGTGTAGGTGCATTCCGTATTTACGTAGACAGAATTACTTTTGACCAAACATTTCGTCTACGATAGTGAATACTGCATTCAGCATTATGTCCACGAAAGGAAAAGGCCACCAGTCAATTTCGTCCACGAAATGATGTGCTCTCTTCAGTGTTTCGTGGACACAATGCAAACCAATTTGTGCATTCCGTGGACAAAAGGCGTTACGATGTAACAGGGGCGGAGCCAGACATTGTAAACATTCGGGGCTTAGCCCATTTAATTTTTTTTTTTAAATAACCCCTTAAATAATGACTTCTAGTGAATTTTGTGTAAACTAATGGACACATTGAGACTTAAAAAATGTGAAACTAACAGTCAACAGATTCAAGGTATCTGACTGTCACTACACTGTGTAAAATTATAGTTTTGGGTCTTTCAAGAGGCAATATCTGTTCATATCTGTTTAGCATGTACTTAGTTAATTAAGCGTTTCTTATGGTTTGTATATTATAGTATTTGTTTATTTTCATTAGGCTATTGTTTGATATGACATTATTGTTTATTATTGCTATTCTCCTTCTTCCTCTTCCCTGATCTCATCTGTGTGACAAATATATAGAATATCTTATACTATAATATACATAATATTATGATATAATTACAGTATGGCCAGTCATCATGATACAAGGGTATTTTAGAAGGAATGCATTATCATCTTGACATAGCCGTTTCTAAATTATATTAATTTGTAATTTAGCAAGATTATTCATAGGTTTCATCAGGTCCCTTACACAGGTGCATAAAATCAAGCACCTATTATGAATGCAGACTGCATGGTGCTTGATTAACACACTTATGGAAAGGGCCCTTTCCTCTCAATATATCATTGTAATGGTTTTTTTTTTTTAGTTAATAATTAGTTAGGCAGCCAAAACAACATAACATGACTTTTATATTTATGTGGACTCTTGGATTATAAGATCTGTGGTGGTGGATAGGATATCAACAAGGTTTTAAGGTAGGCTAACAGTTAACATTTTTTTGTGCAACATATGACACTGAAAAGTTGACATGGGCTGATAACTGTTAATGGGTTTTTCTGACATTTCAAAACAGTGTAGCCTAATTTATTACAAGACGAGGATCACTTTGTTTTGGGAGCTGGAATTTCTTATTCTGCAGTAGGCTTAGCTAGCCTATGAGAGTACTGAATTTGCCTTTTCCGCCGACAAACGAGGACATTTAACGTTAACGTTAAGCATTTAGGGAGCTAGCTGCTAGCCAAGTAGCCTAACGTTAGCCTGCCTAACTGACTGAAAGCTCTTAACGTGAAATCACCAACCTGAAACAACACCATCCGTCAGTTCACTGGGCGATGCTGTTGCTTGAACGGAGCTGGGTGGTCTTTTGAAAAACTTTCTAATATCCATAACGTTTCAACAACATGTACACAAAGTGTTTTATCACAGACTGTAAAAGTGACATACTTCTGACAGAGGCTTTTTAGAACACCATGACGTAGCGTTGTCAAGGCAGCATTTTCACTGGATCTAAACAAATCAATCTAACCATAGCGGATAGCCCAGAGAGCTGGCATAGACGTGTAGCAAGTCAAATTATTTTTCAATATTGGGCTTTGAAAATAAGGGATATATTTCCTCAGTAATAGAGCATTTGGTGACATTTATAGAGAAACCGAGGGGAAGTTATATTGGAAATAAGAGTTGCCAGGAATTTAAAACACTGAAAAAAGATTCGGGGCTTAAGCCCCGTAAGCCACCCCCTAGCTCCGCCACTGCGATGTAACATGGTTTCGTAATGAATATATGTATTTCGTCACACGAAAGTCATTCTGTCCACGAAATAAGGCATGTTACATTTGGCGCCCCATAATCCTTTGCTTTAAGCACTTTTGTGTCAAAAGTGGTGGCAATCTCAAGTTTGTCCTCCTTATTGGTCACTACCAGTACTAAATTAAGAAATGCTATTTACAATTTTCTCATAAATGATTCAGTCCAAATGAGACTGGAATGCGTCACAGAATTGCCTAATGATTAATACTACAGACCAGTCATTAATACTGACAATATGAAATCTGTAGTCACTTTAAAAGTTTGTACAAATATCTGCTCCTGAAAATCCATCTTACTCCAACAATACATTTTGATTACCACATGTTCCTGATTTGTGTTAGATGCTGCAAAGAAGATTATTGTTTCCAACCCACCGTGTGGATTTCCTGACCTCTAAAGTAACACATTCTGTAGAGCAGACTCACCATTTGGCTAATTAGTACATGCATTTCATGCATACAGTGAGCACAATTACATGGATTGCTGTCATAAGTATGCCTGTGGCTTGGGACTCACAGAGGACAATATTTGAATTTTTGTAACAGATTGAGCTGATGGAGGATTGCCTAAATCGTAATGAGAAATATCATCTCAACTCAGCATGACACAAAAGAAAACGTGGAGAAAGCCCAGCCATGGGGAGATCATTTATGTGCTCAGAGCATGGACGTGTTAGGTCATATTGTCATGGTCATCAGGTCATTGCATCAGCATTTCAAAGCCAGGCTGTTTGTTTCTGTTCAGACAATTTCATTTCATTTCATTTCATTTATTTATTTAAAGGACAGTGCACATTGATCAACATTTCTGTAAATGTGCCAGTGTTAGCCAGCAGGCTAATTTTCAACTGTAGTCCATTGGCAAGATGTTATACTAGGCACATGGTGGCTAATAAAAAAAAAACATATTAAATCACATAGCAATTGATACAGCAATAGAACATAATGCCATAATACTAGCTCCAATAAAACATTTAAAACATAAGACATATAACCATACAGCCATACAACCCTTAAGGGATCAATAAAGTAACCACCTATCCATCTATCTATCATACATACACCATGGGTTACAGGACAGCTAAACTATAGAGGCAGACCAACATTAATGTACTATGAGAAGTGCTCACATTTTTGTATGCTCAAAAGCCAGTCCTTAAGATGGTGTGTGAATGTATGGTGAGAGGTGGAGTTTCTAATGTCCACTGGCAATTGATTCCATAGTTTAGAGGCTCTCACAGAAAAACATAATTGAATAGAATAGAATAGAATATACTTTATTGTCATGCCTGCATGAAAATTGTCTTTGGTCTCACTGATAGGAATAGTATAAAACACATAAGAAACATAGAGTAGACACATTCATTCCATTACACACAGACATATAGCCACAGGATGAACACAGCACATCACATGTATCCCCTCCCTCTGGCCCACACACACATGCATACACATCAGATACAAGGCAGAAAGCACCAGTTCCAGCCCATTTGTAGTGCTCTTGGCTACACCTCCCTTCTGTCTAGTTTTTCCATTGTTTGTTGACCATGGAAATTGCATTTGGAATAAAAGAGTTTTTGTATATATTTTTCCTTGCCATGTGTACTCTGTAGCGCCGCCCTAGGGGGAGCAGCTCAAATTCAGAATGGAGGGTGTGTGTGTCATCATCTAGTATGTTCATGGCTTTTCTGTGTACTGCAGTGCTGTATAGATTATCTGGTGTTTTTTGAGGTCGCCCTGTGATTTTCCCTGCCATTTTAACAATTCTGGACAGCTTGTTATTATTGTGTAAAGTCAAGTGACCATACCAGACAGAAATGTTATAAGTAAGGATGCTCTCCACTAAACTGACATATATCCTCTCAAGAATATTACAGCTGACTCCAAATCCCTTCAATTTCCTAATTAAAAACAGTCTTTGGCTGGCCTTTTTTTGCTTATAGCATCAGCATTTTCAGTATAATTCAACTTATCATCAATGTATGTTCCCAAATACAATTTCAACAGTTTGATTGGTTAATGTCAGTGGTGTTGGAGAACCTGTTTGATTAAGAATTAGCTCCTTTGTTTTACCTGCATTGAGTAAAAGTGAGCTGGTCTTACACCACTGTTCTAGCTTGAAAACATGTTCAACATAATCAGATATACTGTCATCCTTGTGAAACAGTCCCACCAGTGCCATATCATCTGCATATTTGAATAATTTAAATGTACTATGATGTAGTGTCATTTCATTTGTATACACAGAAAACAGGACAGGAGAAAGAACACATCCTTGAGGGGCCCCTGTATTAAGTACTATTTCATTAGAGGTCATGTCCCTGGCACACACTCGCTGTGGGCGGTCAGTTAGGAAGTGCTTGATCCAGTGCACCAACCCCCCATCCACCCCCAAGTCAATAAGTCGTTGCAGGAGTATGTGAATTTGCATTGTGTTGAAGGCAGCAGTAAAATCAACAAATAAAATCCGTACATAAGTATTGGTGTTTTGCAAATGTTTGGAGACCATGTTAACCATGGTGAGAGTGGCATCCTCAGTCCCTCTATGAGGCTTATAGGCAAACTGTAGAGGATCAAGATGTGAGTTCAGGGATGCAGTAAGGTGTTTGGATACAACCCTCTCCATACATTTGGCTAAAATAGGGGTCAAGGCAACCGGACGGAAGTCATTCAGTTCTTTGGATCCAGGTTTCTTTGGGAGTGACTTGATAATTGATAATTTCCACATATCCGGCACAGTACAGGTGTTCAGTAGTAGTTGAAATAATTGAGTAAAAACTTGCTAGTTCAGTGGCGCATGCCTTCAGTGCCCTTCCACGGAGGCCATCAGGTCCAGGCACTTTATGTGGGTTGATTTTTGAGAGGCATTGTTTAACTGCCTCCTCTGACAGCTGGATTGTGGTGGTTTGGGGTATGTTGATGCAGACAGTATTGCATTTGTCTTTACTATCAGAAGAGTCAAACCTTCCATAGAAATTATTAAGTTTGTTTAAGAAGGGGAGGTCCATGGTTGTATCCATTTGCTTTTTGGGGGCTCTGCCCATCATTTTATTAAGCCCTTCCCAAGCTTGTTTAGGGTTGCTTGTGCAGAATTGTTCCTCCACTTTATTTTTAAAATCAATTTTAGCCTTCTAAAATTGGCCAAAGGAACTGGACCTAAGAGGGACTACACAGTCCCCTCTTAAGGCAGACCTTGTGGTTCTGCTGCTAGATGATTTTTGCTGTATAAAAGTGCTGAGTGAAGGGGGAGCCTTCCCATTAATGATCTTAAAAATTAGGCATGCATCACTGTGTTTTAAAATATTTTCCCAACTGAGTAGGTTATATTTGTTAAGAATGTTACAGTGGTGGTAAAGTTAGTTTTTTTGTCCAAGACTTTAAGTGCTTGTTTGTGGAGAGATAAAATAGGCCTTAATGTTGTGCTACATACCTGGGTCCAGCTTGTCATACAATATGTTAGGTGAGGGATTATCATAGTATTCATGTATAGCTTTGCTACAGGTGTTGTCAAACAGTTCCTTATATACCTAAAGTTTGCTAGGTTATATTTGGTTATTTGCACTACCTTTCTCACTTGATGTTTAAATGATAGGGTAGAGTCAAGAATAATGCCCAGATATTTAAACTGTGTAACTGTTTGAATGACCTCCCCAGACACACAGACATTGGGTTCACAGTGAGATACAGTGTTGCTTTTGCTAAAAAACATACAGACTGTCTTCTTAACATTGAGATACAACTGAGAGCAAGTAGGCCATTTACGTACATGTACCATTGTATCGCTGAGCTTGGCAGCAGCTTGGGCTTTAGTTTTTGCATGAACATATATGACTGTATCATCAGCATACATCTGTACCTCACATCCAGTGCACACTGATGGCAGGTCATTTATGTAGATGCTGAACAGAATAGGGCCCAGGACAGATCCCTGGGGTACACCAAGTTCGTTCCTCAGGGGTGGTGATGTCTCACCACTAACTCTCACACACTGAACTCTCTTTGACAAGTAAGATCTCATCCAGTCAGTAACACTGGATGAGAAATTAAAATAAGACATCTTGTGGATAAGTATTTCATGGTTGACCGTGTCAAAAGCTTTTTTCAAATCTAAGAAAATTACTCCAACTACGCCTCCTTTGTCTAATTTTGATTTAATGTTTTCCACAAAGAAACAATTAGCTGTCTCTGTGGAGTGTATGGCTCTAAATAGTGCAGCAGATGAATGGCATATTTCAAGAGAATCGTTCAAATTGGTATAGAAGCATGAAATTTGGCACAGATACTCTCTAAGGGTCACTTTTTGGGAAAAAGGCGCTGGCCACCCAAAAATTCAACGTGGCGGCCATTTTTTCAAGATGGCCGCTATTTCTGTCAAATGTCATTATGTCAATCGTTCAAACAGTGATGTAGGCATAACATTTTGTGAAAATACTCTCTTAAGAATGTTTTTTTTTTTTGGAAAATGTCAAGTTTCAATTCAAGATGACGGGGCAATACATGACTTGTTCATGTATGCTTACCTGGAAGGTGTACAGATCACACAGGACTTAAATGGCACTGGATGAATGATCTGGCTAGGTGTAAGCAGAGACTTTCTAATGAGGAGACACAGCACTCAAAAAATACTCCATAGAAATGCATGGGGCTAGTTTGTCACGCCAATATGGCCGTTGTCTACACATATCCCACCCCTTCCTTGGCAAAACGTCGACATGTGAATACATTGAGCCAATCATGTGGTGTGATGTGAATACATTGAGCCAATCATATGGTTTATTGTGAAGACATCGTGCCAATCATGTGTTGTGATCTCGCCGCTGGAGCAAGATTGGTGTCGTGAAGCCTTGCGCACGCGCAGTTCGACCCAAAGACTGTGCCCGATGAGTGCCCAAAAAACGTTGGTATATGGCCGCCCAGTGGAGGGACTTGCTTAAAAGGACTTTGGTGTAAGTGACCCAAACCTAGTTGTATCCCATACTTGAATGTGTACTATGTCTATGATTGAGGTGGTAAAAGGATAACCCCTCGGCCTTAATCAGACAACAATCCCCCAAAATGGCAAATGAAAATCCCATGTCAGCCAAGAGATCAACTGATTGAATGAAATGTTGGCCACAAAGGAACCCCTCCTATCACCACCTACCCATCATGTTTCTCAACATGATGGCTATAAAATGATTGCCACCAACATTCCACTCTTTCACAATAGTGACCTGGAGATCCTTGAGAAGTTTGTGGTCCTGCTGTATGATCGATCAAGCACAGCTGTCAGTGTAGATGAGGCTAGACTTGACATGTTTGCCCGAAAGCAGAGGCCATATGAAGCCATTCCTCCAACAAGGGCAGCTCTGCTTCAACACACTAAACGTGCTGCATATCAGGCAGGCTGCATATGGGGTCAAGCAACCCAGTGTCAGTCAGAAGCAGAGTCATGCTGACTGGAGATGAAAAAAGCTTGGTGAACAATAGGGGGTCTTCTGGACAGCAAATGCCCCAGTTGCACAAAGTTGTGAACAGCTAGCCAAGTGTGGCTGCAAATCAGAGTGCCGTGGAGGATGCAAATGTTTTAGATTGGGTTTCACTTGCACAGAACTGTGCAATTGCAAATGTGAATAAAAAAGTAAGTTTGCAGTGGGCGAGAGCCGATTTCCTGATTCTGGACCATGATGTATATGAACACCTTCCTGGATATGTTGCCCCCAATACAACACTTGCTGACTGCCAAGCAGGGAGGCATTGGCTACCATTTTTAACAGTCTTTATTATGACTCGACAGGGCACAACCTCTCAAGCTCAGGCTGGACACTCTAACCACAAGGCCTTTGAGCTGGTAAAAATTTGAATTTATGTTATTTTTTCAATCCTTCCTTTTATCTCAGTCCCAACAGAGTACACTATTAAAGCAACACTCACTTTGAAAAATGCTTTGAATTTTTGCAATTGCCTTTTTCTAAAAGTGTGGCCATTAGAATATTTTTGCTAACATGCATGTGTGCATCAGTGTACATACTACCGAAATGACGGCCATCTCGGAAAAGGTCTCCATCTTGAATTTATTATTGGGCATCTAGTTTTTTTCAAAAAGTGGCCTTAACAGAATATTTGTGGCATATTTTCTGTATCACTTTTTGGAAACAGTGGCAATGAACATAGGACAGGAATGGCAGCCATCTTGAAAAATGGTTTCCATCCTGAATTTTTGAGTGACACATACCTTTTCCCAAAAGAGTGTTCCTTGAAGAGTATTTCTGCCTAA
This sequence comes from Alosa pseudoharengus, assembly GCF_046254945.1. NCBI lineage: Eukaryota > Metazoa > Chordata > Actinopteri > Clupeiformes > Clupeidae > Alosa > Alosa pseudoharengus. The sequence goes on along the minus strand of NW_027468859.1, from coordinate 34,876,901 downwards.
TTTTATGCTTGCATCACCATTTGAACAATTGAAATGATTAATATTCGACAGGAATGGTGGCCATCTTTAAAAATGGTGGCCATCTTGAATTTTTGAGGGACAAGCATTTTTTCCCATTAACATTTCCTTTAGAGAGTATTTGTATCAAATTATATGCTAAAATCACTGTTTGAATAATTGATATAATAAGCATTAATTTATCAACCGTCTCTGATACTACTATCTGAAGAGTGTTACCATGGCAATATATTATTCTACAGTACACACACATTCCATGTTTTGCATAGAACTAAAACTGAATGAATCACTGAATGATGCCTTATGCTTGCAAACTGTAAATAGGTACTGAGGTTCTCTTCACCCTCTTTCAGCTCTCTCCGTAGATGTAGGGTTTTAGGGTTTTCTTATTCAATTTATTTATTTATTTTGTGTCTTTTTTTTCTTCTTAACTGGATTGAGCTACTTCTGTAACAAAAATTACCACCAACATGTGTGACTAGGGATGTAACGGTATGAAAATGTAACCTCACGGTTATAGTGACCAACATTTTTTTGGTATTATCACAGTATTGTGTGTTCAATATGTTCAGAAAGCACTGATAGGCCTACACAAGCTGAAATAGTTTGAAAAAGTGTCCCGATCATGTTTAATTGGCTATGTGCTTATAGCTTAACTTACCCTAACATTACTTGGAGGTTGCTATTACTGCTATTTGGATCCAATCAGTGAGACCAGGCTTGGAATTTCACCATTCTGGGGGCAAGGCCACTTGGCCTTCAGTTGGGCATATTTGGTGGAGGGCACAAACGCCACATGTTAGGGCACCAAGGCCAAAGTTAACTATACAGTAGTAGGCTATAAAAATGATCAAAGTTGTATAGCCTATTCACTGCAGTAGACCTGCATCACTTTATGAAACATTACAAAAACATGAAACATGACATATTACATAGAACTGCAAATCATCTGATCATCTAATATTTACAGATATCTAGGCTATATTTAACATTTATTTTATATTAGGTCTGTTATGAAATCATGTATTGAACAATTTAAGCACAGTTCTGCTTTAAGAAACTCAAATAGCCTAGATGCATGCTTAGCATTTTGTGATCTACTTTCACAAACTCTTAGTCAGTTGTCCTCTGATTTACCGATATCTAGGCGATATTTGTAACATTTATTTTGTATTTGGCCCGTTATGAAATCATGTGGAACAATTTAAACACATTGTAAAACTTAAAGCCCAAATGTGGAGACATCCATGCATGTCGAAATTTACTGCAAATTCAAAACTGGATTATTCTGGAACGGCTAACTGTACAGGGGACTGCTTTACACCTTTGTGTTCGGTAAGGTCTGCTGTTTATTCTGATATATGGTTTGTCATGTGTTAAACGAAAGGTTCGTGAAGTATTGCACGGAGAGGAATGGATAGGGAGATGGACGCAAAACCTTCAGTAGAATTTATTATTAAATTGAATTATATTATTTACTTTCTCGCGAACCGTTCACCACAGCAATTCGCGGCTAACATCGTTTAAAAGCTGAGAAAATCCATGTGTACTTGTGATGTCTGTGTGATGAGTAGGCTACTTTGCGAGTAATTCAACTGAGAAGAATGGGTGAATTTAGACGCACTTTCTTTCTTGCGCTGTCACTTTCTCCACTGCGTAAAAGACTAAATTAATTTGCGCTGTGAATATTTTGACAGGCCATAGGCTAAATAAAAATCGCTATTAGTAGGACGCAAAGCAGAATATTGAAAGAAGGGCACCAAGGCCAACGTGGCCTGTAAACCTCTGATTTCCAAAGGGCAAGGGGCAACGACGTGGCCGCCGTGAAATTCCTACCCTGAGTGAGACCAAATTAAGTGTTCGAAATAAAACTTTAGGCTACTGTCTTCTTCTGATAACGTGAGTGGAATGGATTTAATGTGGACGCGAACATAAAAAGACGCAGTTGCTAAATGATACAGTGCAAGTTTTGCGGTGAAAATGTTCCGCCTTTTAAAATCAGTTGTAGCCTAATCCAAATAGCATTTAAAACCATCAATTAGACAACAGAATCAGTAGGGTACCAATTTTGCTTCATTGTACCAGGCCTACTGTATGTCAAAAGCAGGCTCGGATGAAGCTGGGAAGGATTAAACACACGGTTTCAACACCGTGGTAATCAACCGTGATAATTATGAAAACGGTAATTGTTATCGTCAACATTTTTATCACGGTCATTATATCATTATGTATCATTATACCGGTAGTCGTTACATCCCTATGTGTGACAATAATGAATATCTATCTATCTATCTATCTATCTATCTATCTTTTATACTTCATGGTGTGGGGTTAGGCCACAGACTTCACTCACCTTACTGATAGCAACATAAGGGGGGAAGAGGATGAGAGAGGAGGGGGTGGTGTGGTCCCTATCCACACACACACACACACCACACACACACACACACACACACATGCACACACACACACACACACACATCACAAGGTCACAAGTTGACTCCCACAGCATGCACACAGGGGGTTAACACTTCTGGAACTTCTTCAAATCTGGGCATGAAAAGCAAAGACTTTAGATTTGACTGAGTTTCACTAGATAACGTATGTTTTTGCCTCCAATTTCTCTACACGATATTTTGTTGAAACCAGATGGCTCAATTAATTTAGTGTTTGTGCCACCTGGCTGGAAATGGTAATGGTAATAGCTAGCTAAACACACAATATAAAATTAATAATGTGTGTGCCGAAACAGACAAGACAACAGAAATATTTGGTTTTCTGAGTAAATATACATTACTCTGATTTTACTGCTTGTATCATTAACCCACATCTTTGATATTACAGTCTTTTTAATCATCTCTCCATCAATCATTTATCCAGTGGTAGAAGACATCATAGCGCTGATTAATGGAAGTAGGGCTCCCTGTTGTAAAGGTGCCACCCACTGATCATGGAAAGCAGGACCCTGCCGTCCCTTGCCGGACCATAACTCAGTTTGACTGTTTCTCATGTCCGGCCAGCACGTTAAATAACCAGCAGGACACCAGCCAAAGTGCGACAATTTAGCACGACTCTTGACAGGACACATCATCATCTCACAGCAGGGTTGGGGAGAGAGTTCCTCTCTCAGTACGGGTGCTTGGGGGCAGGATGGTAGAAACATGTTTGGTTTAACAGGAGAGGTGATATCTCTGCTGCCCTGTGCTACTGGCAAAGGGACAAATACAAATCAAATTACTGCAGTCATTATGTTAGTGGATTCTAAATTACTCTGCACTAAACTTGTTGGATGTGAAAGAATGCCTATAGCTTAAAGTAAACAGGATCTCAGAAGAGTAGAGTGGTAGACTCAAAGAACTTAGTGGCAGTAAATAATACAACCCAGTGACATTCTGTTGAAAAGCCTCACTTTTTTAGATATAGACCATTTTGGTGTAAGTTTTTAGATTCCAGTCCACCCTCAATGATTTCTCATCTTGTATGAAGGGACCTTCAAAAAGTTTTCAAAAGGACCCTTTATGTTGAAGTTTTTTTAAAATGAAAATAGATGAGACAAAAAGCCTAACAAATTGACTGAGTGCATCCTCCCTTTTCAAAGAATTTATAAAACTGTCATAAGGGAGACGTATTAGAGCTGCTATAGCAACTAAGAACATAAAGACCTAGGTGTATGTTTATGCTGGATTTTACAACGGCATCGAACGCAATTCAGCCAATCACATTCAAGGACCGGAACTATCTGTTTTAGAAAGACCTAATAAATGTGCAGTGATAATACATATATTAGTAATGTATTAATGGTTGGCATGTGTTTCTAAACTTAAATGTTACCCATTGTTACCCAGTCAAATTAAGGGTCTTCTCTACAAGGGTCATTTTTGTTCTTCAGACTTCCATATCACTTTACGTAGGGCGTGCTGGCCCCTGCAGTGTGGAATAGTGGTGATAGTGGACGCATCAGTGAGCAGACTGCTGTGTGTTTTCACCTGCATGACTCATCCTGAGCAGTGAAGAGTAAAATTGATGTAGGCAGAAGACACGTGATGCAGCACAGTTTATTTGGCTGTCAGGAATCTTTTTTTCTCCAATTAGCATCACTTGAAATAAGTATCTGAAGTTCAATATTTCTATGGTGTAATTTATGGTTTTCATTTCATTATTGCAGCATATTAGGATGAGGTTTAGAGAGTTGTTTACGACAGAAAATGATCTCCACAAACTCTCAACCTTTCACACCAAAAGCCTACAGAAAATACTGAGAATATTCTGGCCCAAAAACCATATCCAACCAACATCTTCTTAGCCTGTGTAAACAGAAAAACATGTCTACCATCCTTATGAGAAGTCGGTGGAAATGGATTGGGCATGTCATCCGTAGAGAGCTGGATAACATCACCTGAACTGCCCTTCACTGGACAAACATCCTATTTGCAATAATTATGAAATAACAGTGAATATACATTGCTTTAAATGCAGCCACAGTTGTTCTCTCTCTCGAGTTCCCTCTCTCGATATCACACTCAGGGCTCAGAAGGGAGGAGCTGCTTGGAAAACATGCAACATGAACAGTAATGAACTGCCCTTGACACCAGGCGGTAAACGTAAAAGAGTCCAACCAAGAACACCTGGCACAGGACAGTGAAAAGCGAGCTGCTGACCCTGCATCACACATGGGGATCTATGCAGACACTGGCCCAGAACAGACAGGAGCGGAAATGCTTTGTTGCTGCCCTACGCCAGCCGGCATCGCCGGCAGTAAGGAAGTAAGCAGACCTGTTCAAATGAACCAGTTATGATGGCACAGAAGCACTTGTTCCTGAATAACAAGTCTGGCTTGACAGCAGTGATCTCTGCCCCATGTTACACTGAGGTGTGTGTGTGTGTGTGTGTGTTGATATAAATGCTTTAGCAATGATTACATATCATTTGATGAGTTCTCCTGGCATAATGTTATTTACCCACTTACGTGTGGGCTTTGTTTGCAAATTCAATTTGATCTCCACAGGGACAAAGAGTTTTAAGGCCAGAGGGCTTACCTCCTATTATTTGCTCATTAGATAGCAATGACGAAGGACTAAACAGTTCCTTTTGCATTTTCATGAGCCTGCTCCTTAAGGCTAATGGATCATTTACAAAACCACTGACTGACAGCTAGTTGGGAAGGGGATGACAAATGTCAATACAAATAAGTCTATCTGTCTATCTTTATGAGGTCTTGGCCTTTCATGGGGCGTGGAGAACACCTTCCCGTCAGTTGTGTGTGCATATTTGCTGAGCTTTTCCGAGTGACCATGGGGATCGCACACGCACACGCCCAGACCAGTAAAACGGCAATGATGACTTTGCAAATGCAATTTCCTCTCATTTATCTTGTGGCCTCTATGGGTCACCTTGCATACATCAGCGTAATGACTGCACCAGCACAATGAATGTTCCCGCAACACCGCAGTCCACTCGTGCAGCTGCCAGATAAATGGCCGCGTTTGATGAGCGGGAACATCAAAGCTTAAGATGGCGGTGCCGTGCACATCGTCTGCTGGGACAAGAGGGGGGTCACATTTATCATTTCGCTCCGGGACCTCATTACCACCAGAGTAATCACTTAAGCCGTGAACATGCACTCACACATGGACAAGGCTGCTGGAGATGGCGTTCCTGTGTGTGGTTCACAATCTTTCTGAACCAAGCTCAGGGGACTGAATCATTTTGTGCCTTTTATGTCATCTCTGTTGTCTGTTATCAACTGCTGCCTCTAAAGATGCTTTGTGTGGCTGTAAGGAATGTGCTGCACTTCCAATAAAAGTCGAAAAGTCACAATAAGTGACGTCTTTCACAAGACGTCGCTCATACCACTTCTTCAGGGTCAATTGAAAAAGTTACAGATTATGTCAATGACAGGTACTGTCCTTGAGACTCGGAGCCCTTCAACAAAACTCTGTATAATACACTAGTGCACTATCCAATCTAGAGGAAAATACAGAAGGAGAGGAAAGTCCAGAGTAAAGAAAATCACCAGAGATTCCAGTCACCCCAACAACTGCCTCTTCTCTGTCCTACGCTCTGGGAAACATCTAGATAGATAGATAGATAGATAGATAGATAGATACTTTATTGATCCCTAGGGGAAATTCAAGGCTGCCTGAGGGTCAACACAGAGAGAATGCGTAAACGTTTTTATCCCCGAGCTGTCCAGATACTAAATAAAGACTGTAGCAGGAGCACAAGCATGTTGAAAACACCTCATGCACTTTAGACATTTCTCTTCTTCTATTCTTTTTCTATTTATTTCCTTATTTATTTACACATTGCACAGCCATGGAGACAGTGGACAAAGCATTTCACTACATATACTTTGTATAATTAATTGTATGTGACAAATACATTTTAATTGAAATTGAAATTGAATTAAAATGAAATTGAAATTGAATACATAGCCAAGATACCACCCTCTGTGGATCCTTTGTTCATAAAGAAATAAGACTGTTTTGCTAAGTTCTTATTTTTATCACCAAAGCAACTTCTGCTCTTAAGGCATTATAAACAACATCTCTTAATTTCCTGCTACTTCAAATTAAGCATCTAATAAGCCCCCCACACAGTTTACCACAGTTTATGGTCAATAAAAGTGTATGATGTAGTGTCAAAACAAAGCACACTGCCATACTGGGTCATGGCTGATGTGTGTGTATACATGTAGTGGGCATACCAGGTCTGCTTCTGAGGAAGCCCAGAGTGTCTTGCTTGTCAGTGTCATTCTCCGGCTGACAGATCTGTAAATAAACAGATGAGTGGTGTACTTACTGTCGCTTCATCTCACTCTTACATGGAGAATGAAGTCAAATAAGTCTGAATATCTGACTGAGCAGGCTCTGATGGCAACAAAGCATTCAGGCCGAAGTCTGGCCTCGTCCTGGATCTCGTCACAGCCTTCACAAGTTTTCACAAGAGGGGGACATGGCAGAGCTGAGGTGCGTGCAAGGAGAACTCAATGTCAAGCTGAACAAGGCTAAGGAGGACTACAGAAGGAAGGTGGAACAGAAGCTGCAGGAGAACAACATGAAGGAGTCATGGGACGGCATAAAGACCATCACTGGCCTGAAGAAGAGCAGCAGATCTGTGGAGGGGGACCTGGACAGGGCGAACCAGCTGAACCACTTCTACAACAGGTTTGACTGCCCTGCTCCAGCTCCAATGGCAGTGGTCTGTCCACCACCCCCTGCTGACTCAGACACTGCTCTTGTTTGCGTGCCTGCCCTACCCCCACCTCCCAGCCTCTCCAGCTCTGCATCCCGGTGACACCCAACGACCTGAGCCACCATCACCTCACGCCCTGCCTCCGCCTGACGCCTCCTTGCCTGTGCCTGTTGAGGTGTCTTGACAGGGACATCAAGGAGGTGGTCATCCCCCAGCCCCCCCCCCCCCCCCCCAATACCAGTGCAACACTCACCTCCACCATCAGGCTGGATATTGCACCCCTTCCCCACATGGCGATCACGAACAATGAGGTGACAACGACTTCAGTCAACAGCCATCAGACACACAGATCCCGGATGCACCCCTCACAGATCCCAGATACACACAGATCCCAGATGCACCCCCCCTCCCATCATCACAGCAGATCAAGTAAGAGTTCAACTAAAGAAACTTCGCCCCAAGAAGGCAGCCGGGCCTGACAGACTGTGTCCAAGGCTACTCAAGGCCTGTGCTGCTGAACTGGGGGAGCCACTGAAGCACATCTTCAACTTGAGTCTATGTCTCGGACAAGTTCCAACACTGTAAAAGCCATGACACTCACTCACACAGAGCACCTTATTTTACTATGCACAGAGAATCACAGGCTCAGTCCCTGCCTGCCATTGCAAGCGCCTCTTGATTAATCACCCACTATGTGGATACTGTTTTTAGAATTGATTTAGATTAAGTGTTATTTAGTATAATTTGTATTTTAGTATATTCTTTATCTTCTACTGTCCTTAGTGCTTAGTTGTGTTTTTTATATTATATATTTTTAATTACTTTTTTCTGCTGTTTAGTGAATGTGTGTGTGTGATGCCTGTATGCTACTGAGACATTGAATTTTCCCTTGGGGATCAATAAAGTATCTATCTATCTATCTATCTCTGACTAAATAAATGTCCACATGCTCTCAGGAAAGGAAATAAAAACTATGAAAACCCCAGGCTTTGTAAACAGTCATAAAACGAGTGGTTTGAATCATAACCACCATTGCAAGCTCCATGATTACACTCTTGCGTTCAAGGTGAATTAATGTAATAAACGTTATATTAAATGTAAGTAGGAGGGTGGTCAGGTATGAATCAGTCAATCTTGTCAAATTAATGCAATTAAAAAGTTGACAAGCGCAAAATATCCATGAATGATGCTTCAACGACTACTCTCGATCTGTCGTTCGAAACACCAAACTTTTTGTAATTGATCAGAACTATTCTTTCCAGAAACACCAAATCCATGAACAATGGTTCTTACTACCAAGATTGCAGTGGAAGTTAGCTAATGACCTTTCTACAAACGCACCCATGGACATGTTCATGTCATATTCCCTGGCCTAATCAACACATATTGGGGCTTATGCTTATGTCTACAGGAAAACTGAGCAAAGAGTATTTCATTGGCTGCTCAACCAATACTAGAACACCTTCACCATGTCCTCCATTTTTGGTCAAATTTCTTTCTGGGGTCAATTCTTTTTGTATTCAACAAACAACAAGAATGACGGAATAGTTGCTGTAAAGGCCAGTAGTAATAATTAAGCTGCAACAGTGGTGAACAGAAGTGAAGTGGACATTTGATGGATACAGAAAACCACCAGTAACATTCTGCAGACATATATATGCTCAGACTTACCATTGGATTTATCTTTATTGTTTTCCTTGTGAAACTAAGATAAAATGCCAGAAGATGGTTTGTTTTACCTTTTTTACACATCGTTACCAGGGGTGCCAATAAGTGCACTGTACTGTAGTAAAGATATCAGTTTGTGTGACTGGCTGGCTACTGTACTGATATCCTTTTGTGGTGTTCAGTGTGTTTGAATATTCTGAGTTGCTAAACTAAACAAAGCCATTAACTGCTTAAAACAACGGATGTTTGAGTGATTAATTCATATGATACAGTATGTAAAATAAACATCCTGTTTGTGATAATTATGAAATAACAGTGGATATACATGGCTTGAAATGCAGCCACAGATATCACACTCAGGACTCAGAAGGGAGGAGCTGCGTCAGTGAGTGGAAAACATGCAACACGAACGGTAATGAATGTCAAAGGCCACAGGGATCTTACATGGTGGGAAGTCCTTGGTGCTTAACATGATTTACAGTATAGTGTTTACCTTTGTCTTCCATTACATGGTTCATTATGAGGTCTTGAGGTCGCCCGTCAAAATCTGAGCCTCCAGATCTCCTTAATCACGTTCACTCCATTCAGGACCTCCGCTGGCCGCGACCCAATGAACACACAGAAAACCTTCCCGTACTGGTCTGACCGCTATATGCATGCACAAAAAGAAAATACAGTGTGTGTGTATGTACTCACATACATCTCTCATAAAGATGTTCACTTTCATAACTATTTTTGGTATATTCTACAACTGTTCTCCTACTATTTGGGATTTATTCAGATAGTATACAAGTAGGTTATGCATATTCTATTTTGGTACTTACTACTACTTTGGTATATTCTACAACTGTTCTCCTACTATTTGGGATTTATTCAGATAGTATACAAGTAGGTTATGCATATTCTATTTTGGTACTTACTACTAATTAGTATGTAGAGATCAAGGCTTACAAGGTCATTATTAAGATTATATCAATAATAAAGGCCTAATTCATCATGAACAAGAGATTTGTGAATACACACCTAACAAATGGTTAATGTTGCCTAACACATGCCTTACAAGTCACTAATACAGGTATTAATTAGGTATGTATTGGTGGCTAACATGTGAACCTTAAAATAAAGTGTTACCCTATTTTTTAATAACTGTACTGTGTACATCACATGTTCTACATTCACCTGTTTAAATAATGTACGTAGGCTATATTAATTTGTATATGAATATAGGCCTACACATATGCCTTCAAGTCCTGAGTAGGAGGAAGAGCAGACATCCACAGAACCCCAGGCAGAGTCACAAAACCTCACATGATGGCTGCTTCTCGACGATCCCTTTTAACTTTAAGGATGGAGATAGACCAGTGCATGCCCAGTCCGCTTATTTCTTCATATGTCAGCGTGTGTGTTTTTGACAGAGAGAAAGAGAGACAGAAATAAAAAGTTGTGTGTGTGTGTGTGTGTGTGTCTGTGTGTGAACAAAAAAAAGAGAGAGAAATGGTGAGCTGTGTGTGAACGTGTTGCAAAATCTGTTGCATAAATGTCAATATAATGAAATGTTCGTGTCCATCATAATGATACCTTGTTTTGGCTACAACATGTTTTTAAGCTAACAATTAAAACAGTCCTGATAGAATTTTGATTTACAATCCTTAACAAAATAATAAAACAGAGCAAAAAAAAAAGTTTCTACTCAGGATTCCACTTTGGTCACTGCCGAGTGCAAACAGAAACAGTACTGTGTGAGTCATGACACAACAAGGTCCATGGCTGTCCTGCACAGAACTGTCCTTAACAAAAGCTGTCGCATGTATTCAACTTGAGTGGAGGTTGCAGAACTGCCGAGGATGGCACACGTGAGCTGGGATGTGAACTGAGCTGCCAGGTTGGGGGGGTGTATCAGCGCCTTTTCCTATGCAGTAGTGACAGCTCTAAGCTCACTGGAGAGGGAGCCTTGAGGAGAACCTGGGAGAAGACTTTCGCAAAGGTGTCACACACGACCATCGGTGTTGTCCTTATGGTGCTTGAAGCCAATGGCCTGTCAGAAAGTAGCTGGAGCTGGAGGGCTAACAGGTGCATTGGGCAAGGGCAATGATCCAAGGTAGTTCTACTGACTTTACTTTTTACGGAAAAAAAGTAAAAATAATATTTATGAAAATTCATTAAAATTGAGGAGGGTTTTGAATACAAACTCTTCAAATGTATTCAGTGAGTACAAATTCTTCATGAAGAAATATATGTGCCACAATTATTGGTGCTCCTAGAAAATCATATAAACAAAATGTAACTGAAGCATATTTTCTATTTATATTTAACTTAATCAGAGTGTTTTTCAATTTTCAAGTGGAAATCCATGACTTGCAGTTTCACAAATAAGGTAACACAGAGGACAAATACATTATTCATTATTCAACATACAATTTATTTAAGGGGAAAGTGTGTTGACCTCCATAAATTAGGGAATGGCTATAAAAAAATAGGTACTTGCCTGAAAATGCACATCTACAGGTAAAGCAATAGTTAAGGTAACATCTTCAAACCAACACCATCCTCACCACCAACATCATCCTCACCACCATCATCATCCTCACCACCAACACCATCTTCACCACCAACACCATCTTCATCATCAACACCATCCTCATCATCAACACCATCCTCATCACCATCATCATCCTCACCACCATCACAATCCTGATCACCAACATCATCCTCACCACCATCACCATCTTCATCATCAACACCATCTTCATCACCAACACCATGCTCATTACCATCATCATCTTCATCACCAACATCATCCTCATCACCAACATCATCCTCACCACCATTTTGTCGATGAACATGTGAAGGACAGGTGTGGTTCCTAGTCATCCAGGTTATGCACTCCAGTTGACCAGAAAACTTTTCACAGCACATTATTAACTATGACTAAAGCATGTTAGCAAGTTTCTAGCATTGCCAAGAAGGCCCTGGGTGGTGTTTTCCAGGTTTTACATACCTTTTGGAAAGAGCTCACTAGTTTTAGACCTAAACTCTGTTGCTTAAAGAAGTTCAAATCAATTGGAACAAACTTGCCTGGACAAGGACTCATGTTTATTTTACACACACACACACACACACACACACACACACACACACACACACACACACACACTGATGAGGATGTAAGAGAGGACAATTCTTCCTTTACTACTCTTTACTGGAGTGTTCCAGATAGCCTCTGTTGAAAAGGCCATGTTATATCTCCAAACATTTGACATTTACTGCTGACTTCCATTTTTCCCTTTCTTCATATGTGATATTTATTTCATGCAAGTAGGCTACTGTATATAGAGTGTGCTCTAGGCATCATTTTACACTTTAAATACCACATGTAGCCTACAGCAAATGCATTTACAAATGAATATGGCCAGAATGAATAAATGAAATGTCTGGTGCTGTTTGGTGTATCCAGCTATTCAAGGTGTTATCCAAAACAAGTATTAAATCACTCAACAACAGCAGAGTTCACCTGTGACTCAGTGGAGCGAAGCAACAAAATGTTCTGATTAGAATCAAATAAGGTAATTCCCAGAGCTGCTTTTCTAAGGGATGACCTCTGGCATGAAAGGCAAGTGTTTACATTTCAAGGCTTCCTTGGTGAGCTGTCATGATTTTCATGTTTTTCATTTCATCATCATGTATGCATAGATATTTACATAGGTCACTCTGGTCACAGCCCGGCTCCACCACTGCTCATCATTTATACACATGTTCAGCCTTCCTCCGCAAGATGCTTTAATCTATTCAGGTTAGCGCGCTAGCTCTGTGCCGCTGGAGCAGCGGGCTTCGCTTCCTTTTGGGACTGAATGGGCGATTTGCATTCATTCGGTGTGCGTCTCTCCTATCTAGCCTACATGCTCACGTTTGGCTATTTATCTATTTGGGTTCTGCAGGGACCGAGATGAAGTGTAAAAGGGTTTGTCATCATTTGGGGTGATGGTTTTCCAACATACTGGCTGATTTACATCAAATTCCCTGCAAAATAAATAAATTAATGTGGATAAATAAATAAATAAATATCAAACCCCATTATGTAGCCTATTCTCTCTTTCTTTATTGTACTCAATCTCACTACCCAACCCCACACACATAAACTCAACAGCAATTCTTTATATTAAAAAACAACGCCCAGAATGCCATTATTTAATTGTGTACACACTCATAAGTTGTGCCTTGTTGCTTTGCATAAATGAGCCTGCCAAATACCACAAACAGAAACATAAACCTAAACCTTGTTGCTGAGAAGTGAGGAGGTCAAACCACTCCTAGCACAAGCCATAAAATCCTGTGATAAGTTTCTAACTTATCATTCCATGGTTGAAAGTGGATTTATAGGACCCTTTGCGGATAATGTCGATAAAGATCGACCAAGCACTGCTCATTCTCAATGAAATGGCTGCTCGCAACGGCTACCTCTCAGACTATGTACAGATACAGATTTAATATTCATGTCTGTTCTTAGAAACAGGCACAGTCACTAAATCTAATTCCCAATATAATTTCTCGCAGTTGATTTCACTTACATGAAATGACAAATATCATCTGCATTAACACTTTTACAAACTGCATTACTCTTTTAACTCTGGGCGATGAAGGGGTTTCCTTCTACAGTAAGCTGTTGAATAAAAACATCAAGTACCATTGATTCATATGGTATTGGCCTTAAAGTGCAGTAAATGGCTGTATTGATTAAGTACCTCTGCACACGAAACTGTTGCACTGATTATGTGCCAGAGCTATTTTACCTTGCACTATACCTGCTATTTCTATCCCTTTGGACTATATTGGGCAGTCATTCTTGGCTCTAGTTACCCAATACATCAATGGCACTGGTCTTCAGTTGTAAAGGTTATTTAGTTTACAGTTGGCTGCAGCTGTGGCCAGTACTTGTGGCCATGCTGTTCCAGACTGCTTGGGTAAAAGTCTCCACCAGAATGTCAAGGCATCAAGCCACAGTGAAGATGAGGGCCCCCCCCCCCCCCACCTTTTTATCTTTTCCTCTCTCTACAGAACACACGGGAGTTTGTCCTCAGCAATTGTGGGCAATTTGTTGTTTGAGGGTGGTGACTTTGTAAGGCCTGCTGCTTTGTAAGGATTCCATCACATACCTCCATTCAGAGACAGCCCCAGCCAGTATCCTTAGGCAATATTCTCTCTTCTGAGCTGACAGAAACAGTTCTATTTGTGTTTGTGAGGTGTGTCACCATCCCACAGTGACGCGCCAGACAAACGTGGGATCAAAAGCATCACCCTGAAAAAAAGCTAAAAAAAACACACAATGAAGAGTCTGGACTTCCTACAGCCTTGAGGCAACAGACCAGACGGGGTCTTCCAGCAGCCAAATGTGATGATGCATAGGAGTCAGCTTCCCTTAAAGGGCCCAGCATAGAACATTCATCACATGCTGCTTTCATAAGACTGACATGCAGAAGCCCAAGATCTGGAGTTGTGGTGAGTTGTGGTGTGTTGACGAAGACTGCTGTGTGTAATGCAGTGTTTAAACACACTCGTTCACACACACACACAGACACACACACACACACACACACACACACACACTGTCTCTCTCTCTCTCTCCTTACCCTGTCCTCCTGACAGCTTATATTTGCATTCGTTCCTGACTGCCCAGGTTATATGTTTATGGTAATTGGAAGTGCAAAGCCCAGCTGTCTTTTTCAAGTTGGAAAAAAAAGAGTCACAATAAACAGCCATGGCCATACCAATCTATTTGAGTGGCAGCTCTGCAAGACATAACACAGGTTAGAGGCAGCATGCAAGTAATCTCTCATCAACCCATTCACTAAACAGAAAACAAAAAAAATATAACAAAGAAATAAAAAAACATACATACTTCATGTGTCTCAGTAACACAAGCAGACATTATTTTGAGGCATACTTGTTTCATGCGACCCATTCCAGCAGATATGTATGATTTCATGGCATACTAATGGGAATTGTGGAAGTGTGGCTTGTTATTTTTCATGCTAGTTACAGTAATGGTACATGTGCTTAATCTGCTTTTTCTCAGCGCAGCAGGCTTGTGTCTTTTCAGGAAATAATAAGCTGATTATGCCATCGGCTCAGAAAAACAACATGGTAATGATCACTTCATCTTCAGCCTTCCACTGCCTGGGGATAGGAAAATGAACGTTTTGGCAAAGAGACACTTCTAATCGCTGCCTTTGTTTGTCCTCAAAGGATATTGTTGAAAACCTCAAATAATGTTCTGTTTAATAATCTGTATGTGCCTGCACTGTATGAAATAAATAATGGTTCTCTGCAGTTGCAAAGAATTAAGATGTCACGTGCAAATGCCTGTGGAAAGCACAAAAAATCCAAACAGTGTGCATCTGTCTGAGACTGACTGGATAACAAACACATCAAGGTGAATATGTGAGTCAGCCCAGAAACACTCCACGGTGTCATCAGCACAACCAGATTCTCTGTCCAAGTGTCAACACATTTCTTGCAACATCATCACCTTGATCCTCCTAAATCTGGCACCTTCACCACAAATGATTTTAGCAGTTGGCTGTAGCTGGGTGGTCAGAGCCGACTGTCATAATAATAAAGGGCTGACTGAAGAAGATCATTTAATAAATTTAACCCCCACAACAGATTTATGTCAATTCATGGGTACACTCTGTATTCATATACAGTAATGTCAAACAAATAATAGCTTGAAAAAGCTTACTGCACTGAAATAATATCACAATAGCAGCAAGTGGAATCTGAAATATTCTAAGAATTCATTAAAATGTGTGAGGAAGTATTTTTTTTTAAACTTCTTTGTTGATAGTTAATAGAATATACTACTTTGAGCATAATGCATATAAAACGTGCTCGATTTTTTAAGATGCAAGATTCAAATCAAATTGTAGTTGGCTGTTTCTAGGCAACCATGTCCAGATGATCAGATTCAGTTAATCTGGAATGAGGTAAACACCTGTCATCCTATCATTACAGATGTGACAGAAATATAATTCACATCCAAACCTCCGCTGAATCCGCCATGACCTCAAATGACCTGATCTCTGAAAAAGATGGTCCCCATCTCTTCTCCATTCACAGCATTAATCACTTTGTAACACAGAGCCTGATTAACACCCAGCCAACTGTAATAGCAGCTTTGAGGCCTCACAGCAGAGAGCGCCAGTCAACCACATCAGGTTTCCCTGGCTGCCACAAATGGCCCATTTCCCTTCTCCTTTGCCACAGCACAACGCTGACTTTGAGAGGACAGGCGCTGGAGGAATGAAGGCCTCTGCACCTCGTAATGCGGGGAATTGGCGAGCCTCTGGAATGAGGAGGTCAGTCTGGCATGCTCTCAAGAGCGCATTTATTTGGCAGAGCCTCACCCTGGTGGTCCAGAACCCTTGCTGCAGCTCCCATAATGACCAACGCTGAGGTGCTCCACTTAGGACAGAGGGATAGACAGACGGACAGATGCCATTGTTAGTTCTGGTCATCAGCTCGGCTCATCACAGAGTGACCCCTCTCTGTCGGAGCTGACCTTCTGCCAATGCCATGGTTCATTAAGCATCTCTGAGAGATGTGCTTTTAGGATTTGAGAGGCGTGTGGTTGTGGTGGTAAGGGGGGATGCTAGAAGGCTGGGGGGGGGGGGGGGGGTGCACTAGCTGTGATCTAAGTACCAAACCTTGGCAGGCACATACCCCCATTCGAAGAGCTTCCCAGGTGGCCGGCTGACTCCCCCCAGCAGGGGGGCCAAGGCATGCAGCCGCGGATGACATGCACTAGTAAGCCTAAATACGGCACACTTTGCATTAGGGAGGGTGAAGTTTGATTAAGAAATCTCATTACGACTCGACGATTCATCTGGGTAGCTGTTCAACAAAATCTCCCATCAAATGCGCCATAATTTTATGCAACTTAATCCCATGCACAATCACAAATTCTTCATACACCCTAAATGCTAATTAATAATTAGTAAGTTGATAGACCAAATAACCTTTTGCAAATATCCTTTTTTCACTGTGTGTGTGTGAGTGTGTAGGACCTGACTGATTATCAGAAGTAAGAGCGAGTGGCCATTTATTTCTTTTTTAACCGGTTTTGTATATTAGAGTTCACCTATAAAGCTGAAACTTTAACTATGTAGTAAGGCCAACAGTGCCCCTCTCAGGAAGCCTACATACTTCCAGTGCATAATCATCTTTGTTCTAAGGACAACAATTAATATGCAAAACATTTATTTGTTTCGTTCAAAAAATCTGTAAAGAGAACAGTGTAAAGGGAAATAAGAAGGAAAATACAAAGACTTCCTTGGCCTTATTTTTGTATTTAGAACATATACTGAGGACATAGTTACAGTTCAAAGCATATTTACATGTTTCTTTTGCAGTTTTACATTTTCTAATACTCATAGTCGAGCATTCCAAAACATCACAACATATAATTTAAAAAAAAAATAGACACTCCTTAAATTGCCTACTGTGTCTAGCTCTCTCTCACACACACACACACACACACACACACACACACACACACACACACACACACACACACACACACACACACACACACACACACACACACACAGACACAGACACAGACACACACACACGTAGAAGAGGAAATACAAAAAACAACAAAGCTAAAATGCTAAAACCAGCTCAGCTCACAATCAACAAAGGAGGTGTCCATTCTGTGCATCCCTGAAGAGAGAGAGAGAGAGAGTGTGTGTATTGGAGGGGGGGAGGGGGGGGGTTATCTGCGTGACGACCGAGACTCCAGCAGCTGCACCACCAGTCTGTTCTTCAGGCCGCGGAGTTTGGTCCTGTAGTGCTGCTCCAGCTCCGCTTGCACACGGCTGCGCAGGCGCCACAGACACGGCAGCGAACTGCAGTCGGGCACGTTCAGGAGCGCGCGGAACAACTCCAGCCACAAGTCACTGTGCGGATTCCTGCAATATGGAAAAGGTCCAAACGCCATTTGTACCGTCAGAGAGAAGCAGATGTGTGCAGTGGCAGGATGTGGGTGGATTGTCAAAAATGTCTGGGTGATCTTTTTTTTTAATTTTTATTGTTTAATTTATTTATTTTATGTTATTTACTCCTATGTTATCTTGTATCTTGTCTGTAATAAGATTGAAAATGTCAATAAAAAGACCATTGATATTTAAATAAAAAAAAAGTTTCTGGGTGGTGAAGGAGAAGTAGCGAAGGACAACATTGAAAAAAGAAGCTCACCGTTTGAATGTTCCGCTGGGCTTCCATTCGCCATTCTCAAGTTTCACCTGCATGTACGAGCCGAAGATCATGCAGTACACGGTGCCTGCAATTCCGAAGTAGTCCGTCTGTGAGGACAAAACAGCAGAAAAAGATGATCAATAATGTCAATCCATGTTTACGGCGCAGTAAACAGACTGCTGTTTGCTGTTGCACCATGTTGTGTCCATCAAATGTAACACAATCAAATGTAACACAAAAACAAGGTCGAACAGTTACCATGGCTACTGTGCCGTCCTGTGTCAGTGCAGGGCATTCATTTTATTTGATTTTATCTTATAATGCTAGTCTAAGTCAGGGCATGGAAGGGAAGCAAGTCTACTGCGATGGAAACTTGAGTGCTTTCAAACTTTTCCAAGCCAATAACCATGCAGTGGGAATGACCCCTAATGACCCTGGGCAGTGGCACATCTGGCACAGGAGCCCAGCACTTGGGTAGTCGTGGTGGGTACCTGGTAGTTCCAGGGTCTGCCACTCAGCATCTCGGTGCACTGGAAGGCCGAGGTCATGCACTTGGCCGTGAAGGCCGTGCCTTCTGGGAAGAGGGTCATGTCGATGCTCTGGCCAAGGTCAATGAGGGCCAGGCCGTGCTTAGAGTTCTCCGGATCAAAGGACTCATTTTCAAGAAACCTGAGAGAGAGTGAGAGAGAGAGAAGGAGAGGGAGGGAGGGACAGAAAGAAAGAAAAGAGAGAGAGAGAGAGTGAGTGAGATAGAGAGAGTGAGAGAGAGAAAGAGAGAGAAAGATAATGATTTCAGAGGTGAATGAACTCAGCTTACGCAAATTCCATTGGTAAACATGGTACTCCTCATCCAGCAAATTATTCACTTCTGAGTAACATTTAGCCAACGGCGTTTGAGTGAATCAACAAACTCTAGTCTTTACACTGTTCCCAAAATGGCAATAAATATTTAGAATTCTCTTATAAATATTGAACTGCTGGGAACATCTGACTGCGGAGGTCATGTTTTATTCATTTTCTTACCACGCAAAAGCTTTGAACATCACCACCAGGACTGAATCACAGACCTCGATGCTACAGCTTCACCAACACATTAAAAGACAGGTTGAGAGAGTCAGGGTGGGGGTGAGGACAGTTTACCTCTCCCCGAGCAGGAAGTTGTCGGGCTTGATGTCAGCGTGGACGATGCGTGCGCTGTGCAGCTCGTCCACCATGTGCAGGATGCAGGAGGTGAAATACAGCACCAGTGCCTGGGGCATCACCTTCTCACTGCGGCCCTTGTACAGGTTTATGGCATTCTGTTGCAGGGACAGGGACACACACACACACACACACACACACACACACACACACACACACACACACACAATTGGAAATAAGTGAGGAGAAGCAGAGGATTGTGGTTTGCCCTCAAGTAAGGCTCAAAAGACCATGATGACTACGCATCCAAATCTGCAGCAGAGAAAAGACTAACAGACAGAGAAGATGTTTCTTCTGTGATTATAGGAGGACCCTCTGTTGCTCTCTTTTCACTGACTCAATATTGCAACAAGTACTGCGAACAGTGTCGAGGGGATATAGCCCTTCTTGACTGGGAAGCTGTGATGTGTAAGTATAGTGTAAGTATATATACTCTTTTGACCCCGTGAGGGAAATTTGGTCTCTGCATTTATCCCAATCCGTGAATTGGTGAAACACACTCAGCACACAGTGAACACATGCAGTGAGGTGAAGCACACACTAATCCCGACGCAGTGAGCTGCCTGCATCAACAGCGGCGCTCGGGGAGCAGTGAGGGGTTAGGTGCCTTGCTCAAGGGCACTTCAGCCGTGCCTACTGGTCTTAACTCCGGTTACAAGTCCGAAGCCTTAACCAGTAGGCCACGGCTGCAAAACAAACTGTTCTTGAGTGTTTTACAGACTTAATAAAATCACAGCGAGACTCACCAGAAGGGTGCCACAGTTGTGGAGATCCCCAAGTAAAATGCTGCCGTTCCTAAAGAGGTGCGCAGAGTGGATGTTGTTGAAAAGGTGGCGCACGCTTGTTTTGAGCCGAATGTTGAGCTGAATGTTGATGTAATACTCCCAGGGGTTGGCGGGCTTCTGCACCTACAAGGATAAAGTGATGGGGAAGGTCATTTGAAGGTCATTTTCAGACAATTGACAAAAGACAGCATGACATTATGCAACAGGAGGGGGTGTTTTTTTTTTTTTACCTTCAGGAAAAGCTTCTCTGATGTTGTAAGGTTTGTCGCTTGATAGACAGTTGCAAAAGCACCCTGGCCCAGAACAAAATCAACTCGCAATGATTCACCAGCTGTGGGTAGAAGAGTTCAAATGAATTAAATGATGTGGGTGAAGTGCAATAATGAGAAAAATTACAGATGGCAGTGCACACAAAATTGTTTTCCTTTGAGCCCTGCATCTGTGATCAGCGAGGATGCCTGGTAACAACAGCAAACTAGTCTGTGGCTGTCCGCGCAAACACCTTTAAAGCTGCAGAATGGAGTTTGGGTGAAAACTAGAGAGCCAGGAGGCAGGCTAGTCTTTTCCTGTCTCTTGGCGATATAGTTTGCAATGTGTTGTTGTGACAGCTTTTTACTTTTAGTCTTTACACAGAATAGCAGAGTGCACCTAGGCACTACTTGGAACTACAGGTATGTTGATTCTTCACACGACTCCCTCCTATCCCCTGCTATTGCTCACCCATGGTAGTGGTCATCTTTGGGGAGACGCTGGGGAGGTTACATTCCCATGTGGTGACACTGGGGTACGAGGTGAGCGGTATGTCCAGCCTGGAGAGGAGAGTGTTGATGAGCTCGTCGTTCCAAGGGTCTGGGACCAGATGAGATGGAGCTGGACCGAGAGACACAAAAACAGCTGGGTTGTTATTCTCTAGAACCATTATATACCTTTGATGAAACAAGAAGTAAGTTTGGTGTATGTTGTCCTTGCATACGTAGCAATGCGATTTCTGACATCTTGCTACGGAGGCTATGTTAATGAGACTTTGAGCCATGCTTTACAGAGTTTGGTAGAGTGGTGGCGTTGTTAATGAGACTTTGAGCCATGCTTTACAGAGTTTGGTAGAGTGGTGGCGTTGTTAATGAGACTTTGAGCCATGCTTTACAGAGTTTGGTAGAGTGGTGGCGTTGTTAATGAGACTTTGAGCCATGCTTTACAGAGTTTGGTAGAGTGGTGGCGTGCACAATGCACATCGCACCCGTCTTTGGGCTGGGTGCAGGACAAGGTATACAATAAGATAAAACAAAAGAGAGCGTCTGCACACCAGAGCAGCTCCCAAACTTTAAATAAAATAAAAAAACAGCAGGCAAATGAAGAAGACCCTGTTGGGTTGAAACGTTGCCATTTTGTAAGGAACGTTTGGGAACTACTTTAGTGTGCAGACATTCCCTCTTGTTTTAGGCGGGGATCAGCCAGCGGCAAGCGACAAACGAAACGCAACGCTCAGACCATAATAACTTCTATCTCGTTCCTAAGCAACACAAACGGTTTGTCAATTGAATACGCTCGCGTTGCGCTTTGAAAGTTGAACCAAGTTCAACGCTCAGCTTGTTACGCCAGTGTTGCCACCGTTCCGCTGCCGAACCATAGAGAACAATAGGAAACCAGCTGCTTGCCGCCTAAGGCATGCTTTACAGCGTGTATTAGATGAAGGCGGCAGACCAGGTGTACCTGCAGGGGTGGCCGTCGGCGCAAGGGCTTGCGCGGGACTCATGGGCACGTCCAGGCACATCTCCGACCCCTTGGCTGGGCTCGTCGCCATGGGGACCTCCAGCCGCGAGCGAGCCCAGCTGGCGGAGAGGCCGTGGGGATGCCGCGAGCTGCCCGTGAAGTCCAGGTCCGACTGCGGGTCAGCAACGGGGCTGCTCAGCGCGAACCAGTCCAGCAACGGGGCTGCCGAGTCAGGACTCATGGGGACGTCCAGGATCGATTTGAAAGCAGGTGCTGCTGGACTCATGGGGACGTCTGGAGTGGGTCGCGGGGCCGGGGCCGGGCTCATGGGAACGTCACAGTGTGATCCGTGGAAAAGGTCCCGGGAGCCAGGAAAGAGGTCTTCCGTCTGCGGAACGTGAAAAGAGCTCTTGGAGAGGAACGAGTGGACGGCCGGGACATGCTCTAAGGTCATGGGCACGTCCGCTTCCATTTCCGTTTCCTGCGGAGCGTGCTGGCCAACCACCTTCGAGAGGTCTGCAAGCGTCTTCTCTGGGCTCTGATAGACAGTCCAGCCGGGTTTGGGGGCGGCAGAGGAGAAAGCGGCGGCCACCTTGGAAACGTCCTCTGTGGGCGCCACGGTGTGGTCAGGGAAGGAGAGGGCGGCCAGCGGGTGGGCGCTGATGGAGCTGGTGGAGGCGGCCTGGCTCTGGCTCTGCTGGACGGCTGCCAGCCCCTCGCCCACGATGGTGCCCTGGGCTCCTGCCGTGCGCTCTGCTGGAGTGAGCTTCTCGTCCACCGGGCTCTGCTCTATGATCGGGCTGAGATGAAACACATCAGGAGACAAAGCATTATCTCTTAAAGGGAACAAAAGGAGGGCTTTTAGTGAAAAAGCATGGGTTTGTTCACTGAATGGCATCTGAATGTAACATTTTTATGTAGTGCACTTAACCTTCTCATTGAGCTCTCAACTCCATCACCTACTATTGCTAAATGTCTGTACTTCTTGTACAACAAAAAAAAAAATACTTTTTGAAAATGTGTATTTACTGCACTTAATCCACCCATTCAGCCCTCAACTCCATGACCTGCGTGGAGAATCAACTACCTGAGTTTGGTGGGCTGGCGCACAAAGGGGTTCCCATCAGATCCAGCAAACGCTGTTGGGGCATCATTCTCTACAATAGCACAGAACAATAGTCAAAGAGAGAGAGAGAGAGAGAGAGAGAGAGAGAGAGAGAAAGAAAGAGAGAGATAGAGATAGATAGATAAGATGGATAGATAGATACTTTATTGATCCCCAAGGGGAAATTTAATAATTTAATTTCCAACATCCCAGAAAAGACCCCTCTCACCTCCCACTCCCAACCTGTGCCTGTATTACGTTAGTCAATTTAGACTTGTTCAACTAAAAAGGAGCAATAAACAGATGCAAATCATAAGAAATATCTGCACACTGTTAGACGCGCCCATAAACTTTATTCTGCAACGTTTCGATCTAAAAGGTCTTGGTCAAGCATTGTGCCTAACGAAGATCTTTTAGATTATAGAGTTTCATCGAGCACCAGACAAAGCACTCTGCTTTTTGTTCTCAGCCATGCACAGATGCCACAAAGGAAGAGATAATGTGGACCTGCATCTGTAATTGTGTAAATGAAGCACTCCACCTTGAGCGGAGTCCAGTTCCCAGGAGTGTGGTGCGCTGAGGTGGAAGGGAGTGGACACGAGGTTAGCGGACGGAGCAAAGTCCCGGGTGCTGTTGGGACACGCGGCCAGAGAGTGGCGCCTCGACTCCCACATCGCCGTCTCGTCCGTCGCAGACTCCACACCAACAGCGGTTTCCTGATATTCCTGATATTCAATTAAATTGAATGTGCAATTGAATATATGCAAGTACATAAGTGCACAGGCACTTATGCAAATACTCACTAGTGTAGCACTCTGCTTCTCTCAGTTACATTTTTGAATCCATTTGTCAATTCACTTTTTTAATTCAATTCAAAGCGATTTCCATGTCAGTTATATCACAAGGGATCACATTGTCCACAGAGCAACTTGGGGTTATGTGCCTTGCTCAGTGGCACAACAGTGGAAGCCGGGAATTGAACCCACAACGTTTCAGGCTACTACATGCTAGCCCAGCTCCTTATCCACTACACTACCACTGCCCCTCAGACAGCATATCAACAGCACTGTGATGATTGTACATATAACAATAGAGACTACCGGTACATGTTTGGGAAATGAGAAGATAACAGATCAACATTCAACATACGTTCTGCTGTGTTGGTCCAGGTACGGAGACTTCTGCCCTGGGCTGCAATGCTTTCCGTTCGTTGGATGCCATAACTTGCCTGTAAAGTAATGTAAAAACAGAAACAGTCTTTACCATCCAGAAATGTAAAAAAAAATAAAAGACTCAAATATGCTCAGACCATTTGGGAAAGTATGTTACAAGTGAGATTGTTTACCCTCCATTCTCCTTGTCATCCTCATCCTGGAAGACGGTGAAAACTGCAGCAGCAGCAGCAGCAGGCTGGGACACAGCTGGTTTATCTAAAGGAAACAATGAGGACGCGTTAGGGATGCTCTGACACCTAACTCCCCGGAGTAAAGCTCGACACAACTGTGTGAGCTCACAGACATGGGACTGTGTGAGCTCACACACATGGGGCTGTGTGAGCTCACAGACATGGGGCTGTGTGAGCTCACAGACATGGGGCTGTGTGAGCTCACAGACATGGGACTGTGTGAGCTCACAGACATGGGGCTGTGTGAGCTCACAGACATGGGGCTGTGTGAGCTCACAGACATGGGGCTGTGTGAGCTCACAGACGTGGGACTGTGTCTTCGTAAATCATTCAGATGATGTGTGTGACTAGACTGGCTCTAGGGACATGCGCCTTATGACTTACTCAGTTTTGAATGTGCAAAGTTGAGACTCTCCTCAGCAATGTGAGAAAGTCCATCTGGTGCAAAGGTCGGGGCTTGGAACATGTCCATTATCAGATCTAGAGGGAGGAGAATTACATTAAGTGACTAACAATTTCAGCAGCGATAATTTCGACAAAGAGTGTTTTAAAATAAATTGTATTTTAACACATAAAAATAACCATCATATTTTATTGATGAGGCTAAAATTGTTGAGGCTTTTTGCTATTTTATTTAATCTCAACAGGCCTGCGTATATTCTTCAGTTCTTTCCTTACCGAAATTGAATTGTTCCAATTCTTAACTCATTTTGAAGAACATATGAACATTTTTGAAGACAAGATTTCCCTGAGCAAACAGTTCAGTTAAACATTTACATTACTGTGCCCTCTGGTGGCCGTATATGGAAGACTGTGGCTACACCTGTCAAGTTTTGAGAGAGACAACCAGAGGTGGCTAATGTAGGTGTAGTTTAGAGGAATACACCTGGATTCAGGGGAAAATAGGGAGGGGGAATGTCTGATTTCAAACAAGGCTTTTTTCAATAGCCAATCACAGAGAGGTGGCAAACCTTTGAGTATGCACATGTACTGGGTGTTTCATGAAAATACCGCTGACAGCGGACTAACAACCAAAACGATGACGTTTAGTTTGCCTTTGTAGCCGGCAGCCATTTTGCACTGGTTTCAGTAGAAATGGTCATTGGTTAACTGAAAGAAACTCAGAAGACATGAGTGAGCGTGGAACCTTTGCTTTGACCACCTCTCAGGTTATGGCAAAAAAAGAAGAAGAACAAGAAGAAGAAGATGAAGAAGAAGAAGAAAGAAAAAGAGTGTAGACTCAATGGCTGCTGCTCACCGAGTGCCTCCCGTGTGTGGACCGTTGGAGAGGGGAGAACCCGAGATGGAGTGGCCTGAACCAGCCCAAGGGAGTTGTTAGGAGTGATGTGGGAGTGGTTGCCCTGGCCCACCAGTGAGACTGACAGGATGACAAACAGCAGTGTGTGAGTGAGTGTGTGTGTGTGTGTGTTCGGTAGCATGACAGCAGAACCCTCTGACCCCATGACTTTCTGCTCCTGCTACATGATGAAGCTGACATTTATTTAAATTCACATTTAAATGTTCAAAATGCAGCTCTATTGTCCTGGAATGCTAATAGAAAAATAACTGAAAACAGTTGATATTTATCAAACAAATAATGGAAATGTAGCTCTTTCGTTCCTCAACATAAAAACAGTGAAAAGTGCATAAATTCAATACAGATATTATCCCAGATCATTTACAACCCAGAAGCATTTAGGCTGTCTGGTCCACTGACGTGTTTTTTCTTTGTGTAGGCTTTGCTAATCATGATGCATTACCCATGATGCATTACCCACCATTGTTAGTGCCTTCTCTGTCCATCTCCCCATGCTGCCCGTCTTTTGAAACATCACTGGTGGGGAGAGAGAAACAAATTAAGACACTTGAGAAATGCTAGCATTACTCCTCCTGGGCCAGCCACAGCACATGCCACACAGCAGCACAATCATCTGACATGACTCTTGGACTGAAGCCAAGGAGCAGACCACAATTACTCAACAAAAGCAAAAACAAAACCAATGGATGCACCGATTCATAAAAACAGCTGCCATTTATCTGCATGAATGACAACAGCCCTTGACAAAGTGGATGCGCTGAAAGCTAATGTGATCTTTGGACAGTAGCCAGCCATTAAACAGATAATTGAAGAGAGACAGATGAATCACATACAATACAAACCTACAACCTAAAGAGTTAGAAACATGGCACAGTATCAGCAAGGTTTTGTTTAAGGGAGTCTTTTTAAAAGTGGGTTAGCGCCCTGGGGTGCGTTTCCCAAAACCATAGTTGCTAACCTGTTAGCAACTTAGTTGGTTGGCAATGGGAAATTGCATTGCAACCAACAAAGTTGCTAACTTAGTTAGCAACTATGCTTTTGGGAAACGCGCCCCTGAGTGGTAACATGCTTACTGGTCTGCGTCGTCCAGGGGCTGGTGGAAACTGCTGCTGCGGGCGTGTAGGGGCTCAGCGGTGCTGAGCGCAGAGGGGCCGCTCTGAGTCAGGGCTCTGTAGGGGACCTCGCAGGAGACTGGCGCTCCATGGCGATGGATGGGGAGAGTGCCTGCGTCCGCCACGGCGTTATTAGACTGGTGGTGCAGGAGGGAGGTCTGCAGTGAGGACGCGGAGGCGGAGGCGGTAGCCGCGGTTACGGCTGGTGACGGTGGCTTGGGTGAGAGCTCAGCCGCGGCCGGGTGAACTGCCGCCGCTGACGCCTGCTGGCGGGAGGCGACCTCATAGCGAGAGGCCTCGGCTTCTTCCAGAGGACACAGCTGACCCGATGGAGGGAGCGACCCGAGTGAACCGCTTGGGCCCCACACCGCGGAGGCCAATGGCCTGGACTTCCGTCTGGCGCCCAGCCCCAGGTCCTGACTTGGTTGCAGGACCAAGCTGGGCCTGAAGGTCGCCGCTGGCCGGTGGCCGAGAGAGAGACGGTTGCCGAGCGCCGCTGAGGGTCGGGCCGCCAGTGCCGCTAGCTCTGGATGACCTGCAGCTGATACCGCAGCATGACTCTCCTAGCATAAGAGCAATGCAATATTATAATCAACATTTTATCCCTTATCCATTCAGCACACCAAAACCACTGTGGACACTTTCATTGGACGTGTGGGGACCACCATCAACATTTGAAACCGACAGATAGCATAGAGCTATAATATATTGCAACACAAACGTTCGTGATTCATCACTCTTTGCGTTATTGCATTCCGGTACATTAAAAGCTATTTGAGCATCACTCTTGTCCTTGTCACTCAGCCCTCTAAATATTACAATCACACCAACATTATGCGGCTTTGACAAAAGCACTGATTGTTACCTGATGCCCATCATAAGGTCTGTTGGGTGCTTGTGGGTCTGCTGGTGGAACGGGGGATTTGTTGTCCAGTTGCTTCAGGAGTTCCTGCATTCGTCTCAACTCCTCCTCGGCCTCTCGAGCCTTCCTTTGCTCTTCCTCTGCAAACAGGAAACAGCCGTCAACAAAAAAGCCATCCCATAATCTCCTACTCTTATGACCTGTCAGCAGCTCACTCCGACACAGGTTCGGCATACGATATGAAGATACGGATACGCAGTAAGGGTGGCATCCAGGTTGTGAGAGAGTGAAAGTAGAGCCATAGCACTGCACTGAACGAGCTTATTCAAAATCAGCTGTTTAAAACTCTGGTTTAAGAACTGTTCTAATTAGCAAACCCAAGTAGATAGAGAGAGAGAGATAGATAGATAGATACTTTATTGATCCCCAAGGGGAAATTCAAGTACCAGAGGAAATTCAAGTACCAGAGGTGCATTCAAATTCGCACATTTGCGCCTTGAGTTTTCAATAAACGTTTGCACTCGCAAAGAGTTCGAGGAGGTAGTTCTCGGAATTGGACGGAGAGTTACCTTTGAGATGGAATGTTTACACAATATCGTTCAACTGTATCTGTTCAGACAAACATGTTCGCCTCTGTTCAAGTAATTTGAATGCACCTCTGATAATGACTATACAAGGCTTCCACCTCCTGAATATAGAAGCAACTTTATGGGTCACAAATGTACAACAGACTCCGTTTCCACCTGTGGCCCATCTTCCAGGTGTCAAGCTGACCACTTTGTTCACATTACGGCGTTTGTTGTGAAAAGGATAAAATTACTTTTACTGGACCGAGCAGGACGACTTATTATTTACACTAAAAAAAGAAATGCATCCTAGACAACTTTGGCAAAAAGTTTGAACAATTTGACCACTACGCATATTGATGGCCCTTTACACTCATGCTGTCTAGCCTACTTGTGAAACGATCACCCAAGATGCAGTTCAAAACCAAGTTCAAACAGGACTCATCTTTTGTTGATGAACCAGTGAGAGTGGTTTCATTAAACACTCACCCAGTTCTCGCAGCTCGGCCTGCTGCTTACGTTTGGCCCAGTAGCGATTTGCTCTCAACTCCTCAAAGCAATACTCAGAGCCCTCGCAGACTAACTCAGTCTTGCAGTACATGGCCACCTGCTCCAGAGGGGCATTCTGGACTTTGGGTTGGTTGGATGGGTTATACTCGGACTTGGAAATTCTGCAGGAGTTAAAAAAAAAAAAAAAAAAAAAAAAGCAATGTGTCTACAAAGAGCGACACAACTGAAAATGCCAATTAAGTTCACAGACGGTGGTAATAGAACTTACATGCGAACTGTTCGGTCATCTGGGAACCCGGGCAGATCGGGTTCCTGGACACAGACAGAAGTTCACTTTGACACATTGGACTAACACCACAATGATAAAAACACCACAGAAATAAGCACAGGAACGTTTTCCACCTACCTTGCACTGTTGCTGAAGGATTTCTCTTGGTCGAGATTGTTGATTGGTTAATTGTGAATTCTGAAGAGGGTTCCTCGGCACATCTATGTAAAATATATGAATGCAATTAACATGAATGATGATGGCACAAATAAATCACAATGATAAAGCAAGCTAAACAGCATGCATACCAGGTGCGCCTGTCTGAGGCTTCAACACCTTGTCCTGGAACTTCCTGTAAAATTAGCAGATCAATCTTAATTAGTGTTCTGCTTCAAAGAGGGCCATCCATTATTTAATTTAATTTATCAATTTTTACTGTTACCTGTAGTGTTGAAGCACAGTGTCTACAGGTTGGGCCTGGTTCTCCACAGCTCTTTCATAGACTGCTTCAGCTTGTAGCAACTGACCATTTTTCTCAAATTGTTGGGCCCAGGCAATGTACAACGCTGCCGCTGTGGTTCCAATGCCTTGGCTATGCACTTGACTGTACACTTGGATGGGATCATCATAAAAGCTGGCCTGAAATAAGGCAATATTTGTTTGAAAAAGAATACAGAGTTCCCACTCTAAGTTAAATGTAAAATTCCATGACCTTTCCCTGACAAAAGAACTGAATTTCCATGACCCATCATGAATGGTACAGGGCAATTCCACGGAAAATTGACTTTTTGTCACATCCATAACGCCAGTGAAATGCCTTGGCATTTGTATGATGTGCATGATAACATTCATTTTTTGTGCATTTTTTCTCATGTACATTCTTCAGCCAAAAATAGCAAATGCTCAAATGTCATGTAATTATTCACATCATACCATACCATCACATTTTATTGGCGTTATGAATGTTACAAAAAACATTATTTTGCCATAGAATTGCCCTACAATATACTGACCAAAGATTTCAGAGCAGCCGCGTAGCCTTCAAGAATCTGACTTTTTCAGAGCGTAAGATAAATAAATGGACATTGAATAAACAAAGTTAGCCTCACCACAACCACTCAAGCAAGAAGTAAAGCTAATAACCAGGCAGATATACACAATTCTGCGTGGTAATATGTATTAGGCCTATTGTATTTTGTCAATTTTAAACTGCTACAACAAAATCCCCTGATATTCCATGATTTTGCCCCAAATTTGATCAAGTTCCCTGACTTTCCATACCTGGAATTAAATATGATATTCCAGAAATTCCATGACCCGTGGGAACCCTGAGGATAGTATTGCTCTGTCTTCATTACTGATACTATTCTGAATAGCATGATGAGTGATGAGCCTTTACAATGTGACACCAATGTTTACAAATGGTAAAGCATGCACCCACAATGTATAATCTAAATCTTGATTACTGAAAACTTCACCAGCTGCAGTCTCAACTTACACATTTAATGCAATGATCGACGAATCGGGGGTCGTTATGATAGCGTTCCTCTTGCAGAAATCTTTGAACAAGACGATGAAATACAACAGACATGCTTTTCCTTTCTTCTAGAGGTAGCTTCCCCTCCAGAAATTGCACAAATCTAAGTAAACATAGTCGTAAATACAAATGTTAACATTAGCAACTATTTGTTGGTATTTCAATGTAGATATTTTCGGTGCACTGCTTACTTTTTAATGTAGCGTGTGTGTTAGTTTTAGAAAAAAGTATCAAAAACTATACTTTAATCAGGTCAACAACAATGACATACCTATCCCATGGATCAAGCGGGTCATCTCCAGAATATGTGCTCAATGATCTTTCAAATGTTCTGCAAAATATGATTTGTCATATCATGTTGAATTTTGGCAAGACATTAGAATAATATTAGTCCATTCCACTGGAACATGGTTATAAAACTTAAGTTAGCGTTTGAGGAGGAATTATATTTATCATGCAAAATTATCACGAAACCTAGTAACATTATCAAAGTGTGTGAGGAAATTAAAACACAACTGCTGCTCCGTTTGAAGTGAGCTGCTAAAGCTAACGTTGACGTTATCTAGGCAGTTTAGATTACAAAGGTCTTTCCGAAGATTATAAACTTACTGTAAATATGTATCAACATCCATTGCTGTGGTCGTTAAACTCCCATTTAAACGTAATACAATTTATATCCTTAAAAACGCCTAATACTACTGCAGTACTGAAACGTGCTACAAATACCCTTGTTATTTTTTGCAACACAACGGCCTATGCAAAATCTTTGACGTCCACACCCGGATTTCAAATTTCCCGGCGTGGCCAATAAAATGTCACTACCCTCACTAAACAAACCAATCAGATTCTATTACAGATATTTGTGGGCGTTTTCCAGAGAATGTCTGGCTATGCTTTCACACCAAAATCGCGGTGGGTGTGTGTGCACCAGATAAATGTTGTACCGTTTGCCTTTTGGAGGAAGAGTATCCATCCAGATCTTTAAGCTACCTTTGCGAGAATTATAAATACTTAATAATGTTTCCTAATGCCAATTACTTGCGTGTTGCTACTGCAACTGCATGCAAAGACAAACCAACGGTTACTAAAAAGTTGTACAACCTCCACACCGGTTGATGGCAGTCGTCGACATCATATCACCCTGGGGGTGGGTTTGTGTGAGTGTTTTGAAAAACATGGCGGCTCCCATTTACAAGTGTGAGTATGCTCGTCGGTTATGTTAAATTAACGGTCTATTTCTCAGCATAATATAACTAATTTGGTGTATTTGCGTTCTGGCATTCTCTAAATCAGCATGTGTAACGGTATACTCATATTTTAGTGTTTTTACGGTTGGCAATGTTGACTTATCATGTTGGATGAGTAATGAGCTTGCCCGCTATTGCATGCATTGAAAACGCCTTCCTGACTTTAAGTGCCACAATAATTAAGTGGTCCACCACCACATCAGTAGAGTTGTTGAGAGTTGCACACAAGATATCTAATCAGTTATTGTAACTATCCACAGTACATTAGTGATTTTACTTTAATTGATCAGCTGCTAGCCGAATGGTAATCACTTGACTCCCATTACTGTCTCGACGCGTCTCTCGAATGCATGAAACAAACAGCGTTTTTGTTTTTTATTCATCACAGGGACTAATGATGATACCGCCATGTTAATAGACTGGCGAGCGCGCAATGCAGGTATCTTCTCAGGCAGGAGATTGACTGCCATCAGAGGTTACGAGTAAGTGATTAGATCTATTTTCCGGGATCGTAATCGGATTTGGAAAACATCGGGTTTTTTTCCATAATATTTCTGCTCTGTGTATACCCCAGTCTTTCTTGAACTTATTTTATGTCCCTCTACACAGGGTGTTTGTCAAGGAGAGAGGGTTGGAAGGGCTGGTATCACCAGCATTCATCAAAAAGAAATGGGAAAATCTCAAACAAAAATATGTGGTAAGTTGTGTTTATAGGTTGTTGTTTAGAAGCTGAAAAAATTCCCCATTTGTCATAGGCGTTGTATAATATTGTATTGTTTTTGTAGACCCTAAAAAGAGTGTCAATGGAAAGCGGTACAGACGCTGCAGCTGAGAGTTGGAGATGGTACAGCCAGATGGAGGATGCCCTTGGGGGTAGGATCCCAGAAATCAAGCCTTCCTGTAACATAAAAATGCCTGCAGTCTTTATCTCTACTGACCATGATGACATGGTCCACTCCCTGGAACTGACTGTGGACCCCCAGTCCCCTCCTCCCCTTCCTCCCCCTCCTCCGATAAAGAGGCAGAGGACTAATTCAACTGACGTCATGCTGGAGTTCCTGGGCAAGCAAGAGGACCGCGACCAGCAGAGGGACATTGAGTGGATTCAGAGAGAGGAACTGAGGGAGAGGGAGGCTCTGGAGAGGGAGGAGCAGCGGGAGAGCGAAGCTGTGGAGCGAGAGGAACGGCGGGAAAGAGAGGCCATCGCCAGGGAGGCGAGACGAGAGAGGGAGGCAATAGAGCGAGAGGCTCGGAGAGAGAGGGATGCCGTCGAAAGAGAGGCTCGGAGAGACAGAGAAGCTAGAGAGAGGGAGGAGAGAAGGGAGCAAGAGTTCAGAGACAGGGAGGAAAGGAGGGAAACAGAGTTTAGAGAGAGACACGAGAGGATGGAGAGGGTGTATATGGAGAGAGAAGAACGGCTTCTTTCTATTCTAGAGAAGTTGCTGAACAAATGAGTGTTTGGTCTTGGGGAAACACACTTATGGTTCTCAAAAAAAAGGAATCCTGTAACAGGATTAACCTGTTTATGATGGGTTACCCTTTGTGGAAGGGGTATTCAGGCCTGTACACAATCAGCACTGCCAGGTTCTGGTTTGGAATTGCAAGGCTGTCATCCGCTTGTGTTGGACCAACTACCGGCCTTAAAACCTCATATTACCATGGTGCTCAATATCCAGTCAAGAGTAACGGTGGATTTGTGTAAGTCTCATTGATGACCCTGAAAGACCCTGTTTATTTGGGTATGGTCTTAAGGTAACATGCTTTCAATATTTGTGTAGTGTAGTACCATTAAGGTCCATGTGTATGTAATGTACATACATCTTGTACTGTTAGTCAGACATTTTTTTAGGACAAAATGTATTGGACATTTAGTCAATAATAAGTGTTGTCATATTTGGAAAATAAATGTTTGTTTTAAAAGTTTTTTCCCTTGTGGTAGTTAATGTGTCCAACCGCTACATTTAGAGAGAACACCGTATTGTTAACTATCACCAATAGCCACTGGGTGTTGACTTCTATTAGCTTGGCCACACCCACCTAGATCTCCTTCCAGGGAGATACTAGTCTGGAACACCATAGTTCACCAGCGTTTAAATTGGTCGGCATATTACCTGCCCAATCAGTGACGAGAGGGCATAACAATATAGTTTGGAAATCGAAAGTGACTGGTAAACGGTAGTAGCAATGCCTGCAAAGATCAAAAATTGCAGTCAGAAGAATGTGGGAATTTATTTATAGCAAAGGTAGGCTCACATACATTGTTTCCTGACTGCTTATGTGGTTTACTGCCAGTTTGTAAAGTTTAGGCAAAGTAGGCAGTAACTTCAGCAATCCCTGATCAATGAGACTGGTATTTTGTTGAAACTAGAATCATGACAGAAAATTAATACACTATCAACACAAAGAAAATCAATAACTTTATTAAAAATAAGTTACACCACTTAATTTACAATATAAAACAATTTATTTGCAGGAATGCAAAAAACACTTGTTAGCCACCAACAAACTGGTTCATAAACCTGGCTAAGGGTTGAAGATGATGCTGACTCCCTGTGGGAGTGTAGTGTTTAGAAAAACCCTGCATATCACAATCCATGGAGTAAAGAAAAAGAAGCTCAAAGCTGCAGTATCCCTTTAGAACTGGGGTAGTCTCTACTCCAGTTATTGCTGTTCTTACTTCACTTACTAGGTGTAGTCTAGGACGGTGAACAGAGGCAGCTCCTCCAATGTTTACGGCAAAGATTCTAGAACACTCCGCTCTAGAATCTTTGGTTTACGGTCAGTTATGTCTACATGAATAGTATGCACGATGGCTTTTAGACATCATTGTGTAGCAGAGCACACCTTCATAAAAGGAAGCTGTTGTATAAAAAAGTTAAGACCTGTTATTCCACTGAGGAAAAAGGGATACTGCAGAACCTCTTTTTAAAAAGTAGTTGGCGCTGTTGTTTTAATGTTTTGCTTTTTTTTTTTTTTGTTTTTTATAAAAGTAACAGTTTTCCTAGAACTATGATACAACCAATAACTATCCTGTTGAAAGATAATGAAGGCAAGGCTTGTTTAAGCTCATATGAGTTTGACAAGGCCCAGTTCCATGGTTTGAAATGTCTGGGAAACAGCATATAAAAAAAAAAAACGAACTTTACACAAAGAGAGTTCTGATGTTGCCCTTGTGCCTAATTTGCAGGAGCTGGGTCAAGCCCTGCTTTCATCACAAGGTTCCCTATGTACAGTAAAGATAGGGCAGTTTAAATCCTCCATATTGAGGTAGTTAACCAACCCTTTATTAAAAGAGAAAAAAAGAGAAATAAACAAAAATAGACTAGTTCTGAAAAGAACCACATGCCTGGAATGCCTGACTGTTCATGCCAGGTGGTTACACCTTAAAAAGACTGCAAACATCATCCATATGATCAATAATAAAAAAAGTAGACATATTCCATGATAAAGCTAAAATTAGCACAAAAATATACATAGCATCATGCTCCTCAGAGCCACATCAAACTTGACTCCAGAATTCTAATGGAGGATTCTCTCTGTACAGAAGACACCAGTCCCAGCTAACTCAAAATAAAAGAAAACAAAACAAAATAAAGGCGATGAATCCTAATATACATGTAAGTGGTCAGACCTCGCAGAAGTCTATGATTTCTTGAGTGCATTTGTTGTTAGCTAGGACTGGGTTTTGACCTTTATGTCGATCCTCTGTTTGAATTCTGGTGTGACAAAGTGCAAATTAAGATTTTCATAACAATAAAAAAAAAAAAAAAGGTCTTTCTGAGGAACCTTCAGGAAAACAAATGATGTTCAACTACAAATGGCAAACTCTTTGGGGATAGATAGGGTTCTGAAGTGTGGGTAGTACAGATGGTGGCGAGTTGATGTCTAAACACTGCAAAAAGTCCAAAAACATGTTGCGTTTGCTCGTGTGGCAGTCTTGGAGATATGCTTCAGTAAGGCTGTAGAAGCACTGGACCGCTGAAATGACCTTACCATCAAATCGACTGGCAGCAGCTTCTGGTGCAACCCCCTATTCCAAGTTAGTCTTCATAGTGACTGGTCAGCACCGTCCTCCACCCCTTTTCCCTGCTTGTCGGGTAACAAAAGGAAACAATTAGGAGAGAATTCAACTATCTGAGCTTTAAACAAGACATAAACAAACACCAACTAAAAATACAGATAAGTGCATGGCAGACATAATTAGATTGAGAACATCACTGGGGATGTTGAGACGATAGAACTAAACAAAGAGGGGGGAAAAAAAGAAATCTGAAGGCAGTCACCATCACTACCACCAACATCCTTCCAATTCACATGCACAAGACTATGGCTTAAGGAAAACAAGCAGAACAGTGATACTGGTGTGTCTAATTGGTGACAAGAATAGTGGGGGAAAAAGTTATGGCCTGTTATTTTGTTTTTA
The DNA here is from genome assembly GCF_046254945.1 of Alosa pseudoharengus. NCBI lineage: Eukaryota > Metazoa > Chordata > Actinopteri > Clupeiformes > Clupeidae > Alosa > Alosa pseudoharengus. The sequence continues at coordinate 34,840,721 of NW_027468859.1, read as the reverse complement.
AAATGAAGTTTTAGCCTAGAGGCAGGTAAGTGCATGCATGCAAATTACTTCCTGAAAGTTTTTAGTCTTAGAAGTAAGTACATGCAGAGCCAGATCAGTGTTAAAAGCGTTTGGAGACAGATATTCTGTCTGATTTTGCCGAGTTCTCCTTTCAAAAGGAATCAAATTGTGCTTCCTGTGATCTCTGGTTCCTAAGTTGATGGATGCACCATCACAAGGTTATCCTGATAGCTAGAAACATCTTTGTTTTAATGGGATTCCTTTAACAAAATCCTTCAAAGTGTTTTTTCCCCAATGGAAGAACGTTTTAATCAACATATGCTTTTGGGTTTGCGGTAACTGAAATGATGAAGTATGTCACTACACATACATATAAAAGTTGGAGAAAGTGGATAGAGGATGCCGACTTGGTGATTACAAATTTGATGGCATGCATAAGTGAGGTTGCAGCATGTGGCTAACATAGGCAAACCTTTGCGTCCTTTTCTTCCACAAGGAGCTTTAAATTTGTAGGCAATTTAAGGAGAAAATTTGCCGAAACATGAATTTGAAACACAATTTGAGTTTGTTTTTCGTACACTGATGCGTGTAATGTTTATTAAAGCAGACAAAACAGCAAAGTACAAGCCAAAATGTAAAGCCAAAAAAAGTCTTTTTCCCCCCCAAAACAACAACGCTATTGTACTAGCATTTTCTTTTGTAACATACAAATGGTCTTTGTGGTAAATACAATATGAGGAGATAAATGCTTTGCAGCTGTCACCTACTTAAGACATGGAGACCAAAATTGCTATGAACATACAAGATGCTAAAGCCAAATAGACATGTTGAGCACATTAAGTAAAATTTAATTTTTTCCCCCTTTTTTTCAAATCCGAGATTATAGATCACTGATTGAACACAAATTTAAAACAATAAAACCAGTACGCCCGAAGCACAGAGTGACTACTTTTCAAGTCCAAGCGGATTATTGAAAATATGTACATTAAAAACCGTGCCAGATATCACCAATTAGTAAACCGTAAGCAACCATATGGATTGAAGGGCCAATCAGTTGTCAGATTGAGTCTTTTTCGGTTTCTTTCTTTTAATAAAAAAAGAGGGTTTGTAGGAAAAAAAATAAAAATTATAAAATAAAAATCAGCCCTACAGTTCTAGTTCCACTGTTGCCCAAAAGAATCCTGATAAAACTCCTGGTTGTCAGATTTGTAACCATAGTTACCAGAATGATCACCACCTTGTAGCGGTTGCTGAGCAATGGGTTGAGAGCCCCAGTTCTGATTATTGGTTTGGCGGCGCTTGGAATCTGGCTGGCTGTACCCGTCAGCTTTGCGCTTTCCTCCTACACTTCCACCGCGGCCACCCCTCGCACCACGTACCCCGCGGCCTCTCGGTTGCGCACCTCCTCTGGACCCCCGTGACCCTCTGCTTGCTCCTGGACCCCCGCCGCCTCGCTGGGGGTAACCGCCGGCCCCTCCTCGGCTCCGGGGCGCCCCCGCCCCTCCTCTCCCTCTGGCTGGAGAGGCGCCTCCTCGTGCGCCCCCTCGGCTGCTTCTGGCCCTGGCTGGCGGAGCCTGAAAGTCGTCGTAACCGTAGTAGGGATCGTCATAGCCACCGCGGTAGTTGTGGTAGTCATAGCCATAGTAGTCATAGTAGTCCTCGTAGCCATAGTAGTCAGAGGGGTAGGCATAACCCCCCCGACCACCGCCTCTGCCCCGGCCTCTAGGGGGAGGGGGCATGTGAGGGGGGCCGTAGTAATAATAGTCATCATACCTAGGGGATGAAGGTAGAGGGAAACAGGCTTTGGACAAAGCTAGGACCAACCATTCAGTACTTTTTAACCAAAGGAAATTGATTTTGTTAGGATCTTTATAGGGTATTCTGGTGCCTTACAATTGTGTTTTAGCTGCCTGTCGCTGGGCCTTGCGCTCTTTTCTCTTCTGGTCGGGGGGCTTTGCAAAAACAATTTCAATTGGTTCACCCTCCAGCTCTTTCCCATTCATTTCAGCCAGAGCCTGCACAGATTCCCAGCAGAAAATGAAGTTTAGTTTAGTGAGACTTCCGTCGTCCTTATTGAACTGTATAAAAGCAGACACGCTCAGGTCTCTTACCTTGACGGCTCCGTCCCGTTCCTCAAAGTGAACGAAGGCATAATCTTTCAGTTTCTTTACACGTTCCAGCTTACCAAACTGACTGAATGCTTTTTCAAGTATTTCTTCCGTTACGCTATTTGCAAGGTTTCGAACAAACAGAACTTTGACCTGGAACAAAATGATGCAAGATACAATAAAAATGTGATAATTGCCATCAGAAAGCCATACCTAACATGGACACACACACAGAGCTGATGCATCTTTGTCACATTTCTGATACAGATGCAGCTACACAACCAGCGAAGTATAGGGGCTTCCATATCCAATAAAATCAATACCACCTCCTATAGACCCAACACAAAGGCTACATAATGGCCAATCCATATCACCAACACCTGTAGTGCTCTCAGATTGCATAATAATAACCTGCCATGATTCCTTTACATCTTATTCATTAGACCTGCTGGTTTCAGTCCATTTCTGCATTTCCTAGCCTGATGTTTGATTAACGCCTCATGAATTTAACAGCTGCTGACAACATTAACAGGATTGTTTTGCTTCAACCTGGACCATGAAACTTTCAACTGTGAACGTATAAAGGGCGGGCTCTCCCCTCCTGCAATGCTGAAGCCAAAAAGTGAACAGACTGCGTTACCTTAGACATGACCTCAGGGTCTGGGTCCTCAATGGGGTCAGCCCACTCGACCGTGACTACGTTGCCCCAGACCTTCACCTTGCCGCTCATGAGACGCCGTCGGGCCTGGGCGGCTGCTTTGTGGTCCTCGTATTCTAGGAAGCAGAAGCCTCGGTTCTTCTTTTTGTCATCAGGCTGATGGTACAGGATGACATCATTAAGACCCTCTGTCGGGGGGCAAAAGAGGAAATATTTAATGGGTCATGTAGTAGTTGATAGTGCATTAGCAATGAAAGAAGAAAAACGACCACATCAGTTTTTATTAGGCTACGTTGGGCAGAGAGTCCTCCATTTTTATAATTTTAGAAGTCTTTCTAGTGTTCACAGCTTGTGACAATTAAGTGAGGCCCGACTGAGTGTCACAGTTAGAGAGGAGACTGATGACCTCCAATGGATCAATCTGTCACAGCATCAATTATTCACTTCACTTAAAATATACATAAGGCATCCACACAAAAGACCATGTCTCACCTGTGACTTTAGAAAACTCCTCCACGATCTGTTCTTTCGTTTTGCTTTTGGGGATTGACCCAACAAACAGTCTATTATTCGCAACCGATATACACACTCCAATGTGTTTGCCCGGGCGAATTTCATGATTGTTAAACTGGGGGAAACAAGATGAGAAATAGAATCATGGTAATTTTGAATGGTAGATCTTGATCACATCACAGGACCTTTACAAATGCACAACAGGGTAATATTCAATGTGAAAAAAAACAGGTTCACGATGATGCAGTCTACAATGTCACAGAGCACTAAAAAGTTCAATAAAGCTCAATAAAGTCTAACTAACAGAATTTGCAGAAACAGAAAGTCCAATGGCTCACATAAAAATCAGTGTGCACAACTTTAATGGCTTTGACATCTTTACATCTCTCGGTAATGTGCAATCTGCAAAAGCTATAGACCCTTTCAATCTCTTCCTAGAGGGTTTCCAGTTGAAACGTTCAAAACCAACACAGTTACTTTGAAATGAAAATGTATCAGACTTTAGCATAATGCTCTACAAAATGTTGACTTTAAAACTTTTTTTTTTTTTGTCTGTCCCCAAGTTACCATTAGCATTAGCTCAATGCCTTGGGAATGCAAATGTTTGTTTATGCAGTAGAAAGGGTCTATAAGCCTACTACCACTACAAACTTATTTGAACACTCCAGCAGAACAGAAATGAGACAATGAGACAGACACACTTACTAGCTTCACTGCCTCCTGCGCAGCATCTTTAGTGCAGAAAGTGATGAAGGCGTAGCCCCTGTTCAGGCCGGTGAGAGGGTCCATCATGAGCCGCAGATCCCATATTGAGCCGGCCTTCTCAAACAAAGGCACCAGTTCATCTTCAAACAAATCCCTTGGAATCTTCCCAACAAATATCTTAAAGGAAAAGGGTATAGATTCAAGTTACAAAGGTTAATGAATCATAAACCAGAGTTCACAAGAACACTGGAGTTTGACACTCCTTCAGATCTTAGCGGTAAACGGTCATCGTAACCAAGGTTACTCCAGAATACATCATTCATCATATGGACAGTCTCAATTGTCATTGTAACATGACAAATATAGTGTCAGGCTCTGAACTTGTACATTTTCACACTAGAAGAAGCAACTTTGATGGGGTCCAATTTCTTTGTGCTGGAACATTAAGTCAAATGGAGATTATGTGATAAGTCTTTCACGCTTGTTTATTTGATGCAGTTTACAGTCTTGTGAGCTTTGCTGGAGCACCAGGCCAGGTGAATACAGTGCAGGAGGATGTAGAGTGGTGCTGACGGTGTTCTCACCTCCGTGCCAACATGGGGCTGGTGTCCTGAGTACACCGACTCTGGTGGGGGTCCACCGTACTTCCTCTGTCCTGTCGTCACGTCTAGTGTGTAGTTGGTTCTCTCAAGCAGCGCCTGCCAAAGTCATCAGACTGCCATCAGAAAGCGGGAAGCTAATCTAAACTACTAACCACTGTCCAGAGCAAAATCAATTCACTTAAAATTAACAAAGGCAATCAATCAACCAACCAACATGCACTATGATCACACTGCATAAATAATTGGTACACTTACAGATCTATTTGCTTACAGGTTTACTTAATCATCTTAATCACCTACTTTTATTTTTGCTTCATCTGGTCCTTTAGTAGAGTCTGAAACTTTGGTCCCTTGCTTCTCCCGCTGTCTGTACGTCTTCATTACTCCACACAAATAGGCACTTTTGTTCTGCAGAGACGAGAAGATGGTTTGCCGCTTTACCTCCAAGTCCCATAGCAGCATTAGGCTATTATCTTAATCGAAACATTGAGCACAAACTTACTTGCACATGTGAAAGATCGCTTTCCTTAAACTGAACGAGAACTTGTAGTGCAGCTTCTTCATTGAATTCTTTCAAGGCCTCTATTGCCCTTTCATCTAAGTCGCTGTGTGCTACAAGGCCTGGGGTAAAAGACATGTCAACCATAAGACTTTTGTTCAGTAAAACCAGCAAATACAAAGAATCACCTCTTTTGTCCAGTGAAATCTTGACAAGAACCATCATAGCCATCCATAAATTACTCCCACAGAGAGAATCAATAGCCTCACAAGGACATTTAGATCAACACACAAAGACCCTGTCAGAGTCATATGAATGCATACAACAAGCCACAATTAACTGAGCTTACATTTAAGGTACACTTCAAAGAAAAACACATAATTAATCCAGGAATAAAAAAATATTCATTTCTCAACACTGTACAAAGAAAGACTGTGCATTGTATAGCTTTGGCACAAGCCTACCTCTATGTACCTCAACCCCTCCCGTGGACACACACACAGACACACACCACTCTTTTGCTGATTAGTGTGCCTTTAGGCAGTGGGCTTTAGAGGGGCACATCACCTGTCCTAGCATCAGACAGCTGCTACTATTGTTCCTGAGCCTACCCAGCTGGCTTTCCTTTCCCATGGGACCATACCAAGAAGCACCTCTAATACAGAGCCCACCCCCCCCCCCCCTCCCCCATACCACCCCCAACAACAGTTTACTAATCCACACAGTGTGCTTTCTTCTATACACAATGCACTTAGGGTTTAATCTGTCTACTGAAGGCGTTGAGAATTTTGTCAATTGCAACTGCAGTACCCATTTTGTCAGGCAACCACACAAAGTTGCTAGGCTACTGTAGATTTCCTGATTCCCACTCCGCAGAGCAAATAGATGTAGCTTACAAAATACATGCACAGGAGAAAATATCTGGGAGCGAAAAGAGTGTGTTTTGGGTACTTATCACAGGCTTACCTGCTACGTAAATTTCATCTAGTTTTTCAGCAACTTTCTGTGGTAAACCAGCTTCTAACAAAGTTTGGAAATGGTCAGAATGGGTAACTGCAGCGGTCGTGTCCATTGGTTCTTCTGTACCATTTCCATTAACATGTTCTGTTGCCATGTCTCCAGCAATCTGTTCAAATGCAATGGGCCAAATTAATTGAGAGGTTGGGAGGATCAAAGAATTGATATGAATCAGGGTCATCAATATATCATCATGTAAGTTAATTTGTGTAAATTGTTTATCAGACACCAGAAAGTGACAGCAAAGCCATGTTATTCAAAAACATCCAACAGTGAAGTTAGTCTTAAAGCATCCGACCAGTTTTGCTGTAGGAAAAGGTCCATCTAACCAGTTGGGCACCTTCATGTTGCCATAAAATGCATTAACATTAGTGCTTTAAGACTTTGTCAACTGACTGCTTAGTGTTTACTTCCTTAACGTTAAATAAATACTAACGATGTAAACAATAGTAGCGTTAACCTCAAACAACTTGTTAACACAAGTACTACATCCACACATGCAAATATAGCAAGACAGCTAGGCAAAAATGCTTATGTGGAGTTATATATGGTTATGTATAAAAGGAAGATAGTAAAACAACATTCACGTTAGCAACAGCCATGGCAGTAAGTTCGGCCACATCACTTAATGAACGTCAAGGCTAGCTAACTTTAGACATGTAACGTTAGGCCAAGTTTACGTTCGTAACCATACCTTGGAATTCCCACTTCTATGTTATAGCATAGTTAAGTGATTACTTTCATTTTAATGCCAATTGCAGTTGCAGCTAAAGCTAATGCTAGCTCAATATCATTGCTAACTACACAGCACTGTGATTTGCTTGTTGACATGCCGCTTGCAGCTCACGAATAATCAACGTTACATTATACTTAAGACATGTAATACATCTTTCAAACATGTCATATTTACATTTATATATCTGTGACTGGGAACACAGAGTATTGACATTCGGCTGGTAAGCAAAGCACGCCTGACACATAAATTACAATGGCTTGGAAGGGCCTCAGAAAGCTAACGTAGGCTGACATTAGCAAGTCTTCTCTAATTACCTGATCACTGCATATAAGTTGACTAGGTTACAGGCTAGCTTTGGAAGCCAGCAACCAAGCCAGTGAGTTTGTGGTCAGTCTGTCAAGTCAAGCTCATTTCCCCTTTCCCCATAAACCAACACGCAGCCACACATTAGGTAGCTGTCCAAGCTAGCGATAGCATAGAAGCTAACGCATCTGACAAAAAAAAAATCTCATTCCATGTTAGAGACAACCCACGTTAACTGAAATAACGTTAGCTCACCATGCCCTGTCAAAACGTTAACCTCTGTCATCTAGCAAGCTACCTGCATCAACGAGAAGTTTCATGAATCAGTGTAGGGTTTGCATACTGCAGAGGTAAAGATCAGTGAATAAAGATAACGTTAGCGTTATTGAATGTCAATGTAACGTTAGACCTTCATTGATCCAACCGAAATCAAAAATCTAGCCGGCTAGGTGGGTTAGCTCGGAACAGTCAGTGGACTCCGTGAATAATAAGTCTGTCGTAAGTTATCATGCCAGCAATTGCAATACAGGTATAACACAATGCCTACTAAGAAGTCAGAACTACTAATCAACGTGTTGTTTAGGAGTTCACAGTGTGCAACATAATCTTGAAATCAACCCAAATGACCAACGTGCCGCCACATAACTGGAGTCCATTTTCAAAAAGCCGGGTGGCTACAGCACAAGACAAACCACTTCTCACATTGTTTAGAAACACTACAGCCATAAAAAATAGATAGCATTCTGTAGGGCGAGCAATTTACAGTTCAAGATATAGTTACCTTAAGATGGCTCAATAAGGTGCACGGTAAGGATCGGTTCAATTTTGGGGGTGTTTTTATGAAAAGAAATAAATCTACGACTCCCCGGCGTAAGTCCGGTCGGGTTCTTTCACTTCGGGTGATGTAAAATGGCGGATACGTTCACGCCAGGATTTCTCACGCATCTATGGGGTTTCTGAGACAATCATACACGGGCTCAGTTGTCTGTAGATAGTAAACACTGGAACTATAGCCAGTCTCTGCAGGAACTGTAAACCGAATTCCAGCCCGTCTACGTAGACCTAGAATAAAAATCGTGGAATAGATGTTTACACTGAATAGAATGCTACAAATTATCAGCGCAATTTGAGCCTATCGTTTTACACAATCATTTAACAATTTTGTCATATAGGCTACTGTTCGGACGGTAGTCTACTGTTGTATGATAGTGCAGGTAGGCTATAATTTCTCACAGAGTTTTTATCTATACAAAATGGGATCGGTTCTGGTTTTCATGCATTTTTACAGGCCACAAATACGGGGACAAGAGAAAACAGGTAGGCCTATTACCATATGGTAAGGCCAATATACTCTTAAAATGTACAATAACTGACCGAATCTGTCTGTAGGAAAATGCAGACACATTGGGTAGAATCACAAATAGTTCATAGACAGTTGTAATAAAGAAATAACATGTTAAACAGAAATTGTTTATTGAGAGTAAATGTGTTATTGATCAGTTTTAAAGGACGATTTAATCAATTGCTCGGGAAAAGTGATTTAGAAATAGAACTACGACTCTGACTCTGAGCTAGAGGAAGAGCTGGATGAACTTGAGCTCGAGCTAGAACTGGATCTTGAACTAGAGGTCAAACTACTAGAGAAACTAGAGGTGGAGTCAGATTCACTTGCGAGATATCTGTCATATAACTCAAAAATCTCCCAGAAAAATTCTAAGTCTGAATCTGAATCTGATTCAGAGTCACTCAAATAATGTAAGGCCCTCTGCTCTGGACTCATGACTTCTCTTGGAATACGGGTTTGCTGAGGCATGATGGTCATCCTCAGGTTTTCTCTGTTGTTCAAACTGTCACGGGACCTGAAGACATTCCTCACTGTGGTGCCCTCTTCAAGCTGAATGGTACTTGCCTTCACAAAATGAAACCAGAAACTATCAAATGCTAATCTCCATCACTATTTTGTGTTGCTATACTGTACAGTTCATGCACTGTTTAATAAACTGGACGTGAAGCTAAGAGAAAACGGCATAAGACCATGATATGGATAGGCTACATTAATTTGCTTGTCGTGTATCTACCTCTCCAAGCCTGACAGGTGCCTTGTGTATGAAAGATAAATGGCAACATTTACCTCGCCTTGTTCAACCACTGCCTGCCGTTGAGCCTGTCTGACAGATGGATTTACATCACTCTCTGAAATACATCTGGGATGAACAATTGCAACCTGTGTGCAAACATAAGTGTTTTTAAGGCATGATTTTGACCACATCTCCCCATTGGCATTTAAGTTGGGGGTGGGGCATTGTGTTACATCACAGAATACATCGACCCCAGTCCATGCATTTAATGAGACACATCTTCATGACTTCATGACAGCCAGGCTTGTAATACAATTTCATTATGTTGACACAATGTGATCCTCCAGGGAGATTACAACAATTAACAACAGGAATTGCTGTTACAATACACAGGCTCAACATATACATCAAACCATACTAGTCATCATACTGGGGTAATGCAATGTATTAAAAGCAAGGAAAAGAATAACCTTTCGAGGAACTTCCTTCCTATCCCAAATACTCTGCTTAGGTTTGCTGCCAGAATTGGGAGAACCTCTTGGGTTGTCCAACAGTCTGCCATCAACTCTACAATCCTCAGAGTGTGTCCCTCTAGAAGTTCCTGCAGAGGGCTTTGTGTGTATAAAGAACAGTTATACAAATTATATTCACCATATATTCAAATGTGTGGGGGTTTTTTTGTTGGTCAAATACATTCCTCCATTACCTTAAGACGTTTCGAGGTATCCATTTTAGGACAACACTGCAAGTACTCAAATCTGCAATTGACAGCCCAAATACTTTATTAGAATTACATTCCATCACTGAATGTGTGGAAATCTAGAAGATCTCTTTATTAGCTAAAGCATTCCTAATGACATCACAAACCTTTTGCAACTCTAGAACGAGGACATTGTGAGGCTGCAGGAGAGACTCTAGAACTCTGACACCAGATTGCATTGTGAGGCTGCAGGAGACTTAATGCTGCCCAGGCTCTATGGCTCTGATGCTGCCCAGCTAACTTTTAGTGGGGCTGTTAAGCTCTTAAAATAGGGACGATCTTGCTTTTTATGAAAGAAGCATGAAACTTTCAGGGTTTGTTCTTGATGACCTAAGCTTTAATTTAAGATCTGGAGGCATTCTCAGTTTGACCTCTGAGGTCAGATAGAGGTCACTGACCTCTGTATGTTTTATGTGACACTACAGGTGAATGGGGTAAAAAAATTAAATAACAGATATCACCATGAAACTTTCTCAGTTGAATACTCATGTTAAGCTAAGAAAAAAATGTATTGAAAGTTTTTTTATATTTTAATGTTTAAATATGCAAATGAGGCCTTATCTCATAAAAAAATTGATATAATTTGCTAATTTGCATACATTTAAAAAAATATGTTGAGCCTGGCTTTATCGGACAGTCTGATTTTGTTTTTTTTAAATGTATGCAAATTCGTGCATTTTAATGAGATAAAGCCTAATTTGCATATTTAAACATTAAAATATTAAAAACTTTCAATACATTTTTTTTCTTAGTTTAACATGAGTAATCAACTTAGAAAGTTTCATGGTGATATCTATTTTTTTTTTTTACCCCATTCGCGTCACAACCATAGACTGTAAAAAATAGGTCACAACATATTACAGAGGTCAATGACCTTTATCTGACCTCAGAGGTCAAACTGAGAATGCCTCCAGATCTAAAATTAAAGCTTAGGTCATCAAGAACAAACCCTGAAAGTTTCATGCTTCTTTCATAAAAAGCAAGATCGTTGAGCTTAACAGCCCCACTATTTGGATCCTAAGCCAAATTGCCAGTTATGAGTTTAAGAATTACTTCTGTATTAGAAGTTTTTTTTAACCCTTGTGTTATCCTCAAATCTTACCGACACTCTTTATCCTTGGGGTCAATTAGACCCCAGCTAAATAAACCCTCAGAAAATGATTATAATTAATATTGTTACCCAGTTTTTTTGTGACAGGTACTTAACAAGAGTGTAATAGCCACCATCAAAAGCCCTCAAAACAATCCCACCCCCCCACACCCCTTTATGAACCTTGGAACCCTGGCTGGCAATATTGCCCATCCAGTGTCAGCAGCCCAAAGGCTTGCTGTTGTTTCCCCTTTTGACTTATACAGTCCTGCTGAAATGACTTATATGTAATATGTACTTGTGTATGTAATAATGATGTTGAATATGTTCTCATATTCAAATAATAATATCCATAATGTGTCAAATACTCATGTATCCTATGTTTCATACAGCTGGGGTCAAACTGACCCCAAGGAACATCAATGTACAAAATATTTGTACAGGACATTGAAAACAAATTATTGTACAAATGTCATGCTAACTCACCCTTCAATTGAGGAAAAGTCATGAAACATGAAGCAAAAAAAAAGTGAACCATATATTTTATGATGTTAAACGTTGCTTGGGGTCAAATTGACCCCAAGAAGATAAGAACAGAATATTTTTCTGTAATGAGGTCCTAGGTCCTTGATTCATAGACCAAATCATAGATGAAAACAGAATTACATACACTTGCATTGTATAAAGAACACATAAACGAAGCATTTATTATACTTGAATTAAAGGCATACCTTCTTAGCTAAGACGTGTCCTTGGGAACACATTTGCACAGTAGGTCCCCATAGACCTCTCCGGAATAAGTCCCGCCTCCGAAACATCCGGATCCACCCAACTTCCGGGCGTCGAATGTCTATGGGAAATAACATGGCGTTTTGAAAAGCCCTACCTATCTAACATCTGTAGGTGGCGAAGTAGAAAAAAATGGTGGGCTGATTGGCCTACACACTTCTGCCATCTAGTTTCCACTGGATTTTTTGATTGTCGGTGCCGTTAAAGTAGAAATATATCAGTAAGAAGCACTAAACTAACGCACGCTTCAGACGCAGCAACTCCCTGAGTCAAGGTTGCATAGCAACGGCAATGTTTCATAGTTTGTCTTCGCCGAAATTGAGTTTGTGGCACCAGAGCACAGTACAGAGGTGGCACTAACCCTGCATGAAATCGTCATGTTTGATAGGTTGTTAATACATTCTGAAAATGTTACTGTTCTGATCAAGGTCATGCAAAATAAAGCTATCGACTCAATGCGACTCTGCCTCTAATTCCTAGTCTGCTTATCATCTGTTTTTCGTGAAATAAAAAATATCGTCTCATCATGTCTTTATCGGCGATTTCTGGTCTACTATTTAGCCCCAGATCCGCCATAGTGTCTACGCTCTCCGAACGTTCGCCTGCCCCCTTGGTTAGATCCCTATCTTTTAGCAGAGAATGTCTAATAAGACGGGCTCTGCTTTTACTGTCTATGGTTAGATCGGTTCGATCTCGCTTACAACCAGTCACAACCTAACTTGATGGTCATTTTCACGCGTGATTTCAGTGGTCGTTTGCAAGGTTCAGCCTCTTTTCAACACGAGTCTGGTTGTAAGCGAGATCTAACCATGGAGGTATTATATATCAAACACACCATTCCTGTAGAAAACCAGTAGCCCAATTACATGCCCGCTTTAAAAATGCATTCAATAATGACTACTGAATATCATATTAGCCTGTATTTAATATGCAGTAAGTAGAATTTAGCCATGGCTGCATGTGACAAGTGACATAGCATAGAGATATGCGAATAACAGACATTCCTGTAATTTAGATAGATTTACATGAATACATACGTGTGTGTGTATTACATGAAACATATACACACACACACACACACACTTAAATCAATCCCCCCCCCCCCACCACCACCACAGAATCAATCAAAAGAGCTGAATCATGAAGCTAGTACAAGACAGACCAGCACTTACTCATTATGTCACAGTACCACCAGAGACAGCCTGTTCATGTGATTAAGATCGCCCTGAGGAGAAAAATAAATAAATATATAGATAAATACTCTTAAAATGGGTGATGTCTTATCAAGTCAGCACTGAACTGAGGCAAAACACACATAGGTTGCATTTCAGAAGTCAGATCCGATAAAAATTTCATTCACATGAAATCAGGTTCGGGATAGATTCATCCTAAAGCTCTACGTTCACGCCAGGATTTCTCACGCATCTATGGGGTTTCTGAGACAATCATACACGGGCTCAGTTGTCTAGATAGTAAACACTGGAACCAGAGCCAGTCTCTGCGGGAACTGTAAACCGAATTCCAGACAGCCCGTGTAAGCAGACCTAGAATAAAAATCGTGGAATAGTTTACACTGAATAGAATGCTACAAATTATCAGCGCAATTTGAGCCTATCGTTTTACACAATCATTTAACAATTTAAGTCATATAGGCTACTGTACGGACGGTAGTCTACTGTTTTATGATAGTGCAGGCAGGCTATAATTTCTCACAGAGTTTTTATCTCTACAAAATGGGATCAGTTCTGGTTTTCATGCATTTTTACAGGCCACAAAAATGGGGACAAGAGAAAACAGGTAGGCCTATTACCATATGGTAAGGCCAATATACTCTTAAAATGTACAATAACTGACCGAATCTGTCTGTAGGAAAATGCAGACACATTGGGTAGAATCACAAATAGTTCATAGACAGTTGTAATAAAGAAATAACATGTTAAACAGAAATTGTTTATTGAGAAAAAATTTGTTATTGATCAGTTTTAAAGGACGATTTAATCAATTGCTCGGGAAAAGTGATTTAGAAATAGAACTACGACTCTGACTCTGAGCTAGAGGAAGAGCTGGATGAACTTGAGCTCGAGCTAGAACTGGATCTTGAACTAGAGGTCAAACTACTAGAGAAACTAGAGGTGGAGTCAGATTCACTTGCGAGATATCTGTCATATAACTCACAAATCTCCCACAAAAGTTCTAAGTCTGAATCTGAATCTGATTCAGAGTCACTCAAATAATGTAAGGCCCTCTGCTCTGGACTCAGGACTTCTCTTGGAATGCGGGTTTGCTGAGGCATGATGGTCACCCTCAGGTTTTCTCTGTTGTTCAAACTGTCACGGGACCTGAAGACATTCCTCACTGTGGTGCCCTCTTCAAGATGAATGGTACTTGCCTTCACAAAATGAAACCAGAAACTATCAAATGCTAATCTCCATCACTATTTTGTGTTGCTATACTGTACAGTTCATGCACTGTTTAATAAACTGGACATGAAGCTCAGAGAAAACGGCATAAGACCATGATATGGATAGGCTACATTAATTTGCTTGTCGTGTATCTACCTCTCCAAGCCTGACATGTGCCTTGTGTATGAAAGATAAATGGCAACATTTACCTCGCCTTGTTCAACCACTGCCTGCCGTTGAGCCTGTCTGACAGATGGATTTACATCACTCTCTGATATACATCTGGGATGAACAATTGCAACCTGTGTGCAAACATAAGGATTTTTAAGGCATGAATTTGACCACATCTCCCCATTGGCATTTAAATTGGGGGTGGGGCATTGTGTTACATCACAGAATACATCGACCCCAGTCCATGCATTTAATGAGGCACATCTTCATGACTTGTACTGATCACAGCCAGGCTTGTAATACAATTTCATTATGTTGACACAATGTGATCCTCCAAGGAGATTACAACAATTAACAACAGGAATTACTGTTACAATACACAGGCTCAACATATACATCAAACCATACTAGTCATCATACTGGGGTAATGCAATGTATTAAAAGCAAGGAAAAGAATAACCTTTCGAGGAACTTCCTTCCTATCCCAAATACTCTGCTTAGGTTTGCTGCCAGAATTGGGAGAACCTCTTGGGTTGTCCAACAGTCTGCCATCAACTCTACAATCCTCAGAGTGTGTCCCTCTAGAAGTTCCTGCAGAGGGCTTTGTGTGTATAAAGAACAGTTATACAAATTATATTCACCATATATTCAAATGTGTGGGGGTTTTTTTGTTGGTCAAATACATTCCTCCATTACCTTAAGACGTTTCGAGGTATCCATTTTAGGACAACACTGCAAGTACTCAAATCTGCAATTGACAGCCCAAATACTTTATTAGAATTACATTCCATCACTGAATGTGTGGAAATCTAGAACATCTCTTTATTAGCTAAAGCATTCCTAATGACATCACAAACCTTTTGCAACTCTAGAACTAGGACATTGTGAGGCTGCAGGAGACACTCTAGAACTCTGACACCAGATTACATTGTGAGGCTGCAGGAGACTTAATGCTGCCCAGCCTAACTTTGCATCCTAAGCCAAATTGCCAGTTATAGTAAGGATTATTAAGATGGGCCACAGCCATGAGTTTAAGAATTACTTCTGTATTAAAAGTTTTTGGAACTTAAGATAAGACCAGCATATTTTTCTGTAATGAGGTCCCAGGTCCTTGATTCATAGACCAAATCATAGATGAAAACAGAATTACATACACTTGCATTGTATAAAGAACACATAAACGAAGCATTTATTATACTTGAATTAAAGGCATACCTTCTTAGCTAAGACGTGTCCTTGGGAACACATTTGCACAGTAGGTCCCCATTGTAGCTTTTCACTGCAGTGCTTGTACAGGGTGTTATACACCAGTGAGTCAGCGATCAACTTGCTTCAGAGATCCTTATGCAGCAATTTCATTAGACATACACCATTTTATTTCTCATATCTTGACCTCCACCTTAATTCAATGAGTGTTTAAGGAGTGTGCATTTTTAAGATAGTCAGACATTTATGATGTTTCACTGCATATATCTACTTCCTGTGGCCCCATCATACACACTTAGAGCCAGTTGGACAACAGTCTGATTTTGACTCCCTAAGCCAATCATCCAAATAAACTTTATTTTTTTTTTTTTACACTTTTGCTGCCAAGTATTTCATTGTAGAGAACAAGTTGTATGTTGTTAAGGTGGAGGCTAGGCCCTTTTGGGAGATTTGTTCTACTGTAGATGACAATGCAATTGATACAATTCAAATGCCAGAGACTTTTAAAAACAACATTTTATTTAAGTAATTGGTAACCTACAGACCATTGCACAAACATTGTTACAGCCATTTGAACCTAGTGCATTTAAGTTATGTAGGAGTAGTTTTATAAAAGTTTGACACCAAATGAACTAGTGCTGTTCAAACACACCATTCCTGTAGAAAACCAGTAGCCCAATTACATGCCCGCAGGTATGCCCGCTTTAAAAATGCATTCAATAATGACTACTGAATATCATATTAGCCTGTATTTAATATGCAGTAAGTAGAATTTAGCCATGGCTGCATGTGACATAGCATAGAGATATGCGAATAACAGACATTCCTGTAATTTAGATAGATTTACATGAATTCAGACCAAGGAGACAATCCATCCTTGTGTGAAACAAGTTATTCAGTACAGGGGGCAAAGCCCAAAATAACACGGTCCCATGGAGTCATTCAGCTAGGAGGTGGATGCACATCTTGGGGCCTACTTCATGATGCTCCCCGTGTCCAGCACCTACTCTTACGGCACAGTACTGCCAAACACTGATGGAGGATCGCCCTGAGGGGAAAAAAATGAAACACTCTTAAAATGAGTAATGTCTTATCAAGTCAGCACTGGACTACAGAGGCAAAATATGGACTATAGGGGTGCTAAACATGAAGGTTGTCTTTTCAGAAGTCAGATCCGAGTAAATCTCATTCACATGAAATCAGGTTCGGGATAGATTCATCCTTAAGGCAACAGAACCATTGGAAGCACCATTAATAAACCTACA
This sequence comes from Alosa pseudoharengus, assembly GCF_046254945.1. Lineage (NCBI taxonomy): Eukaryota > Metazoa > Chordata > Actinopteri > Clupeiformes > Clupeidae > Alosa > Alosa pseudoharengus. The sequence goes on along the minus strand of NW_027468859.1, from coordinate 34,823,819 downwards.
TTCTTTTAACAACTTTGGAAAAAAAAAAAAAAAAATGTTTCCTTCAAGTCTTTCTACAGGAACCCTTAGACAATATTTTTCCTCCCACACCAATACAGACCATCAACAGCTGCAACATGACACCAGTATAAGACAGACCAGTACTCACTCATTTTGGCACAGTACAACCAGAGACCACGTCATGTGGATGAGGATCAACTTAAGGGGGGAAAAAAAAAAACGCTTAAAAATAGGTCATGTCTAATCAAGTCAGCACTGAACTATAGAGCAAGAAAAAGATGTGCTAAACATGAAAGTTGCATTTCAGAAGTCAGATCCGATAAGAATTTCATTCACATGAAATCAGGTTCGGGATAGATTCATCCTTAGAGCAACAGACCCATTAGCAGAAGTACCACCAATTAGTGTAATCATTCATCCTTTTAACCTATCCATATCAATCCCCCCACCACCACACACACACACACCACAGAATCAATCAAAAGAGCTGAATCATGAAGCTAGTACAAGACAGACCAGCACTTACTCATTATGTCACAGTACCACCAGAGACAGCCTGTTCATGTGATTAAGATTGCCCTGAGGAGAAAAACAAATAAATATATAGATAAACACACTTAAAATGGGTAATGTCTTATCAAGTCAGCACTGAACAGAGGCAAAATACTTAGAGGTGTGCTAAACACACAGGTTGCATTTCAGAAGTCAGATCCGATAAGAATTTCATTCACATGAAATCAGGTTCGGGATAGATTCATCCTAAAGCAACCCCCCAAAAAAGATTATCGTTTTGCTTTGACAAATACACAGCAAAACAAATCACCCAGGAACTTATGACATTACTTCAAAACTACCACACAAATGTACTAAGAGTTTGGTACTTACATCTCAGTGACCTACAGGCATCATGATCATGGCTCCATCTTCATGTGGCCTGGAAATGAGATCCAACATCAACGCAACTCTTCTAGGGAGATCATTAAACTATGAAGGCTACAGAGCAGCATAGAGTAGGCTTCCACTAACATAGCAGGTTGCATTTCAGAAGTCAGATCCGATAAGAATCTCATTCACATGAAATCAGGTTCGGGATAGATTCATCCTTAGAGCAACAGACCCATTAGCAGAAGTACCACCAATTAGTGTAATCCTTCATCCTTTTAACCTATCCATATCAACAACCCCCCCCCCCCCACCACACACACACACCACAGAAGCAATCAAAAGAGCTGAATCATGAAGCTAGTACAAGACAGACCAGCACTTACTCATTATGTCACAGTACCACCAGACAGCCTGTTCATGTGATCAAGATTGCCCTGAGGAGAATAAATAAATATATAGATAAATACTCTTAAAATGGGTAATGTCTTATCAAGTCAGCACTGAACAGAGGCAAAATACTTAGAGGTGTGCTAAACATGAAGGTTGCATTTCAGAAGTCAGATCCGATAAGAATTTCATTCACATGAAATCAGGTTCGGGATAGATTCATCCTAAAGCAACCCCCCCAAAAAAGACTATCGTTTTGCTGTGACAAATACACAGCAAAACAAATCACCCAGGAACTTGACATTACTTTAAAACTACCACACAAATGTACTAGGAGTTTGGTACTTACATCTCAGTGGCCTACAGGCATCATGATCATGGCTCCATCGTCATGTGGCCTGGAAATGAGATCAAACATCAACGCAACTTAAATGGAGATTAAACTATAAAGGCTACAGAGCAGTATAAAGTAGGCTTCCACAAACATAGCAGGTTGCATTTCAGAAGTCAGATCCGATAAGAATCTCATTCACATGAAATCAGGTTCGGGATAGATTCATCCTTAAAGCAACACAGGTTTATTATTTTTTATTTAAGAATCAAAAGGCATTATTGTTACCCTCCAATACCACAGAAGCAATCAACAGCTGCAATATGAAGCTAGTATAAGAGGCCAGCACTTACTATGGCATAGTACCACCAGAGGCAGCTTGTGTGGATGAGTATCGCCCTGAGGAGGAAAAAAAAAAAAAGATACTCTTAAATGGGTAATGGCTTATCAGGTCAGCACTGACGGCAAAACACTATATAAATGTGCTAAACATGAAGGTTGCATTTCAGAAGTCAGATCCGATAAGAATTTCATTCACATAAAATCAGGTTCGGGATAGATTCATCCTTAAAGCAACTCCAAAGCAATCCTTAATACGTTCAACTACTGCTAATGAACTTTCTTTAAAGTACAATCAAAAGGATTCTGATCAAGCCTTTCTACAAAGGCCCTAGAGAGACCTCTGGAACTGCCCATCTCAATGAACTATGCTAAGCTTTGCTAACGGTGGGTGTTTCAGACTGAATTACGGCACTCACAGAGACGAGAAGGGTATGCAGCATCTTATCTAACTCTGTGGGAGACGGTGAATAAGCTATGAATAAGCGAATGATAACAATGGCCATAGTAATAAACCCAAGTAGGCAAACTCACCGCAGCACTCTTTACCTCAAGGCAGCATGTGTGCAGCACGTGCTTGTTTAGCGCAACAATCACATAACTTGGAACATTTGGAAGTTTAATAGCCTCTTTTTGGATCCAGTTTGATCGCTGTTGTATGCTCTTCCAAACATTGCGGACCTTATCATCATCTTGCAGAACATGGACTACCTAATTACTTCAATGTGTTCTATGTCGCCGACGCTGTGCGATGTCTTCAAAGACTCAGTCAGGACTCAAGAGAATGAGTGTGAGGTGCACATGCTTTTTATAGGCGGATCGCAAGGGGGCAGGATTTCAACGTCGTTTGCAACGCCGCTCCGCCTTTCTTTTTAAGATAAATAAATATTTCAACGGTTGCCGACCCATCCACCACGACAGTTTATCTGGCTAGAAATGGGCACCATAACGTTAGAAGTTATATGCAGGATACAAAATAATTAATTGCAGAATTAATTTCTAGAGTGAATATAAATTATTTGAATGCCGCATAGAGTTGACGTATATTTCCCATACTATTTCTCACATGGCGTTGGAATTAATAGTCAGCAAAGACTTTCATATTAATGAATAATTCAATCTTTCTCATTCCACAGGAAGTGACAATTCGCTTATCATGTGACACTATTCAGTCCACTTTTTCAGCCTATCCCTGTTAGGAATGTTGGTGTCGTAAACAAACCATTCGCTCGCTGGTTTGTCAGAGGAAAATAGAGTCAACAGAAGAAGTCTGGCACTGTTAAACAGTAAAATTGCAAAAGCCTCACCTGTTTTCACTTATGTATTCATCGGTCGTTTAGACAGGGTCTTGCAATGTCAACACTGTTGGAAGTTTCTTTAACGTTACATCAAATTCTTTGATGACGTGTTTCTAAAATCCCATCATCTTTGCTTAGAAGGTTGTGGTATCGGCGCAACTTTTCTAGAGGTAAGTAGGAACTACCAACGAGCTAGTGAACAGGGTGCCTAAACATAATGCTTCGTTTGTTTTCAACAGCATATGTGAGTGTCTATATGTGTGCATTATGATGAAATGGCAGCACCCGACCCAGTAACACTTGTTTGATCAAGCCCTCAACTTCAAGAGAAGCACAGGAGTTAAGTGGCTTATCGTTAGTAGCTTGATAGCTAACTAGCTTCCTTATATTACAAACAAGGATTTGTGGCGCCTCCTCGTATTTATCAGCTGTCTGACTTTGATTAGATGGATTATTTTAGACAGATACTTAAGCATTTATGATGAAATGGCTTGACTTGTACAACAACACAACTCATACCAACATACCCACTCAAAGTGAGTAGCGTTAACAGAATTGTTGAAATGCATTTTTTTTTTTTTTTTTTTTTTTTTTTTTTTTTTTTTTTAAGTATATTTTTTGGGCTTTTTATGCCTTTAATCAGAGAGGACAGTGAAGATCGACAGGAAGCGAGTGGGAGAGAGAGCCGGGGTGGGATCCGGAAAGGACCACGGGGCGGGAATCGAACCCGGGTCGCCGGCGTACGGTGCAGGTGCCCCAGCCAGTCGCGCAACTGCTGGGGCCTGAAATGCATTTTAATTTAATACACTTTGTGCTCCTCAGGCAACAGACCGAGATGGCTGGTGTGAAAGAATATATACAAAACGTACGACAATGGTTGAGGATTGAGATTTGGAGGGAGGTGGTCCGCCAATACCCAGTCATATGTTTCCTTCTTATGTTTATGTTCCTGTCAACCATCATTTTGAATAGGTAAGGCCTGAATATCTAATGTTATCTCAGTAAGGATTTAATAGTTGCTTCACACATTATTGAGGAGTCTTACAGTATTGGTGTCATGCTATATAACCATTGCTCTGTAATTTCTCTATAAAGGTATTTGCATATCCTTATGGTATTCTGGTCATTCCTGGCTGGGGTGATCACATTCTATTGTTCTATCAGTCCGGAATACCTCCTGCCAAGCATTCTCTTCCATTTAAAACCAAAGAGCAAAGTAAGCATGCATTTTGACAGCATCAACATACAGCTATACAATTTGTGGGCAGTCTTAATGTGTGATTATTGTGAATGATGCTTTTCCAGCAAAATGAACAGCAGGAATTATTTCCATCTGGTCATAGCTGTGCCGTTTGTGGAAAAAGGAAGTGTAATCGCCACAGGTATACTTAGACCACCATGCATATGTAGTTCTTTTAATTTGGGTACTTTTGCAGTGTGTGGTCATACATAGATTAACAATAATACGTTGTCTTTTGTCTTGAAGGCCAACTCTTCTCCTGGAAAACTATCAACCATGGTTGGACTTGAAGGTGCACTCGAAAGTGGATACCTCCATATCAGAGGTAGCTAACAATCTTTTTGGTAGTCCATGCATGGATATTATCCATAAAAAAACCCAATACTAAATGTAATCACTTCTTATATATTCCAGGTTTTGGAGTTGATTTTGGAGAACTTTGTGTATCCCTGGTACAGGTAATAGGCGTATTAAATTAGGATTTGTGGTTGGGCAGTGGAGACTTCCCAATTGGCAGTGCAATGTGTTGTTTCTTTGTCTCAGGGATATTACAGATGATGAGGCCTGTGTCGATGAGTTAAGGATGATGCTTCGGTTTTTTGGTGCTGTGATTGTGAGACGAGCGCAAAAGGTAAAATTGTACAAGCTGTCATTTGATGCACTAACTTGTATTACGAAGAAGTCATAACTTTAGTATTGGCTGTTAAATATCCGCATTCTATTTTTCAATTTTGTGAGATATGTTAGGATCATGGACACTGTCAGTATAGCTTCATTATGCTTTATTGCTTCTAATACAAGAACCTGTGCAATTATATGCCCTCATGGTAATTATTTGCTGATTTATATAATGTTTAATCACTGGTTCAATGTAGGTGGACTTCCCCTCACTTCTCACAGACAAAATGCTGAAAGCAGCCATGAAGCATGTTGAAATTGTGGCAAAAGCCTGGAACAAAGGTATTATTTACATCAAACAGTTTATCGATTTTCCGGATGGAACTGTTGCAGAAAATTTTAGTTTTGCCTAATTTGCTAACTGTGTGTGTGTATGTGTGTGTGTGTGTGTGTGGAACAGTATCCCGAAGTCCTGAGCACTTGCAGCAGGCAGCCTTGGATGAGTATGGCCCAGATTTGCACATAGCATTACGCAGCCGCAAGGAGGAGCTGCTTTATCTCCGCAAACTCACAGAGATGCTGTTCCCTTACGTCATCCCACCAAAGGCACCAGAGTGCAGGTACTGTTCTACACAGTGCTCAGGAAACACCCAGGACATCTTAGACTAGTCTATGTGCCTCTGTGGAATATATATTTCCATATTGATGTATACTTTCTCACCACAAGCTTGTACATGAGTCTTTTAGAATAAAGGTTATAGTTATTATAAATGTTCAGAAACCTGCAGAATTCACAAGCATCTTCTTCATCTCTTTTTCTGTTGGAACAGATCTCTTGCATACCTACTTCGGGAAGTAATGACCGGATCAGTTGTCCTCCCAACAATGGATTTCATGGCCGACCCCGTGAGTGATTTGAACTAGACTCCCTGTTTGTGTCAGCTTTGTGTTCAAAGTGACATTTGTAACTGTGTTATGACATGGAGCGATTCTTGGTTTTGATGGCCCTTTCACAATGTCTTCCATGCAGGATACTCTGAATCACATGGTGCTCATCTTTATTGATGATACTCCCGTAAGTAAAAAATAAACATAATATTAATTTAGCTAGCTGTAGGCATCAAAAGCATGTTTCACTCCTACTATTGCGATTGACACTGAGTTTGTCTTCTGATACTCACAGCCTGAAGAGGCATTAGAACCTCCATCTCCCTTGGTGCCCTTCCTCCAGAAGTATGCTGATCCCCGTGACAAGAAACCATCAGTAAAGGCTTTCATTTCATTTTGCTGCCCATTTCTCAGACATTGTTGTTTTGTGTTTAAGCTGACCCTAGCACTTATATGCAGTAGCAGTTTCTACATAGCTATGACTTCACATGTTCACATGTGATGTGGTGTTCACATGTGATATGTAACAGTAAATTACTTTGAAGTTTCCCCTGTTTGGAGTTTATATAATGTTGACTATAATATATTTTGCAAATGATACGTTGTCACAAAGCTCTCTATGGTAGTCTTTTGTTAAGATTTAAACCGTTTGTGTTAAACATTCACAGGTATATGGTTGGTTCTTCTAGCCAATGTGACTGACTGCAAAGTGACCCCTGACCTTTGACTAATCCTCTGACTCTGGGGCCTGTCTTCCTGTGTACAGGTGTTGAAGCTGGAGCTGAAGCAGATCCGTGAGCAGCAGGACCTGCTGTTCCGCTTCATGTGCTTCCTGAAGGCAGAGGGCGCTGTGCACGTGCTCCAGTTCTGCCTTGCCGTCGGTGAGTCAGCAGCCACACTCGTGCAGTCCGAAAAATTAGGATCTCTTGTGGTTCGCGCTCAGAGCCACTGCGGTTTGGTCTGTCATATTTCATAATATCATATCAGCTGGAGTGGAGTGTTACACTTCAGAAAAACAAATGGTTTGCCATCCAAAGAGGATCTAGATATCAGTTTTTAGCATATGAGTGCATGTTTTCGATACCATTTTAAATTATTCGACATGAACTGGAATCCATTTGTCAATGATGATTTAAAGCTACACATGATTTTGTTGTTTTGAGGCTGTTCTGTCTCAGTATGTGGTGTTATTTTACATCATCATGGGGAGAAGTCTCGTGTGCTTTAACAGACAGAGATCCTAGTTAGTTTCACTGTTTAGTCAGGTTATGCAGCGCTGCAATAGGAAGATGCTTGACTTGATTTACAATAAGAGTAGTCAAAAGAAGCAGCTTTTGTTGGATTTTCTTGTTTCTGCCAGAAGTTGAGCATTATCATCATCATTTTAGAGCTTGTTTAACAAGTCTCTCCTGATCACACTGGCACATCTTTTTTTCTCGTTGGCACTCACAGGATTCCAACGGTCATGGAAAACCTGGAATAGTCATGGAATTGTAAAATCCCATTTTCCAGGCCTGAACAAATCATGTATTTCAGTTAAAGTTTTGGAAAAGTCATGACATTTAATTCAGTCGTACTAGGGACGTAGGTATGAAATGGCATACATGTCACAGAATTCAATTGCTTTCTTCATAGATGTAGAATGGTGGGGGGGAAAACTGAGAAAACACATTTTATCCAATCTCTTTTAAGTCACATTTCATAATTGTCCCCAACCTGTGGCAAGGTCATGGAAATGTCATTCATGGTCTTTGAGCAAGTCATGGGAAGGTTTTGAAATGTCAGTGAAAATGGGTGGGACACCTGCACTCAGTTGCTGAGCTCTGTTGCTTGTGTCAGCTCAGTCTGCCCATCATAATGGCATGATCCTTTATCCATCACCACTACTTACATAAACTCAGGTTGTCGGAATACAATCTGTATGTTTTTGCTTAATGACTTTGACCCTTTTCCCATAAAGCTTACATGTGGATTTCCCATAAAGCTTACACATGGATGATTATTGCGCACACATCTCATTCAGTCCTGGTAGCAAGTTTCTCTGCAAACGCCGTCTTAAGTAGCTTTTTGATCAGTTCTGACATCTTTCACATTCCAGAGGAGTTCAACGATAAAATCCTGTGTCCTGACCTGAACGACGCAGAGATGGAACGCTTGCATGGAGAGGTGAAAAACATCTACGAAACGTACTGTCTGGATGAGAGCATTGACAAGATCCGCTTTGACCCTTTCATTGTCGAGGAAATCCGCAATAGTAAGTAAAGTGGCTGCTGCTGCATTGATGAGATTGCCAATGACTTTATTTTGAAATGCCTGAATTTTACATGTGATGCCTCTGAAATTGTAGGACAGTGAAACTAAGGTGCTTAAAACAAATTGGCTTGAGCATATGAATGAAAGAGGATGTTGTGATTGGATGGCAAAAACCTGTTAGATGAACCTGTTATATGGATTTACAACGTAAACGTTATGAAGTGGGCCTGTTGGGAATTGGACAACATTTTGTCCAGAGTTGGAATGTCTAATTCACTTAGGGAGGAAATATTTCTGCAGTTTGCTTATGGAAGGCCAAACAAGCTGTTGACCAAACAAGCTGTAAATGGAGGAACAGTATCGCATTCATTGTGTAACGATCATTTCCTCATTTTTAACTTCCTGCAGAAGTCAGGCCACTGAGAGCAACATTCGCACACAAGACGTGCTTGTTACAGCCTCACAAACTTCCTATGTTTTCATTGGTTGAGCAGTCAGCAAGCTGAACATTTTCCCACACAATTTCAGGCATGTGCTTGAACGATGTGCTAAAGCTCTCTCAAGGGGTGGTTGCGAGAGAATTTTCAGAAATATATATATATTTTTAAAAAGACTATTAGATATAATTGTAACAAAAGATAAAAATAGTAGTTACATTTCAAATAAAATTATTGAATAAATTATACTATGGTTGTTAAATTGTAGATAAAATTATGGTTAGTAGGCTGTTATGTTCTTTTGTAGTAATATGCTTGTGCTTCGATAGGCCTATTAGTGCACGTGCGCTGTTGCACGCAGCGTTTGTATACTTCTACCACCTCCGGGGATAGCGGGGGTCGCAAGTCCTTGTCACCGTTATTTTAGGGGTTGCGGGCTAAAAAGTTTGGAAACCCCTGCTCTATGGACAGTGAGCACCTGGTGAAGTGGTCAATCAGATTTCACTATGTAGCCGTCCAAACCTTCAGTTTGAGTTTGGTAGATGACCATCTTGGTTGTTCTACTAGTTTTTAAATTCTTGGCAGTTCTGGTGTTAACAGTAGAGCATACACTATTTGATCCTATACCTTTTGAGTCAGATGCAGATGTAATTATCTAGTAGAAATTACCCAGCTTCAGTAATCAAGTTAAAGTTCATACTTTAAGACTGTTTATTAGTGTCTATTGACCTTATCTAACATCTCTCTCTGTCTCTCTCTCTGTCTCTCTCTCTCTTCTTTCTGTCTATTCTGTTTTGTCTATTCTGTTTGTCTATACTGTCCCTCTCTCCCTCTACAGTTGCAATGGGTCCATGCCAAGGGGTGGTGAAGCTGCAGACCATGCCTTGTCTGTTTGAGGCGTACGAGCACGTCCTGTCCCTCCTGGAGAACGTTTTCACCCCCATGTTCTGTCACAGTGATGTGGTGAGGATTCAAAAAAACAGTTCACACATGCTTTCAGAAGAATGGGAAGATGCTACACGATAAAAACATCACATAATACAGAATGTAATCAATCATAATGAAGAAGACACAGATATTGGATCAAGTGTCTCTTTAAAAATGGGGCTCAACCTGGTCGTCTTTGTAAATGAGATATTGATGTTCAGAGTTCAGTTGGGATTAAGCATCTCAAATTCCTTTCTTTATGTAAGACATGCGATTTCGTGTGACTTTTTTAATCATTTCCTGGAACTAGAGCCTCCTGTAGAAAATGAGTATTTTTCAGGACAGAGTTTTATAATGCTGGTGTGACTGGCAAACATGTAATGGTTCCCATAAATATTAAGGGAAGTTTACATTTAAGCTTCCAACTTTGTAGATGCCACTACATGCCAAGTATGTCATTGCACAGTGTAGTCAAGCATGAGTCAGCTTGTAGACCTCCTTAACTTTTTCATGTGAAATGGAGAATAAAACGAACAGCAAACCATAACCATAACAAGCTCATCTATCTCCAGGCTGTGACATATGAAAGACTTTAGTCATCTTGAGAACAAGCAGACGTAAACTGTGCTCTCTGTGATTATGATTTCATATTGAGTGCCTCCCTCTCTGTCTCTACAGTACTTCAGACATTTGCTGTGTGGGGCTGAGTCTCCTACCAGAAGCACCAGGCTGAGCAGGTGTGTGTTCTCCACACTTCTATGTGAAACTCTCTATCCCTCTCTCTCTCTCTTTTTCTCTCTCTCTCTCTCTCTTGTATCTACAGTCCTCCGTATCAACATGCTTCTCTCCCTCACTGAATCCTTCATGCTCGCCCCATGCCAGAGACATGTCAAGAGTACATAAACACAGTTCCAGCTTGCATACAGACACGTACTCTCATGAGTGCTCTGTCAGCTTTAACCCCAATCCATCTTCCTGTGTTGTCAAAATTCAGTCCTTTTTTTTTTCTTCTTCTTTCTGTTCCATATCACTGTTTGCACATTCTGCCTCCTCCCCTCGAGCCTTTCCCGTCTCCCCTGTGAAGACGCTCTGTGCCGTGTAAAAGTTGTCTAGCAGACACCTGAGTTCTCCCCCATGACAATGTCACTAAATCCAAGAAACAGACCCCAAATACAGCTAGGATTGTCTGTGGAAAAGACTGTAACTCCTTGATGTGCCTGTGATTTCAGGAATAGCATGAATTTCGATGACTTCAGGTAAGTTCAAGCATGGCACTGACGTCTGCTGACGATGCAGCTGCTGATCTCCCACTGCATGCTCACGTAGAGGATGCTCGAATGCCGTAGAGACCAAAAAAAAAGAGAGAGAGAATGTTTCATGAATAGGCTTACGAAACCAAGACTTAAGGTGTTTAAGCTTGCTTCGTGTAGATTCAGTTTGTGTATTGCCCTCTGCCTTGAAGCCACCTTTCCATTTTGAACTGAGTTAACCACTCTTGCTAATAGATTTTCAAGCATTGACTCCATTTTTAGAAGAGTGCCATTTAACAGTATGCTTTCCATCTGATGAAGGATCTTTTGCATGCATGGATGAAGTCCCCAGTAATATTACTGGGGATACATGCATATAGTGTGCACTTGAAAGATAAACTTGGTCAGCAGAGGTCAGTCAGTGCCAATGGCTCTGCCAGACCAGAAGCTTTGTGCTGTTTTGGTAACATGCAGTCACAGAGGATATGTGTGTCCATGGTGCGCCACCTTTCATGCTGCTTTCATTCATCCTGCGCCACCCCTCTCTCCCAGTTGTGTCTTTCCCATAATCCTCTGCTGCCTTACGGCTGGATTTGCCCCTTTTGCCCCCCCCCCCCCCCCATAAGTCCACAACGTCCGCATGCCATACATAGCCTTAGAGCCAGGCCTACAAAAGCCCGTCACGAGGGGGTGCAGGTCACCCAATGCTTGCCTGCTGCTGGCTCCTGCACCGCAAGTCCCTCCCCCTAAACCCCCCCCCCCCCCTTGAGCAATCCCCTCGGGTTTCCTGTCCTCTCTCAGTACCCCCGCTGAAGTAAGTCTAGTGGTTTGGCTGCGTGTGTTTATGTCTGTGTGTGTGTGTAAATGGACTGCTTTTCCACTCCTCCGAGCACTCAAAGCGCTTTACAATGTCACATTCACCCATTCACACACACTCACACACCGATGGTGTAGGCTGCCATACAAGGTGCCAACCTGCACATTGGTGTGTGTGTGTGTGTGTGTGTGTGTGTGTGTGTGTGTGTGTGTGTGTGTGTGTGTGCGCCTGTGTGTGTTTGCTCGGCACAAACCACGGACCATAGTCCTGTGTTTGCAAATGTAAAAATGTCCGCTCTGGTTGTACATATCTCCTCTCCTCTTTACAGCTGTGTGTGTGTGTGTGTGTGTGTGTTTTGGGTGTGTCTGTGTCTCTTTGTTTATCTGTGTTTGTAGGACGGGAGTGATTCACCCTTTCCATTGCCGTGTTGGCCGTCATGTTTTTTTCTCAGCCAGCCAGCAGTGCATACTCATTCCCTCCTTTAGTGAGCGCTGTTGTTTAGGAATTAAAACTCCTAGAGAGGCCTCTTCTCTTATTCAGTGCACAAAATAAAAAAAATAAAAAACAACCGGGACCACAAAAAATGTAATTGTCAAATGAATCAAGATAACTGTTGATAACTTTTTTTCTCCCATGTGTGTCTTGTCTGTCTGCACATGTTTGTGTTTGTGTACAGGAACACCTCCAAACGTGGGGAATCCTTTGGAATCGGCCGCATCGGCAGCAAAATCAAAGGAGTCTTCAGAAGCACTACCTTAGAGGGAGCCATGCCTCCCAACTATGCCATGGTCGAAGGCATGGATGACCAGGTGCGATCCAACTGTCATTATTAAACACTGTGGTCTTCAATACATGCTCCTCCCTTAGTTTTATGCCTTAGTATTATGACCGCCGTGCTAGTGAAGTGGCTACTGCATACTAGCAAAGCTCTTTAACCACTACGCTACCACTGACCCCACACTGTTTTTTTACCTGGCTTTATTCCCACGTTTTCAGCCCAACAGAGGTTTTCCCAAAGGAAATTGCAGTCAGTGAACAAGTTCATATTATTCAATTGGAATTTTCAGTCAGAGAGTAGGACCTACACTATGCCTAAAACACGCATGCATGATCTGTGCTCAACTCTGGCAATGATGAAGCATTCTCCACCAACCTGTGAGCCTAGCTAGTCACATCAGTAGCATGCTGAGGTCCTTTTCACTTGCTGATACAGTAACAGGAGAATCCTCCACTGCTATCCTGCTCCTCAGTGCCTTGATCAATAGTGGAGTGGTAATCGGGAGAGTCAGGAGAGTTCTCGGTGGGCAGGTGACGGTTTGGGGCCAGGCCCAAGCTGATAACTCTTATCATTTCTTTGCTGTGCCCTCCGACAGCCTGCACTGTGCAACTCCTTTTGTTTTCAGGATGTTTATTATATCCATAACCATAAGTCTTTCTTCAGTGATTAGCATCAAAACTGCGCGCATGTCGTAGATTTGTTTCAGTACTTTCTACCTGCTTTCCATAGATATTTAGGATATATATCAACTTCTTTCCTTTTGTGACCTAATCACTTCAATATGTTATTGACGTTCTATACAGAGGGATAAGAAAGAGAGATAAGTGTTTAGCTACGTCACAAAACAATAGGCTTTGTCACTTTTTCAGGTCTACTTAAAACATGCCCGCTCGGCACGGGCCCTTAGTTCCCCCGGGCCTGGGTGCGATTGTACCCTCTGCACTCCCTATAGTTACGCCAGTGGTTGAAAGCCGTTGTGGTGAATCTAATCTCAAAGTAATCGTGGAAATGGTGATGGTGACAGTATTTGGCAAATCGTTTGAACAGTAAGAGTATGTCTGTTAGACCAGCCTTTGAAGTCCGGTCATGTCAGACTTTGGGGTCATAGGGAGATATATGAGAAACATTTGGGGTCATAGGGAGATATATGAAAAACACTGTGTTCGCCCACTATTCTCACTCTCTCACACGCTCAGTCTCCTGTATTTGAACTCACATTTGAACTCATTTCAGCATATTCCCTTTTACCTGATATGCTGAAAAAGACATTTCGTATGCGTTCGTCTCTCAGGTGGAGGAGGCCACAGTGGTTGTGGAGGATGACTCCCCAGCCGAGGTGGTGAGTACACCGGGAATCCAACGCAATCTCTCGGCCTGGGCCATCTCCATTCCCTTTGTTGACCTCTTCGACGATGATGTCAAGAGGGAGAAGATCCCAGTTTTCTGCATCGACGTGGAACGCAACGACCGAAAGGAAGGTAAGTGTTCAACGGAGAGTGGTCTTCTCATCAGTGTATTTAGGACAGGAATGCAGTGTTGGTAAAAATATTGTATACCAAAGTGAAATATGAGATCCAGTCACGAAGAAGTACAAATGAAGATGAAAGGTTTATTAGGCTGTATACAGGAGAGAGGCACACCCGTAGCACAGCGTACTCCAGAATATGCGTCTCTGACTTGACACAGAATCATCCAGGGTTTAAGTACCCAACAGTAAAGAATAGATAATCATACAGTGACTGTGGCAAAGCCAGGAGACATTCAGTCTACCTTAATCAATGACGAAAATGACGCAGAATAGACAACAACAAGTGATATCCACTCTGGCGCCTTACATTATCATGTTTAAAAGAACAGTACAGATATCACACAGAGTCATGATGCAGACGTAGAATCATACTTTTAGTGTCAAAGTGACCCACTAATGAGAAATGCAGAACATTAAACCACATATTGGAATATTGGACATAATGCAGGACATTAAACCATATATTGGAATATTGGTCATAATGTTCTATTCCACTTTCTCTCAATAGGCAGAGAGGGCTCAAGCGGAGCTAGTAATAAGAAAGCTAGTAATCAAGGATCTTTGGTATATATGGGAAAAAAAAAACTAGCCAGACGCAAGGTTGCTGTAGCTGGAGACATAATCAGGTTTTAAAATTACTGGCAGATTTGCTTGAGAACAAGAGTTGACAAGAGTTGAGATTAATTCTATGCCCGGAAATGACAGGGGCTGCAGAATTTTGTTTGTGCGTGAGGGGCAGAAAAGTGGCCATAGGGCAAATAAAAGAAATGCAAGAAAATGGGGCACATTATATTGTTGTAACTGCTTTGAGTTCAGATGTGGTGTTGTATTCGGAGAGTGAGCACATTGTTTACTTTATCGAGCTGACTATTCCCTTTGAAGACGTGATTGAGGAAGCCTTTGAAAGAAGACATCAAAGTATGCAGAACTGGTAGCAGAGGTAAGAGAGCGGGGCTGCCAAGCACTCACAAGACCAGTGGAGATACACGCTAGAGGCTTCGGAGCAGAGTCAACCACAACCCTTCTGCTAGACTTTGGTTTTCGAGAACAGTCACTGAAAGGAGTTGTAACAGTTATTGGAGGCTGCTGAAAAAGCTAGCCAATGGCTGAGGTGCTCACAGACTAATTGGGGTCATGTTGTAGCCTGAATTGACTTTGTTGTTTTGTAGTTGTAGTAATTGTAGTTGTTGGTCCCCTTATCAAAGGCTTGCATGTTGTTTGGGTATGTTGCTCATCATAAAGCAGCCAGACCAACGGATACCTTGTCTTAAAGGAGAATTCCGGTGTGATATTGACCTAAAGTGTATTGAAACATGATATAGAGTGTGAACGTATGTCTCATAGCCCATCTCGGCTTGTCCCCTGCACTCCAAAATCTGGCGCAAGTTAGCCGATGCTACCAACAGCTTTTTCAATGGTGGTGCTTCGGCATCGGGCTAGCCATGCAAATAAATCACTGTTTTACACCATTTACGAGGCTCAATGTATCTCCACACTTCATTGGTAGACTTCCGAGGGCCCTGACATTTAAAATGAGACATTGAGAACTTTGAAAAAGCACTGGTAGTTTACTTACAAGACGATTTATACAGACAGTATCTTCACGAAGTTTAGCGTTTGCAGCCATCTTGAATTTAATCACGATAAGTCGAGCTACGAATAAGAATGAACAGGTATGATAAGGGATCAGATTCCAAAAATAATTCAGTGGAAATGCAGGGATTCCAGTTGCTGCTACTGGAAGAAACTGGAAGCCTCGTAAATGGTGTAAAACAGTGATTTATTTGCATGGCTAGCCCGATGCCGAAGCACCACCATTGAAAAAGCTGTTGGTAGCATCGGCTAACTAGCGCCAGATTTTAGAGTGCAGGGGACAAGCCGAGATGGGCTATGAGACATAAGTTCACACTCGGTATCATGTTTCAATACACTTGAGGTCAATATCACACCGGAATTCTCCTTTAACTGAATTACTGAAGCTAGGCAGGTGTGGGCCTGGTTAGTACTTGGATGGGAGACCTCCTTGGAAAACTAGGTTGCTGCTGGAAGTGGTGTTGGTGGGTGGCCAGTAGGTGGCACTCTTCCCTCTGACCAAAAAGATCAATCGCAATGCCCCAGTGCAGTGACGGGGACATTGTACTGAAGGAGATGCCGTCCTTCGGATGAGACGTTAAACCGGGTCATTAAAGATCCCATGGCACTTATCGTAAAGAGTAGGGGGTTCCCCGGTGTCCTGGCTAAATTCCCAACCTGGCTCATTCAATCTGGCCCCCTAATCATCCCCCACTGTAATTGGCTAATTCACTCCCTCGCTCTCCCCCTGAAGCTGGTGTGTGGTGAGTGTTCTGGCACATAATGGCTGCCGTGCATCACCCAGGTGGGTGCTACACATTGGTGGTGGTTAGTGAGGTTCCCATTTTCCATGTGAAGCGCTTTGAGTGTTGAGAAAAGCGCTATATAAATGTAATGTGCTGTTGTTGTTGTTGTTATAAACGACAGCTACAAAAGGATCATAAACAGCCACAGGTAAGAAGAGGAATGACTGAAGAAGTTATGATATTGTATGGTATGTTGACATGTTGCTGTTGGATCATAAACGGCCAAAGCAACAAAGAGGAATGACTAAAGAACTTGTAGGTAATGGTTGGTATTTATAGGGGCCTGCAACAAGGGCTTGCGGTGTGTAGGATTATGTTGCTGATCGGATCATAAATGGCCACAGCAACAAAGAGGAATGACCAAGGAATTTGCTGGTAATTGTTGGTGCCCCCATCAAGGTTTTTTTTTGTACATGTTGCTGATCGGATCATAAACGGTCACAGCAATGAAGAGGACCAAATAATTTGGTATTTGTTGGGTCTGGGACACCAGATACCACTGTTGAGCTTTATGCAGGTGTCGTCGGCCTAATTCAATGAAACGCCTATGATGGAAGGTGTCTGCTTGATAACCCCAGTGACGGCTGTTCTGTTGGTGTATATTTGAAATTTTGAGATACTGGATTTTTTATTTCCATGAGTTGTAAGCCCTAATCATCAAGATTAAAACAGGAAAAGGCTTGAAATATTTCACTGTATGTGTAATGAATCTAGAATATATGAAAGATTGACTTTTTGGAATAAATTATGGGAAAAACTTTTCGACGATATTCAAATTTGTTTAGATGCACATGTATGTCTCATTGTTAACTCTCAGGTAACTTAAAAGTGAATGTTTTTGTTGGTGCTTGCTTAAATTTCACGAGCATTGAGGAAAAATATTAGTGACTGTTTTTCCCTGATTTTAGTGGGACATGAGAAGGAAACCTGGGTAGTCTACAGAAGATATCTTGAATTCTATAGCCTTGAGTCCAAACTCACTGAGTTCCATGGTACGTTATTTATTGAATCAAGTTTATCTTTTCTATACGGTGTCCATCTTTGGTACAATGGAGGTTAAAAACTGGAATTTCTGACCTTGATTTTCTTTTTCCAGGATCCTTTCCAGATGCTCAGCTCCCCTCTAAAAGGATTATAGGACCAAAGAATGTTGAATTCCTCACCTCTAAGAGGGTAGAATTTGAAGAGTATCTTCAGGTGCATAGTCCCTGTTAAAGCATAAGTAGTAACCAGGAAACAAAAAATACAGTATATGTCTACCCAATAATAGATGGATTGAGATACTGAAACATTTGCCCTCACGTTTCTGTTCTGTACCATCACAGAAACTCCTTCAGCATCCAGACCTGAGCAACAGTCAGCTGCTGGCAGACTTCCTGTCACCACACAGCATGGAGTCACAGTTTCTGGACAAAATGCTCCCAGATGTCAACCTTGGTATGAATCAGAACCTTAGACAAGACGCTCTTCATTTATTGGCTTGTTTAAAAGTGTCACCACTGTGTCTTTGTTTTTGTGTTCAGCCATTATTGACAAAGAACACTGTATAATTGCATTTGGGAGGTCTAGTTTAGTTAGAAATGTTTTTAATCATTCTAAAGTAAGACTTCATTAACCTAGAGCCAGAAGTACAAGCACCTTTCAACAGCGGTAGATTGAAAAACACTTTTGAGCAATGAGAAGAACATTCAATTGACACATGTATTACGTCAGCTTTAATGTAATATGATGTTGGTCTCCTGTTTTAGTCATTCTGTTTTTTTTTGTCATTCTGCTGAAACAACTGCTGAACATTGTGGCCATAGAACAACTTTTTCAGCTCTGAAGACTTACTGATATCTAATAGTAAAGGATTGACAATATACTGCACTAGAAGCAAAACTGTTTTGTATACCAAAAAAAGAAAAAAATATATGTAAATGTTCATCATAGGAAATAAATATTTATTTATTTCAGGGAAGATCTTCAAGTCTGTTCCAGGAAAGCTAATTAAAGAGGTAAGTTGCTTAACTGAACTGAGGACTTTAAACTCACATTTACAAACTTAGTGGGCGGCCTTAAGCAGGGGTCAGACATCATAGGTGCAGTTTTGCTTGTCAGCTTTGTTGAGTCTATGCAGATAAGCACGTACAGTCGATTGATTTTCGCTCCTTGTCAACACTGAGCTATTTGAGAAGATCCAATACATACTATCACTTTCACCGTGGCAGTCAGCGAAGTTTATTTAGACCTGTAGGAGTGTTTAAAGAGTTGTTGGTTTGTATAAGGCCATTTTGAGTGGTGCTTTTCCATTGAGGGCCCTATCATGACATTCTAAAGTGCATTGTCACTCGTCAAAAGTCTATTCAAATTTAGTAGGATGTCCAGTTCACATTGGGAGGGGTTTCGTTATCAAAAGTGGAGCGCATGGCGCAACAAGGTGTTCCTAAATTAATCAGTCATATGGGTGTGTTTGGGGCGTAACATCATTTTAAACCGATGAGAATGACATCTGGCATTCCCTTTAACGGTGCAAAGCGCGATATGTCAAATAAATGCATCGGTATTTTGGCATTCAACGGCACATTTGAAGGAGGCTGCTTGCGAGACCGTAGTCATTCTTAAACCATGCATTACTAAAACCTAGCATAGCCTTCACGCATTTGCACTCGTCTATTTGAACTCATTGGCAAAGTGAAACTAACTTCACCAAGGTGTCAGTCAACGAAGACAGTTATATGCAGTTACTTTCAGCATTGACTTACAATGGGTTACCATCAAAAACATAGGCTGGAAAAAGCAACACTTACCCTAATATTGCACAAATGACTGAATAAAAAAACATTTATCCTGCAGAGGAGTTGCTTATATCTCGTGACAGTGCGTCTTCAGCTGTGCTCCATACATGTCTCTCTCCTCACCCCTAATCACTTTTAACCGTCATTACCAATTTGCAAATGATGGTGAATAACTACTCATCATGAGATGTACAGTATTTCGTAATATCTTTATTCTAATTATGTTTCCCATTGTAATCGTGCAATTTGTAATGCTTTGCATGGACGTGCGCTGGTGTGCGTTCATTAATGATATAAGGATGGTGCGTGCACCTGCCAATATGACGTGCGCTCTTAAAATAGCATATGAACAACTCGCCATTGACTTCTGACCAGGTTTAGGTGGTGTATGATAGCGATTTTTAGACAAGGCGCCAGGCCCCTCCCTAGGTTGTTAATTGCCACACCCCTGGTCGCAATGTTTAAAAAATAAACGTGCAAAATACCGAATTAAGCTTTGCGCGGGTGAATAACGAGCTTTACGCCATGCGCTGGAGCCCAAAATACAGCCCTGAGTGGAGGAAATCCATTTGTGTTTACCATCCTTAGCTGTGCGCTGTAACCGTTCTTGGACAAGAGTCCAAATATTCTTGGACAAGACCTCCAAAAAGTCATAACCTTTTGAGTGCTACAGCACTAGTAATAACCTGTTTGTTTATCCCCTGTGCTGTCCTTACTCCCTGCCTTCACCACGACAGAAAGGCCAGAACTTGGAGCCCTTCATCCAGTCCTTCTTCAACTCGTGCGAGTCACCCAAACCCAAACCCAGCAAGCCCGAGCTCACCATTCTGAGCCCCACTTCAGAGAACGACAAGAAGGTGACTGCACGACACGACGTCTGTCTCATACACACCACCCACATTCTCTTGTTCACGCTCAGACTTGAGGTCTGCCGTCAGCCTGGGATTCCACAGACCCCCACCACCATCAGTGCTGTTCTGAGTCGAGGGTATTTTTCCCCCATGTGGTCTGGGACGATTAGTCATCATGGCGGTGGGCCAAGTGCAGGACCGAAACCTTTTATTTCTTTAGAGATTAACGGGGCGGTAGCGTAGCGCTAAGGAGCTGGGCTAGCATGAGGTATCTGGAAAAGTTGGGGTGGTTTAAATTCCCATCTGTGTCCACCATTGTGGCTTTGAGCAAGGCACTTAGCCCCAAACTACCTTTGTAATAATTAACATACTGAGTTAGTTGGAATAAAAGCATCGGCCAAGTTAATAAGTACGATGAAGGAGGAAAACTGCAGCTGTGCAGATCAGATTGTGTAGACAATTTGATGTGTGCTTGGCACAGATGATTATTAATAGTTTTATAGGTTTATAGGTATTACCGACAGTGTAGCTATCCTCCCGCCTCAGATGTCAAAGTTCTCAGGGTTTCAGATTGTCAGGAAACTGTCTTACTTCACACTTCTACTGCCACTCTAACCACCCGGCGTCAGTTTAAAGTCCACAACAATGTAGACCTCAGGGTTTACTGTGGGTGTTTCAGATGCTACAGTATACATAATATTTAGGATTTAGGATTTTATTTGGATCCCCATTAGCTGATGCAGAAAACATCAGAGAGTCCACACACAACATATAACAAACAAGAGGTCAACATACAAAACAACAGATATAAAAGCAGGAAAAGAATAGATACTTTTCCTGGGGTCCACACACTGTAACAAACAAGAAGTCAACATACAAGACAACAGATATAAAAACAAACAAACAAACAAAAGAAAGACAGGAAAAGAATGAATTTACATTTTCATTACAAATATCCTGTGAAAAGTAAGACAACCTACAAAGTGTTTTTTTTTCTTTCTTCAATTGATTTCACAATTATAGGTGTGGTTGAAAAGGATAATTGAGGGTGTGCGTAATGTGATGACTATCTCAATGAGATTTGTTTTGCACTGGTAAACATGATATGAATACATACAAAAGTGTTATCTTTAGTGAACTACCTCATAAACCAGTCCTTAGGTCAGGTCAAATAGAGTTGTTTCCTTTTTCTGAAACATTTTGAACCACACCTCTCAGAGACATATCTTTCATCACTCTGAATAATCTTTGCTGGATTCTTACTGTATTGAGGCTGCACACTCCAGACAAGGACTGCAGGGTGAGATAGGATGAACTATGAGCATATTAGAGCACCACTTTAAAGGAGAATTCCAGCGATTTTCACATAGATCTCTGTTACTCTGTGTCACCGAGTACTGTTGAGCTACAGTGCTACACTCTGGGGGCATAAACATGGGGGCTTACATGCCCCAGAGTGTAGTACTGTAGCTGCCTGGTAGCTCTAGCTGTTGGCTGCAGCAACTCAGCCTAAGTAGAACCGATTGTTTTCCTTTTTTTTCGTACCGACAGTACACAGTGACTTTGAGAAACAGAGATCTCCTTTAACAGAACCTCCTCTCATTAAAATCTCTTAATGAAAATGAGAAATGGATGTTTTGCAGGCTGAAGTGTAAATTATATACAGTACCCTTGATGCACTGCCACTATAAACGAACAATGTGTTTTGTTTCTTTTAGCTAATTACTGATCTGTTCAAAAACAACGCAAACCTCTCAGACACTGTTGAAAAGAAGCACAACCAGAACTATTTCATGGAAGTCATGTCCTTGGAAGGAGTGTACGACTACATGATGTTTATGGGTAAGGACCACCCTATGAGCCTTGTCCTCTCCTTGTCCTTCCTTGTCCCATTAACAATGTCATGTTGGGCCCCGGCCTTGGCGCGACTGGCTGGGGCACCTGCACCGTACGCCGGCAACCCGGATTCGATTCCCGCCCTGTGCTCCTTTCCGGATCCCACCCCGACTCTCTCTCCCACTCGCTTCCTGTCATTCTTCACTGTCCTGTCATTAAAAGGCATAAAAAGGCCAAAAATATATACTTAAAAAAAAAAACAATGACATGTTGAATTGTAACAGTACTCTAATCAGGGTTTTGAAGGTGTCTTATTTGTTGTGTACTACTGTCTGCAGTGCCCTGGTTAGGGATACTATCACTTGTAACGCAGGCTGCTGTGGACAGACAAAGTGTTTGTCTTCTAATTATTGATGTACTGCATATGTAGCAGGAAGGATCCACCGAGCGTGTAACTGAAGCAATACAATAGTTCAAATAGTTTTAAAAGACCAGTCTGTTTATGTTTTCTGGAACGTACGCACCACTACAACGTCTGGTGTAGCCAGTTCCATTGATCATAGTAGAAGGTAATTGTTGCAGCAGACGCTACTAAAACGGAACGCTTCAGTTACTTGCCCGATGTTGCCTCCCATAAGTCGCTTTGGATAAAAGTGTCTGCTAAATAAATAAAACACTGTAAGTGCCATCCCACTTGGAAGACCTTTTCGAGGAATCTCACTTGGCTTCTCCAGTCTGAGGTTCAAGACCCTTTCAACAATAAAAACAAAAACAATGCTTGAACGTTCTATTTGGTTTCCAATCTACTTCCTCTGCATTAAGATAACATATGGAATTTTAAAACGGAAGCCATCTGAAATCAACACAGGCGAGGCCAAGGGCCTCTCGAGTGGTTTTCCATATGCACACTGTTTCCGCGGATGCCTCTCTCGCAGGTCGAGTGGTTTTCCGTATGCCGGACTGGCTGCACCACGTGCTGTGTGGCGGACGCATCCTGCTCAAGAGGACCCTGGAGGCCTACATGGACCACTACCTGCAGTTTAAGCTGGACCAGATCCTGCAGGAGCACCGTCTGGTGTCTCTCATCACAATGCTAAGAGGTGTGTGTGTGTGTGTGTGTGTGTGTGTGTGTGTGTATGAGTGTGTGTTTGTGTGTGTGTGTGTGTGTGTGTGTGTGCGTATGAGTGTGTGTGCGTATGAGTGTGTGTGTGTGTGTGTATATGAGTGTGTATTTCTTGCAATTGTGTGTGAAAACAGTCATTGCCCTGTGTGTGTGTGTGTGTGTGTCTGTGTGTGTTTGAGTTTGTCCCAAGGTTGCTTTGGAAATGAAGCCTATTCAGGAAACTAGATAACACAATGATTGCGATTAACATTGAAAACAGAGTTGCCTGTAAAGGGTGTTGATCATCGAGGTTGTTTTGCTTTTGTGTTTGCATGTGGCTTCGTGCTGCTATGGAAACTATGCTATGTCATGCTGATTCCCTCTTAGAACACTGTGGCGTACTGACCACATGCAGTCGGAGGAACTTTTTATGGCTCAAAATAGCCATGTGCTCTTTTCAGGGCTGCAGTGTTGTGAAATAAGAATTCCACTTGACGCACTGAGTCACACACGAACGCGTAAATGCGGCTGTCTACGGCCAGTCCCCTGTGGTTTGGGTTATATTACAGGGTTAGTGTCTGGTGTTGATGATTACCTTGGAGAACTAGGTGGTGGCCTGCTTCAGCAACTAACCACAGCATTCTGTCGTCTGAACAGATGCTGTGTTCTGTGAGAATAATGAAGTCCGCTCCACCGAGGACAAACAGAAGAGAGCCAAACAGGCCTTTGAGGAAATGATGAATTACATCCCAGGTCAGTGCTAACGTGTGATAAAAGATCTTACACTCCACTTTCACACACACACTCACTCACACCCAGTCTAACACTATAGTGTGGTTATCACAACCACACACACAGTTGTAGTTGACCTGATACTGATCTGAAAATGACTCTGCTGGTTTAGCATGTTGAATGTTTCCATGTATGGTAATAATGTTCATGTACACATTTGGCCATTTTGACAACAGGATTGGACAACAACAGTTCATAGGTTGAATCAAGAGTTAGTTGTGCTTTTGCAACAATTTTGTACATTCTTGGCATTCCATATTGTTTTCGAAAATACAACCTAGTTATTTCACTACCAGAAAAAAAAAACACTGCAACACACATAATAATTATCCTACATACAATACAGAGGTATGTAGGATATTACAGTAATTAAAAAGAACTGCAGCTTATGACATTCATGTTGCATCTTTATGTATGGTAGGCCTACAGTTGAAATACAATCTAAACATCTAGCTTCTCCAGTGGCTTCTCCTTGCAACTCAAGGGCGCTCAGGCGACGTGGATGACTACATCACTGTTGTTCATCTGTCCATCCTCGTATGAAGCCCGCCCGAACACACCTTGACCAGGCATATAAACTCAAATTTTGTGGGCAGGGTAGTTTCGGGCTTGCTTCCAGGTGATAAAGAACACTTATCGTTGTGAAATAGCTGAGGAAACATCGCTGATATTGGTTGCAGATAGCCTCCACCCTGATAAGCTGCAGAGAATAGACGTGCACTCTCAGGGGAGTTGGATGCAACTTGCAAGACCAAACGCTGCAAGTGACATGTTTTGATAGCAGAGTGAAGGAAGAACTGATGCTGTGGATACTGTGTTCTGTTGTTTGAACCTTGTCTTGTAGTGGGCGCAATGTTGATGTTGGTGATCCTGCTCAAAGCACTCGAACATCTATTTTTAATGTAACCAACAAGAATCTGCATAAATGTTTGTTTTCTCATCGAGGATGTGTCTGTGGCTATCTCTTCACTGTTGGTCAAAGATTAGACACAAGGGGCAAAAGGTGAGGGGTATTGTATTGTCCTCTGGTCAGTCCAGGGAAATAAATCCTGACCAGACTAACAGGATGCTTCATGCTCTTTCCTGAAGGTATTTATTTCCCTTTAGTGACAGGCGGGTAAAATATTAACTTTTCTGACCACTACGAATAAATAATTCTCCATCATGCAAATACGAAATCTCTCCAGTTCCAGTTCAATACAGACACATACAAGCCAGGGAGTTATGTCTGTAAAAAACTGGCAATGCTTGGTTTGGTGTTGATCATAGTTTCAAATGAATAATAATATCAGCCGGTATACTCATTGCATTTGCCTTGCAAAATAATAGGGTCAGTTTGTCTATCTGATGTCAACTTCTTACATGAACATACATGCATTTATTAATTTGGCAGACACTTTTATCCAAAGCGACTTAGAGCAATAGATAATTTAAGCTGCAGTGCAATACAGTGCCTTACCACTTCATCTGTCAGTACTAGTACTACAGAATAGGAGGGCCTACATTATACGTACTAATCAAAGTGTAGCAGGAGGAGAAGGTGGTAGAATGAGGAGGGAACAGGGAGGTGAAGAGGAGGGAAGAGAGGGAAGTATAGGAGGGAAGAGAGGGAGGTAGAGGAGGGAAGTGGAGAGGAGGGAGGTAGAGGAGGGAAGAGAGGGAGGTAGAGGAGGGAAGAGAGGGAGGTAGAGAGGGAAGTGGAGAGGAGGGAGGTAGAGGAGGGAAGAGAGGGAGGTAGAGAGGGAAGTGGAGAGGAGGGAGGTAGAGGAGAGAAGCAAGGGAAGTGGAGAGGAGGGAGGTAGAGGAGGGAACAGAGGGAGGTAGAGGAGGGAAGTGGAGAGGAGGGAAGAGAGGGAGGTAGAGGAGGGAAGAGAGGGAGGTAGAGGAGGGAAGAGAGGGAGGTAGAGGAGGGAAGAGAGGGAGGTAGAGAGGGAAGTGGAGAGGAGGGAGGTAGAGGAGGGAAGAGAGGGAGGTAGAGAGGGAAGTGGAGAGGAGGGAGGTAGAGGAGAGAAGCAAGGGAAGTGGAGAGGAGGGAGGTAGAGGAGGGAACAGAGGGAGGTAGAGGAGGGAAGTGGAGAGGAGGGAAGAGAGGGAGGTAGAGGAGGGAAGAGAGGGAAGTGGAGAGGAGAGAGGTAGAGGAGGGAAGAGGGAGGTAGAGAGGGAAGTGGAGAGGAGGGAGGTAGAGGAGAGAAGCAAGGGAAGTGGAGAGGAGGGAGGTAGAGGAGGGAAGAGGGAGGTAGAGGAGGGAAGAGAGGGAAGTGGAGAGGAGAGAGGTAGAGGAGGGAAGAGGGAGGTAGAGGAGGGAAGAGAGGGAAGTGGAGAGGAGGGAAGAGAGGGAGGTAGAGGAGGGAAGTGGAGAGGAGAGAGGTAGAGGAGGGAAGAGGGAGGTAGAGGAGGGAAGAGAGGGAAGTGGAGAGGAGGGAGGTAGAGGAGGGAAGAGAGGGAGGTAGAGGAGGGAAGAGAGGGAAGTGGAGAGGAGAGAGGTAGAGGAGGGAAGAGAGGGAGGTAGAGGAGGGAAGTGGAGAGGAGAGAGGTAGAGGAGGGAAGATCAACTATGACTCAGTCTGTGGATTGTAGAAAACAATAAAATTCATTCCGATGTCCTAAAATGGCCATGACTCCATGGAGTTCATTGTAGACAACAATCCCTGGCTGTATGTTAAGTGACACACTCATTTCTGTCCTTAAAATGGTCCTTACTACACAGTCTTTTCCTTAACGACAGACCAAACTGCCATCATTGTTTTGACGTGGATTGCCCCAAGCTGTGTGGCAATTCAAAATAAAGTTGTGATAGTTGTTCTCATCTTGACAGCTCAGCTCTATGTGATTTTAGATGTGGTGGTCAAGTGTATCGGCGAGGAAGCCCGGTATGATGGCATCTGTCTCCTGTTCGAAATGATGCAGCAGCCCCTTCTTAACAAGCAGGTTAGAGCATTGGGAGTGGACTATATGCCACGGAAGGCTGTTTCAGCCAGGACATTTATTTCTGGTGGCGTGCCAGCAACGGCATCTCCTGTTTATGCCCAACTGTGCAACGGTTTATTCAACTTAAACATACGCATAAATCTTTCAGCATTTTAACATGCTCATTCACTAGGTAATAACACCCAACCGGGTCCGTGTAAACATGTATGCTAAAACAATAGCCACTTCATCACAGGTCACGGTCCATCAGAAATGTTTGTGCTGGCAGAAAAGCCTTCCAGAAAGTGCGTGGCATATAGGCACGTCGAAACCCAATTTGTTCATTTTTTTCCTCGAGCTCCTGGATATGGGTCATGTCTCTCCACCTCATGTCTCTTTTTCCCATCTGCATTGTGTGTGCCGATTCCAGATGACCTACGCACTGCTGGATATTGCCGTGCAGGAACTGTTCCCAGAACTGAGGAAGGTAAATCCCTGTACCCAAACAAACATCATTCATCAAGACAAAGCAGCAGGGCTATCATGGCTGTGGAGGCTCTGCAGAGCCGTCAACCTTGTATGCCTCCACCGTCTGAGGGGCGGAGGGCAGGGTATCTGTCTGTAAGCCACTGGCAAACAGTGGGTGGTTTTACGAGGCAGGCAATCAGAGGCCATTGTGGCAGATTCTATGAGAACGGATATAAAAGGCCATATTTCTTGTTATGCTAGTTGCAGGTTAGAAAGTCTGGTTTTCTGGATTACTGGAAGCAATTGAAATGCACCTCAAGATATTGTCACAGGCAGGGCCACTGCTACCATGACTGTGCTATGACCTACCTTTTCTTGCACAAACATGTTACTGCAGATATCACTCCTAGGCAGAAGCAGCAGATGTTATTTAACTCATGGTAAACATGTAGGCAGGAAGGAAAATCATTGCATATGTAATGTCCTTGTTGTTTCCCGTGGAGCCCTTTGAGTCCAGAGTGTTTCATTCACCAAAGGTCAAAATCCCTGTGCACAGCTCTTCTTGCTCCAGGTGCTGATGGTGTGCAGTATAACTATTGAAAAGTCAAAGAGTAGTATACACTGAAGGTATATTTTGCTGACTTTATTTGGCGTGAACTGTTTCATTCACCATTTGCACATTCATACATTCACACAAGCAATGTCTCATCCACAGACACAAAAGGAGAACCCCAGCACTAGTCCAAAGGTCTAAGGCCTTTTCTGGAACCCAGGCCATTGTCCTGTCCTCTGGGGAACAGAGGAGAACCGGAGAACCGAACACGCTCAAAAGGACCACGCAAGCTTGAAAGCATTCCATTGTACAAACAATAATGTTGAAATATAAATATATGAATCGATACAAAATAAAGAGAATATATTTATTAAACTGTAGTGTGCTGTCCACATGATTGCATAGGCAGCCACTGATTCCACAGTGGTACTTGAGTCTGTTCAGCAGGTTTTATGTGAAAGAGAGAATTCGTAAGACTTTGGGCAGCCGTGGCCCACTGGTTAGCACTCTGGACTTGTAACCGGAGGGTTGCCGGTTCGAGCCCCGACCAGTATACTTATACTTAAAAGGCAGTTAGTACTTAGGAAAATCATTATTGATATTTGTTAATGTTAGCAGGAAAAGCTGTAGTTTTCACTTTTAAAAAGAGTGAGTGGATCATTAAACAAACCAGTCCTAAGCTGCACTGACATCATAGCAAAGAGCTTTTTCTAATTTACACAGACGCTAAAGCTGACAACGGCCAGACATAATTACGACAGAGCAATCACCCCAAATCAGTGAGTTGAAATGCAGTTAGTTTGATACGTCACTGGAATGGATTTCAAAATAAAGCACAAAGTGCTTCCCAATAGCAAGTCTAGTGTGGACCAGTAGTAGTGTTGAATAGGCCATCTTGCCAAAGAAGCCATGCATACAGGACAGGCTGACATGAAAATGCCATGTTTCCAACAGAGAGATGACTGAACTAGCTTCTGTAAAACATTTTTCTAATAAGAAATAACTTGTGATTATGAGATTGTAAAATATTAAGATTCTAATGCAGATACTGTGATTTTAAATAATTAAAATGTGAAGGCATCTAAATGCACTCTACATGCATTGGAACAAAGTTCTAAATCCAGGTACACTGGAAGTGTTCCGCACTAGCGCGTTTGGACAGAAACAAACACATCAGCTTCCCGACTTCGCAGTAGTGCTAGAGATGTATTTCTGGATGTTTACTAATCGTTACCTTATTGTGGGGCAGCCGTGGCCTACTGGTTAGCACTTCTTGTAACCGGAGGGTTGCCGGTTCGAACCCCGACCAGTAGGCACGGCTGAAGTGCCCTTGAGCAAGGCACCTAACCCCTCACTGCTCCCCGAGCGCTGCTGTTGTTGCAGGCAGCTCACTGTGTGCTTCATCTCACTGTGTGTTCACTGAGTAATTCACGGATTGGGATAAATGCAGAGACCAAATTTCCCTCACGGGATCAAAAGATTATATATACTTATACTTACTTAGACATATACCTCATCCAGAGTGAAACATCTTAATCATTATTAATGTAGGTTGCAGAAGTTGGATCCTCACATACAGCGGGGGAACGCATCAACATTTTTTTCAGTAAGTATATTCCAGTGAGGCTATTTGCATGAGATTTTCACCAGACATTAGTATTAACTCAGGTAATCCACCCATTTTTTTTTTTTTAAATCCAAACATTAAAGTCCATAAGTAGAGTTATGTGGAATAAAGTGGAATGACACAGGTAAAAAGTATTGGACGTGCCTACTGACATTTTTTAAATACTTTGTGAAAGGCCTTTATTACTAATCAGTCGCAGTATTCAGGTGTGATTTTGGCCCATTATTTTCCTTTCTCTGAAACCAATTGAGTTTCCTTTGCTGTATGCTTTGAATGATTGTCCTGCTGGAAGGTCTAGCCACGTCTCCTCATCCTCATCATCCTGGTGGATGGCAAGATTCTCTTGGGAAAAAATGACTCCATTCATCATTCCTTCAACTGTATGAAGTCTGCCAGTACCATGAGATGAGGAGATCCTTTGCATGGCCGGTTGATGATGCAATGTTCCCTCCACTTGCATACAATGGCCCCAATGCTGCTTACTGGAAGATTCTGAAGTTTTGAAATGCATCTGTAATCAGTTCCATTGATTTTTCAACAATAAGATTGCGAAGGTCTTGGGAGAGCTCTTTGCTTTTTTACCCATCAATGAAATGAAATGTTTCTTGTGTGACACCTTGGTAACAATAAACCCTTTTATAGCCCATTAGTATGTACTAACCCAGCTATATGAATTTGCACAGATAGGAGGAATGATTTCTCTCGAACTACTTATAGATTCCAGCTCAATCCTTGCCTTGGTGTACTGCTTTTTCATGGTGTTCAATATTTGTTTCCTGTATCATTCCACTTTATTACACATAACTCTTATGGACTTCAATGTTTGAATTTTTGATATGTGTGGACCTGAGTTCATATTAATGTCATGCGAATAGCCTCACTGGAAGTATACTTACTAAAAATAATGTTGACAAGTTCAATACTTATTTCCCCCGCTGTATGTCTCTACATGTAGAGTGAAGTTTTTTAAGACTTATATGACTGACTGTTTCAAACCGCTGCATTTCAGAGCTCAGGAGAGCTAATCTGGTTAAAGCTATAGTAAAAAAAAAAAACTGCACTCAAAAAACTTTCTTGAACTTTCTATACTGAGGTCTCTGTGACATCTGTTCATGTGAACTTTCGCCCTGCATTGAAATATAAAAAGCATTCATAGGCTACTCCTATTTTCTCTCACATGCCTTTTTTTCTCACCAATTTCCTTGTTCCTAATAGATTTTAGCATACTGTAGCATATTTTCCACAAGTGCATGGTTGGAATAGAAGCAATGGTCCCTAAGCTGGCAATTGTTTATGTGGGTGCCCAGATGGGCAAACAGGAGCGCATAAAGCCTGCTTTGTCCTGGAGGTTAAAGGGGGAACATCCGTTACTGGCGCACCCTACAAGAACAAAGTCTGCTCTTATTTACAGCTTACGTATGTGAGGAGACTATGAAACGTGGTGTAAATTTGCAATTGTTCAATATCAAACAAAACCATGTAGCACAGCCATTTTATTGAATCTTTTGCTAATGCCAGGAAATCATTTCTTCAGAATAAGCAATACAATGAGCAATAACTTAAAGTTCATTAGACAACTACAAACTGCATTTTCTTTTTAACTTCTGTTGTTATAATCTTTCCATTTCTTTTAAAGATATGAACAAAAACCTTCATGTTTACCATATAGAGAATTGGATATACAATTCTTGAACAATAGATCGTAAGGCCAGTCGCTTCAGAACATTTTCCTCTTGCATTTAGAAAATGCTTTCTACTATTATATAGCTATTGAAATGCATACATTATAATATTGTTCTTTATTTTAAAAGACTATTACACATTCTTCTAAGCTTAACTCCACTGTTATTTAGTGGAACATTAGAGTGTTAAAAATCTTTTGCATTTCAACCCAATGTATGACCATTTTTACGCAATAAAATAAAAATGTTCAAGTATTTAAGCTGGTATTGAGAGACAGAACTACAGTCTAGACATAGCAGACTTTTTACGTTGATGCATCAGCGCAGAATCAGGCTCGAGGTACATTCTACTTTAGAATGAAATTAGATTATTCAACTATGCAGCTTTATTCTGACAGCTACCTTGACAATAGAGGTTTGGTGAAATGAATGTCTCTAGGACTCTTTGGCTTTGTATAAGCGGCACCCTACAATTTATGCAAGAGATGACTATATAAGGCAATTAGAAAACTGCTGGTGAAATCGACACTCCTGTCTAATAGTATACTGTAGATAGGAGGAGACTACTAAGGTGTCTCGGTGTGGAAGTTCAGAATAAATATTAGTGCCATGAGCTACATTTTGAAGAGTTGCACACATTCTAAACAAATTCACACGCTCTCATCAGATTTTGTTCTTAGGTCCTATTTTTTTTTACTTCATCAAAAAACCTCACAAGGGTTGCCAACCTATTTAGCTTTCTGGTATTATAATTCTACCAAAAAGACTCGGGAGGCAAACTATATTGAAAGGCGTTTTAATCCTAGTAAAGTCTTTGGCGTAGGCCCCCGTCCGTAGTCTGGCAAGCAGTGCAGGGATATCGGATCCTGCTGATAGAGCGAGGCAGGGACGAGGTGCTACCCCCCGGTATACGCTTGAGACGGGGACCGACTGGTGGCGGCGGAGACATCGAAATCAGCTTACTGAAAGTAGCTAGGAGGTGAGTTAGATACAGAAGTTTTTAAGAAGCACATGTACTTCCTATTGGTTCGTAGAAGGCTAGTTGAATGAATGGGAGACGTAGGCAATGTGACGAGGAAGAAGAATGAATTAATGACGTGGCGTGTTAATTTGCTAGTAGTACTTCTCCTGAGCTGTGATTGGTTAGCGAGTTATAAATGGAATGTGTGACTACGAGTCTTCCCAATTAGGGCTGGGATAAACGATTATTTTTTAAATGATTAATCTAGCGATTATTTTTTCGATGCATCGATTAATCTAACGATTCATTTTTTCAGTCCGATTCGATTTCGATTCGATTCGATTATCGATTATCTCCCCATTAATTCACTAATAGCAACTTATACATGTTTATTTGCATATCTGAATGAAAAAAACATGAATTATTTAACATTGCAATATATGTTTATTGCTCTTAAGATTCCAAAATAAAAGACTGAAGTGCAAGTAACTACAAGTGCAAAGTAATGTATTCTTAGTCAGAGGTAGCATTCAATAAAGTTTCAGTTAGTCATTTTAAGACGTTCTTGTGGGAATCATGTGTGGATGCAATTCATAACGTAGTTCAAATAACAGTTTGTACTTCTCACACTTTTCCATTTCCATCTGGGTTTTGCAAACAGAGTCAATAAAATGAGCCCTGCATGAGTAATACAAGCAGCTGCAAGTAAGCATGCTAAACTTGACATCCAAACAGTATTCTAACGTTAGCTTTGAGATAAGGTTACTGCTTGATTGCATACTGTAACTTAACTTCGTTTAGTCTCCTCAATGTACTATGTTGTGATAAGACCTTAGCAGAGTTTACTTTAACTTTAATGCAGCGGTTTTGAACAAATTTGCGCAGCATGGTCACGATGCTTTTAATAGCAATGTAGCCCACTGTGTTCTATGCAGTGCTTCTATGTGGCAACAACAATCCTTCAACAATCGTGACTATTTTGTTAAATGCACATGCAGAGGAGGAGCAGCGGGCTCGTTACGAGAGAGAGCGGGCGGGGCGAGGAAAGACTGTGTGAGTAAGTGGCAAGTGCAGCTCAATGAAATTATTTTATCTTATCTTTAATTTAAATAGCAGGCCTACAACATAGAACATCAATGTGTGGTGGCCGGTTTTGATTTCGTGGTGCCCAGCCACAGATTAGTCAACGTATGAAAAACACTGAAGGTGTAAAATTAAAAATATTTAGCAGCACACGTTATGCTTGACGAATCGACGCTCATATTTTGCGTCGACGTATTTTTTGCGTCGACGTCATCGATTACGTCGACGCGTTGTCCCAGCCCTATTTCCAATAGAACTTCGCTTAAGCTATTATTTATTTTGTTGTCGTTTTTGCGGATTGTCCATCTGAGACGACACAACAATCTAAAATCTTTTGGAATATTCAAAAATATGTCTACACCCTTTTTCAAGAATTCAAGAATATGTGTACACCAAATTTTAGTGTGAATACCCCTACCTGAAAAAGCCTATAAGGGCCAATTAACTTTTTGGGTAGGTTTTCCCCCACCATTTCTTGCATGTTTGCACCTGGTAGAGGGCTTAGGCACACAGGTGCATTCTCAGTGCAATGAATCTTCTAAACTCTCTGTTTGTGCTCAGCAACAATAAATGTTAATTCTCCCCTGAAATGTTCTGGTTTCTTGTGTTACAAGTGCTATTGAAATAACAATGAATTCAAGTGCATGGTCCAAATTGGATTTGTACATAAGTTGCTAAGCTGCACTGACTAACTGTGCCCCACAAACAATTGGCCAGATTTGAGCCTTTTGTTACTGTAATGTGCATAACCTTCTGGTTTCAAGTTCATCACGCCAAATCACCATAACAGTGGTGAAAGAGTTAGGTACACAAGTGCATTCTCACGGGACCAATCCTTCTAGAACCATCTGTTTTCAGATATAGGGTTCATGTACAGGGTACCTGTAAAGCATCCTGGTGTCTTTTGTTTAAAAAATGCTTTTCAAGCACCGCTGAACAGAAACAAAAATCTAACTGTTAATTTCCACACAAGTGGTTAAACTTCCCTGCCATATTATACCCAACAAGCAACTAATGCAAACAGAGCTTTTGTAGTCTTGACCAGGGTAGCCATGGGGTTTCAGGTGAATCACGCCACTGGAAGTAACAGAGTTCATAAAGAACTATGTCAAAGCTGAAGCATTTGGCATCACACAGATACTTGCAAAACATCTGGACAGAGCTGATGGGGCCAGATGATGGGGAAATGAAACAGGATGCAGAAGTGCTAGTACTGAAAGCACCAGAACAGCAGGAGATGGAGCAGTGTCATTGTTTTGGAGTGAGGTTGGGTTCAGAGACATTACTTTGTAGAAATTTGTTTTCACTTTGACATTAAAGAGGAGATTTGTGTAAATTATTGTAAAAAAGTCCAAATTAAATTAATCCTTTTATAAAAGCTGTAAAAGGGGAAATATCCAAGGGGGGGGGAGGAGTACTTTTTATAGGTACTGCAAACTGAGGGGGGGGGGGGGAACTAAAACTAAGCTGATTTTACCTTTACTTCTATTTACTTTTAGTTAGTTTTGCAATGTTCATTGTTTTTATTTAGTTTTGATTTTTTGAAAGTTAAATTAAAAAACTAAATTATTGTTTCACTGTTAAAATAATTCTAACTCTAATAACTCTGGTTCAGACAGCGCTGACTATAGGCTCACTGACAAAGCCAAAAGCATGATCAAGAGCGGAAGTGAGATCATGCGACTAGGTCCTCCACCTGCCAAGCTTGAGAACTTGATGCGCCCTTCCACAGCCGGGTGAACTCTCTTGGACTCGCTGATGTAGCGTTCCACCACCGCGATGTCCAGATCGCCTGCAATAGATGAAGTAGCGCTGAAACTGGCATTGAAATATCTTTCCGGTTAAGAAAGGCAGAACAAGAAAAACACTTCTCCTTTCTGTGCCCCAAACCTACCACTATCGTGCTTCAACTTCTCCTCTTTGATCATTGTATAACCATCACCACCATCCGCAATGTAAGATGGCATGACTAATTTGTAAACCTTTTCATCTTCCATTGGCTCATAGCGTGGAACTCGACACTCGGTGCAAAGGATGTGGACAGATGTCACACGCTGGAAGGGTTCCCGAGAGAGATCAAACTCAACCTGAAAGCCTGCAGAGGCATCGTAGAAAAACCAACAACTTTAATGCCATGAGAAGTGTAGGGTAGCCCCATATGCATTGACATGTGACATCAGACTCCTTGGACACTGCTGTACCTGATACTTGTAGGAATTCCCCTGTGCCCCCTCCGTGCCGTCGCACGCCATGCTCAAAGGCCTTTCTGATGGTGGAGCCTTTCAGCTGAAGCAAGTCAAATGTGGATCCAAAGGGCAAGACTGCAATCAGATCCTCCATTGTGATAGAACCTGCAATAATATTGAATTTAGTCAAGACAAATATACTGTTCATACAGGGCTGGTTCTACAACTAAACTGAGAAATCTCTTTGCAAACCCTCCTCCACATTCATATTCTTATTTTACCTACAAAACCAGGGACAGTCATGTAACAACTGATAACCTAAGCAAAGTAGCATTTCTCTGTACTACCGTAGTGTTAAACATTTTTGCGGACTGGATGCCTACATCTCACCAATGTGACTTTATATTTAAATATCGAAACTAGAGGCAGACACAAACACACCATTTCGAGCACGCTCGTCAATGGGTGACCGCACTGCCCCACCGTTTAGCAGGCAAGCGCTCACGTGGTTCCACTGAACCTCATCGGCATACTTGATGTTATGGTCCACCTGCAGCACACAGTGAATGGAGTGAATGATTTAAAAACACAGTGTTTAGCAGACACTTTTCATCCAAAGTGACTGGATGACATATGTGAATTCTATTACAAGGGACAACATTGTCCCTAGAGCAACTCGGGGTTAAGTGCCTTGTTCTCAAGGGCATAACAGTGGAAACCAGGAATTGTACCCCCAACTTTTTCAGGCTACTGTATGCTAGGCCAGCTCCTTCGCCGCTACGCTACCACCACCCCACCGAATGCTGGCCTGTGTACACTGTTAGTGAGTCTGAAGAAGACTGAAAGGTTGCAACGTTATTCTAAGCCAAGCATAACAAAATAAAACACAAGAAAGGAAAAAAAATCGACTCCTTTTAAAGGTGCTCTAAGCGATGCCATGTGTTTTTTAGGCTAAAACATTTTATGTCACTTACTCCAAACATCACCTAACCCAGTGTTTTTCAAAGTGGGGGCCGGGGGCCGCGAGGGGGTGCCAGGGGGGCCCCAGCAAGTTGGAAGGAAAAAGAAAAGCAGCAAATACATTTGAAGAATGTAAAATATACCTATTACTATGAGGGTTGTTATACAATGCCATTATAATCATTTGTCAAATATCTGTACATTATATTTTCCATGATAATGACTGGGAATAATAGTAGAGTGATAACTCTCATATAGCAGAAAGCCCCAAATGCAATTTTGTACACACTGTATGCTCCATCGCGAAGTGCTTGTGGCTAAAATAATTATTAGGATTAGCTTAATGTATTTTACATTTGCCGTAGTATTGTCGATGGGTTTAATAACATATCAAGGGGGTCCTTGGCCAGAACCTAGTGGTATTTGGGGGGCCTTGTCGTGGAAAAGTTTGGGAACCCCTGACCTAACCAACCACTAGCTGTCTGTGTCCTGAATACACTGTAAAAAAACGTGATCTCTGTTGATAGCCCAGGCTCCAACAACGGCAACAAAAACAACCTGGGCAAACCTAGCCCATAAAAACATAACAAACTGTTCTAGCAAATCACAGAAGAGATGCGCGTTTAGGAGAGTTTCAATTGCACGGGAGCAGCACGGGAGGGAGGGGAGGAAGTAGCGAGCTAGCTCTCTGTTTTGTTTGAAAGTCAACAGAAGTGACGTTACCCAGCATCGCTTAGAGCTCCTTTAACTGTGATGTGCACGATGACCCCTTCTGACTATCCAAACACATGAATAATGTATATATGCAAAGTGTGGCCTTTTTTCTTTCTGAGTTAACATTTAAGTTTGGCCAAGCACTCTAAAAAGTAACATAAGAGACTGAGTGAAGCCTGCTCCTACCATATACTTTATCCAAACACATGACCATCATCACCCTCGGGAACTTTTCAGGCATTCACATTGCAGATATTCAAAATGTTGGACATTGTACCGGTTTATCAGTATTATCAACAAGAGCTCTCTCTGGGGAATTGCACTTGGGTGTTGGCAAATCCCTATTCTATTACATGGCCTAAGGGAGTGCACTGTTTTGTACACACCATGGCGTCACAGATGAGATTGCCCAGGTTGCACTCGCGGAACCGACACTCCTGTGAAGTCCCGTTGAGATAGACCAGAGTCTTGCCCACAAACTGAGCTGTGTAATTAGCCAAGCTTTTCTTCCACTCCTCAACGTCAGCAAGGATTGCAGGGTCTGCGGTTATCACAATATGATGGTGAAGCAGATATCCTCTCTCTCTTTCTCTTTCTCTCACACACACACACACACTGTTTCTTGTGTACGTGTATACATACATAAACCACAAGTTAAGAATGTGCAGTGTAGCATGCAACAAGTTTTAGAAATCATTTTTTAGAAGCAAAAAAATAAAAAGCATTCATTATTTAAGGTACTGATATCATTGTTACAGTAATTGACCCGGCCTTTTCCATAAAACATTTCAAATGGAAAATATGTTAATTTACCTTGTTGTATGGAGCTGTCCAGTAATATTGGATTGCCTTCTGCCTTAAGAACATTTCCACTGTTGTCAAAAGTCACTTTAAGATGGCCAAGGTATTTCCCAAAGGCGTAAGCCTGTACCACAGGCACCTGTCGGCCATCTTGTGATTTCACCATGTAGGGATAAGGTCCAGCCGGGACCTCGTTGGACGGGGCTATTCCTTTAGACAGAGGAAGGGGGACAAACACAAAATGAGGACTTGGGAGTTTAAGAGGTTGAATGAGGTTAATGTGATACTTTCAGTACTGCTCTTTTGACTATTTCCTTTGATCTTGTCAACAGTACTGTGATGGCCAGGAGCCTTCTATGCTGTATGTTCTCAAGCTTAAAACACAGCTAAGAAACACAGTAACAGTATGTAGCAAAAGCCCTGAAGATTACATTCCTGTGAAATGTAGCACAGTGTGTGCATAATTAAATACACTGCATAATATACACTATTCAAATTTCTTGCAATATATGGACAAGATCAAAAATGTGATTTAATGCACATTTCAAGAGTTTCCAGTTAGGATTTCTTTTTCAAATGGGTAAAATGTGCATTAAACAATTGGGTGGAAACACAGCTGTTGTGACTTCAGGTCACTGGCCTTTACAACCATTTGAGCAAAGTCTGAACACTGAATAGAGATTAAAACCTTAGATCTTAGATTTAAATACAAGGAAGTCAAAAGGCAAAACAAAAAGAAACACACTTCCTCTCTGGTAGAAAATGGGTTTGCGGAAATGATCAATCTTTTTCCATTTTCCATGTTTTCCAAACATAAAGAGCCAGCACACTAAAACTCCACTACTGTGTTGCATACATGCACATATGATCTCAATTACAGTTCAACTCACCCTGCCCATCAGTTACACCCAGTTCATTAGCTGAAGCAAAAACAGTTTGTCTGGACTGGAGTGAGCAGTGGATGGGGCAAGTGGGCTGTTATGGTAATACTCATAGTGAACAATTTGCACAAGAGTCTGACTTAAGACTGTTAAGTGGACTCTGGATCCAGGTCATTTAGGATCAGACAAGTAAATTATCTTGCTTCATGGCAAAGAGCATAACAGATTCCCCCCCCCCCCCCCCTCAATTTCTATATATTTTGGAACAAGTATATTCAAAAGGAACACTTCGCTGTCTTTTCTTGGTCTCACAGAAATAAGGTCAAAATCTTTTACTAATGTTAAATTGAGCTCAATTATATGTTCATTTTAGCTCTCCTCATCATACACAGTACAATCTACCGATAATATTCCTGCTTTATTCCTGCTATTCCTGCTAATGGCTACAAAAATGCATAAACATAAATGTCTGTATAAAGAACTAAGAATACATTAGTGCTTTGTTGTGCAAAAGACTATGTAGATGAATATGTTACATGAATGTAGAGTTATAACATTCTAACAGGCATTGTGTAACCTGCGTTGTGTTGAACCGCGCGACTCAGCCCTGCAGTCACCCTCAACCCCGCAACAGTAGCACCTCAGATTGGAAGTCGAGTGTGCTAGCAATCGAGGTGAAGTCGAGTGTGCTAGCAATCGAGGTGAAGTCGAGTGTGCTAGCAATCGAGGTGAAAGCCCATGCTGCTACATGTAGCTCACCCTCACATGACTCTTAAAGTGAGGAAGGTTTACACAGCGTACATACTGCACTGCTACGGACTAGCTGGCTGCCGTTACACTCACCTGTGTACAGGAACGTGTTCGTG
Organism: Alosa pseudoharengus; assembly: GCF_046254945.1. Lineage (NCBI taxonomy): Eukaryota > Metazoa > Chordata > Actinopteri > Clupeiformes > Clupeidae > Alosa > Alosa pseudoharengus. The sequence goes on along the minus strand of NW_027468859.1, from coordinate 34,784,418 downwards.
TGTCCTCCGATCACCACATCCACACCTGAGACCTTTTCTGCAATTTCTTTGTCTACAGTAAAACCAGAGTGGCCGAGGGCAATGATTTTATTAATGCCCAGAGTTTTGAGTTTGTCAACTTCTGTCTGCAGGGCTGTTATCTCATCGTGGAATATCAGGTGTGGACCTACAGTGAAGAGGACAAAGACAAGTGAGGTTAATGTACCCGATGCTTTAGAGGGTGCGTACCAGGTGCTTTTGAGAAGGCATTGGCCATGTTGGATGTACTTTTGGGTTTGTACCATTCTGCATCACCCCATTTGGAGCATGTAGTGGGTGTTTGATGTGCCATATTATACTGTACCATGAATCCTATATACTGTACATTCTCCTCTTTCAAAGTGAACATTGCTGCTTGGTATTGCTGCAAATGAACCCTCATTATATACTCTCTAATACAAGAGCAACATTGGTAGGGACGGTGTTGCTCTGTCAGTGACATTATCAGGTGTGCTTTTTTTTAACACTATGTTGTTTTTACCTGGCATAGACAGAGCAGGTGTTTAACACTACCGGTATGTTGTTTTTACCTGGCCTGGACAGAGCAGGTGTTTAACACTACCGTTATGTTGTTTTTACCTGGCATAGACAGAGCAGGTGTTTAACACTATGTTGTTTTTACCTGGCATAGACAGAGCAGGTGTTTAACACTATGTTGTTTTTACCTGGCATACTGTAGACAGAGCTGGGGCCTGTACTACGAAGGGAGCTTAACCTACCCAGATGTAACCCAGGGTTACTTTGTTAAACCGGGGTTGACAAAACCTGGTTATCTTAAGTGGTGTTAATCGGTACTACGACGCTGATTATGAAGTTGATTTGTTGAGCCGGGGTTAATCTAATTGGAGTTTGTGCGCATTCACATAAAAGGGGCGGGTTGCAGCGCAAGTCACCACTTTCAATGATGACGCGATCACCTTATTTTACGGATGAGGAATGCACAATTATTATGACAAGTTATGAGGAATTAAAACCCACTCTACGACAAAAATCAAATACGTCGGCAGTGAACAAAGCAAGGCTGTTGGCAACGTATTGCAGATCGGGTAGCCTAAATGCCTAAAAGTAAAGTTTTATTCCCACATGTTCTTATGTGTTACGGAGGATTAGTAGCTTGCGGAATGTCTGAAATGAGTTGAAATAATTAAATAGCCTATTTTGAGTTCATAGAAAGGCCTACAGATGCAACCCAATTCAGAAGTGGGCATATAGATTACAGTAATAAGGATAAATAAATGTTTAAGTAGCCCCCATTGACTGATTTAGTGTATGCCTAATCCTGTGAACATTTCAGATGCAACACCATTGCCAAACACACATGGCAGCAGGTGAAAATGAAACACAAAAACATTATTCAGAATAGTAGGTTTATATAGTTATAGCTTGCATTAATATTTCTTAATTATGAAAACATGTAGGCCTAGCTTATAGCCTTCACTTGGCTTTAGGCTATTCTTGCTCAGATGTTCCGCATCAGCATACTGTAGGCTAGGCTAGGCCTATGTCCGATTTATTTTCGGACATACAGTATTCTTGTTCAGATGTTCAGCATCACCGATTAGATGGAAAACATGAATGTCCACGTAAGGGCATTGCTATGACGGGTGACATTAGAGACGCTTAGATCATCTGAGAAAGATAACGAATTCCCTCGGCTGACAATCTATATCTTCATAGAGAATATATATATATATATATATATATATATATATATATATATATATATATATATATATATATATGGCGGTCTCTATATATATATATATAATATATATATATGGCGGTCTCTAAAAACTCTCGAAGTTACCCAGATAAGCCAGTAACCCCGCTTCGTAGTACAGGCCCCAGGTGTTTAACACTACCGGTATGTTGTTTTTACCTGGCATAGACAGAGCAGGTGTTTAACACTACCGGTATGTTGTTTTTACCTGGCATAGACAGAGCAGGTGTTTAACACTATGTTGTTTTTACCTGGCATAGACAGAGCAGGTGTTTAACACTATGTTGTTTTTACCTGGCATAGACAGAGCAGGTGTTTCTCTGGATGTGTATCCTACCACAGCCACTTTCTCTGAACCCATGTTGAAAACCTTGTAAGGCAAATATTTCCCTGAAACGCTGGATGCCAGAGAGGCATCTGCTTTGATGTTAGCACTCAGGATGGTGCAGCTCACATCTTGCAGAAAGGGACTGACAAGGCCTTCCCATCCATTGTCAAATTCATGGTTCCCTAGAGCCTGGAGAGGAAGGGAGAGAGGGTGAATAAGAGCCTTGCCCAGTGAGTGTCTCTATGCCATGTTACCACTGCGACCCAAACCTGGCATGTTAACAGGCTACATTTGTTTAGATCAGTGGTTCTCAAGCTGTGGTACAGCTGGTGGTGGTGACTCTCTCTAGTGGTATTCCGGGAGTCTCCAAGATGGGGGGTTTTTTCCATGAAGAATAAATAAGCACTACAAATGATATTAAAATACATGTATATAATAAAAAATACCAGTGATCATTTAAAGTTTTTGCCTTTCTTGAAAAAATGACGCAAAACCATATGTGCAATGTAAAATATGTAGTTAAATTGGCCAACGCTGATGACTTAGTTCATACGGGTGACGCTGCTAATTGGTCGTGGCGTTAACCAATCAGTCTTGTTCTATTGCCATATATTTAATATCTGCGGTCCAATGTCAGACTCAGTCAGTCATGAAGTGACCGCGCTAAATTGCTCCCTCCTCCTCCCCAGCTCCACCTGTCTACATCTGCTTAGGATAAGGGAGTCTTTTGGACTCCCATCTATGCTTGTTATATGTTCTCACGCAGCAGCATTTTTCAGCGAAAATAGTATTACTCATGCAGCTTGTTATGCAGCTCTGCAGCAGCAGCGTCTTGAGCAGATCTAGGCCTCCATGACTGCATAATACCTTGTACATACATCAATAAATGCATTCTCTCATCCATCTGTGGGTTTTTTGTCTGAACTGTATTTTTAATGCTGGTCATAATGGTGGTACTTGGAGAGACGATTGTTTTCTGAGGTGGTACCCATTGTGAAAAGTTTGAGAACTACTGGTTTAGATGTTGGTGACATTTTAAAGGGGTTAAATTGGGACATTCATCTAGAGTAGTTGCCCCTTGCCATGGTTTAAACTAGGAACAGTAGAGAATCAGTAGAGTTGGCGTCTGTGCCTTATGGTGATCTGTGTATAAAGGCCAACGCCCACTGGCAACCACTATGGATTTGATGCTCAAGAGATAGAACAATTTTCTAAAGTTTGGCGTTGACGCGTGTCAGACGCCGCCAGTGTGGGCTTTGCTCCGTTAAAATAAAGTAAAGAGTTCTTAACTTTGGCATCATTTGACATGCGTCAGACGCCCCAGTGGATGCTATCCTTAATGGTGTTTTGTCTGGTGTATAGTCTCAAACAGATGAGAAGTGGAAACCTCACTCAGAGCAGTGTGGTTTCCACTTGTCTATTCAAAGGAACAGTAGAAACACAGTAGGGACACGTAGCCTACAGCACCAAGACCACTATTTAATATACTGTAGGTTTCTTCTAATCCTTACTGGTGATGTAAACATTTGTCTTAAATGACCTTATATATCTTATTTGCTATCAAATCAAACAAGCAGAGAAGATCTCGTATCACTACTACTGTGACTAATGATGTCTCTCCTTTAGCTTGCCACTCAGAATCCCAATTGGCTCTGGATTTAAAGCCCTTTTGTGTATCTTAATGGTCACAGAGGGGAAAAGGATAGCCCCTGTCCAGACATGTCTAGCTGCCCTCTCATCAGCACCTCCAGATAAGATTCCAGACCTCTACATCTGGGGGTTGTACTCCATGGCATTAAGCCAGTCCCCATACACAATTATGGAAACCTTCAACTTAGTCTGCGTTCACAACATCCACTTGTTGATTACATAGTGCACTAGTGAAAAACTATATTCACTGTATAGTGCACTATATAGGCCTAGTAAATGAGTGGATGTCCAAAAATAGGCTTCATAACGTTCTGTGAGAACAAATTAACAAATAACGCACGTTTGTGAGATTTCTAACAAACTACTTGGTTATACTGTTGCAACTCAAACGAGCAATGGAAGTGCACAATCAGTTGCAAAACTGCAAGACCTGCCACATAGCCTTTTTGTTTCAACCATTCTCTGAACCAGCGGTTTCTAATAAGCAGAACTCTTTAGCCCCAAAACCCTAACCTGACTCTCGCCTGATGAATTTCGTTCTCTTTGAGTAAGCAGAACCAATAGGCCTAGCCCAGGGGGCGGCAACCGGAGATGACAACCGTTTAATTTAAAGACGCTGCAGCTTGGACCACCTCAACTGTTTGATTAGCCCATTCTGGTCTGCCATTCAATATATATAGCCTAATTTAGACCAATAGGCTGAAGACAAGGCCCATGCTACTGGCCCCCAGAAAGTTTTTTTTTTTTTTTTTTCAATTCCTTGTCAAAAAATGGCTCTTCTGAAAGTAGCCTAAAGATTGCCGACCCTAATGGTATGGCTTAGCTTTCTATTGCCTTGCCTACCTTCTTGTGACTCGAAATCAAAGTAGGCCTATTTAAGTTGATGGGTTAGTAGCCTACTACGTCACGATGCTTAAAGACGCGCACTAAAGATGCACGAGCTGGGTTCCAAGATGGCGTCCAAGTGGTCGGGCGTATTTCCACGTGCTCCTTAAGTTTAGGGAGTTTTTGCAGTATGTGCTGATATTTTGTCACTTGTTTAATGTAGTGGCTACTTGAGAAAAGTCAGTTGAGTTGTTTATTTGATTGATGGGCAGAGGAAGGAAGAAAACTCGATCGAAAATGTCTAAGAAAGAAAAAGAAAGAAGCAGGGCATCCTCTCAAGAACAGGAGCCTGACCCGGAGTGGTTTGATGCCGATACCCCTTCTGCCCAGTCTGACCACGATGGCCTCGTCGTTACGTTGCCTGAGTCACCTGATAAATGCCCTCCTTCAAAGAGAGCCAAAGCTGATGTAAACTCTGCTAGTAACATGGAATGTAAACCCCTACCCAGGGCTAATGCTGGCGACGTTCTGGCAGCTATAAAGGGAATTAGCGACAAGATGGACCACACCTTTGTTAAGATAGCTGCCATTGAGAAAACTTCAGAAATTACATCCTCGAAGCTGACCGAGCTCGCTTCCACCGTGCAAAAGCTGGTCTTAAATGTCAGCGAACATGATGTTAAGATAAACGCAATGGAGCGAGAAATTGGGAAATTGAGAGATGAAAATTCTACATTAAAAGCCAATTTAGCAGATTCTCAGCGCTACACAAGAAAGTGGTCGCTCAAACTGCATGGTCTGAAGGAGGATGATCGTGAAGATGTTTGGGCACGTACCATTGAGGTCCTACAAAACGTTGCACCGAGTATGAAGTTTTTTAGGCTAAGTCTAATCTCACTTCCTATCCTTTCTGATCCTTTTTGCACTTTTACTTATTATTATCATTTCATATGGTTCTTAAGTTTAATTCTTTAAGTTTAGCATCTTTAAATGTCAGGGGAATTCGTGACAAACGGAAAGCACTTTTTCTTTATTGTAAACACTCTGATGCATGTATAATATTCTGCCAAGAGACTCATTCTATTGACTCAGATGTTAAGTTTTGGAAGTCCCAATGGGGGGGCTCTGCTTACTTCAGCCATGGGACCACTCACTCTGCTGGAGTTTTGATACTGTTGCACAAGTTCAGAGGGGTTGTGATGGACTCATTTACCTCAGAGGATGGTCGATGGATAATCTTGATTCTCAAAGTGGACAATGTTTTTTTTGTTGTTTTCAACGTTTATGGGTATAACTCTGTTTCTCAAAATCGAATCTTATTCGTGGAAATAACTAAGTTGGTGCAGGAGAAGTCCTTCAAATACAGTGACCCATACATTATTATTTCAGGAGATTTCAATGAGTGTCTGGATGATTCAGTGGATAGATACCCCTCTCGCCCCAGGTTACATAGTATTAATAGCAATATTACAGATCTTTGCACAAATTTGTCCGTTGTTGATGCATGGCGTTTTCTTAATCCTGGAAAGGTGGATTTTACATGGGCTAATAAGGCTATGACTTTGCGTTCTAGAATTGACATTGTGCTAATCTCCGCCACTGCTTTGCCTTATGTTAAAGACATTATACATAAACCTTCTCCTTTGTCAGACCATAAACTTGTTAAACTGATATTGGAAGATGCCAGAGTATCTAATCAAAGAGGCTACTGGAAATTTAACAATACACTCCTTAAAGATACACTGTTTAATTCTCAAATTCGTGAGTTAGTTGGAGAACAGTTAGATGACTCTTCTGACACAGACATTAAACGTCAGTGGGAATTCTTTAAATATAAAGTCAGAATTGCAGCTATAAAAAGGAGTAAAGAGTTAAAGAGAAATAAAGCCCAAACTGAGTTGAATCTCATTGCTAAACTCAACATGCTCCAGCAGAAGGCACAAATGACCGAGGAGGATGTGAAGGAGTTAGCCTTTATCCAAACAGAACTTGATGAGCACTATTTGGAATTTGCGAAAGGTGCAGATCAAGGGTTAAATGGATGGAGGAAGGTGAAAGGAACTCTAGCTACTTTTTCGCACTTGAAAAGAGGAATGCCCAAAGGAACTCTGTTACAGCTTTAAATATTAATGGTAGCTATTGTGCTGATCCTAAACAAATCTCAGAACATGTCACTCAGTTCTATACTGAACTCTATCAATCTAAACATACAGACATTGAAAGCTTTCTTGAAACAGTTAGAGGGAAAACACCTTTAATAGGACGTGAGTTTAGAGATTTATGTGACTCTACCCTATCTACCTGTGAAATTAAAAAGGCTGTTATGGCAATGAAAAAGGGTAAGTCGCCAGGTATAGATGGACTCACCACAGAGTTTTTTGTACATTTCTGGGATTTGCTTGAAAAACATCTCTGTGCCTTGATTAATAAATGTATTTCTGATAAAGAAATGACAGACACTATGAAACAAGGCATCATAACACTTATTCCCAAACCGGGTAAAAATAGTTTAATGATTGATAATTGGAGACCAATCAGCCTTCTTACTATTGAGTATAAGATAATAGCAAGTGCTTATGCAAACAGATTAACACAAGGTCTAGACTTTATTATACATGAATCACAAACTGGGTTTATGAAAAATCGACACATTAGTAACAACATTAGACTAATTCTTGATTTAGTAGATTATGCTCACTTAGTTGGAATAGATAGTCTCATACTTTTCCTGGATTTTTATAAAGCATTTGATACCGTTGAACACAATTTTCTTTTTAAAACACTTCCGAGTTTTTGGTTTTGGCGACAGTTTTATTAATGTGGTACAAATGTTTTATAATAATATAAATAGTGTAGTTATTCTTGGAAATAACACTTCACAAAGATTCAGTATCAGTCGTGGAGTGTGACAGGGGTGTCCATTTTCTCCTTTTTTATTTTTGATGGTTGTTGAGTTACTCTCTATAAGAATACGTGAAGAAAACAGTATCTCAGGGATTGACATTTTTGGTAAACAGTTGAAAATTTCTGAATTGGCTGATGACGCCACCTTATTTTTGAAAAATAAGGATGAAGTTCCTAAAGTCATTGCTTTAGTGGAAGAATTTTCAAAGGCCTCTGGTTTAACGATTAATTTGAACAAATGTGATTTGCTACCCTTACACAGAATGACAGACTTCTATCTGTAACATAGCTGTGCGGTCTGTAGTGAAGTATTTGGGTATACATATCACTAATAACAATATTGAAAGGCAAAATCTTAATTTTTCCTCCAGGTTAAAAATGGCTAAAATGAAACTGAATAGTTGGTTAATAAGAGTTCTACTGTCCAAAGCTGAAGGGTTATCACGTTTTGTTTATCCCTCTCTCTGTCTTTTTGTTAATGATTTTGTTTGCAAAGAGATAAATAAGTTAATCTTTAATTTCATTTGGAAGAACAGAACAGCTAAACTCAAAAAAGGGATAATCACTAACTGTAAAGGAGAGGGTGGACTTGAGGCAGTGAACTTTATTGACCTGAATTATTCCTTTAAAGTGAACTGGATTAAAAGGCTTTTGTGTAGTCCTCTCTCTATTTGGAACTTTATTCCGCATAATGTCTTTAGCATGGTTGGTGGTATACATTTCCTGCTACAATGTGATTACTCGATACCCAAACTTCCAATTAAGTTGTCCAAATTTCACCAACAAGCACTGCTATCTTGGAAAATCTGCTACCTGCACAATTTCTCCCCACATTGTGCCTTTCTTTGGAATAACTGTAAGATCATCAGCAAGAACAAATCTATCTTTCTTCAAAACTGGTATGAAAAGGGTATCAATCGTATTGTGGACTTGTTAGATGGCAAAGGGGATGTGCTGTCTTATGAACAATTCATGGCTCAACATTGTTTCCCTCTACCTTTCAAACAATATAAGTTGGTAACAAAGGCTATCCCTTCTGGCTTGTTACAGCTACTTAAAAGTCATCTTGGTTATAATGCAATTAATATTACTCTCTCTACACTTTCTCTAAATGGCGTTCCAATTACTGACAAGAAGTGCAGTAACAAACATATTCGAGTTGTGCTTCAGGAAAGAAATAAGATCTCTCCTAGGGGGAAGTTCTTCTGGGGTGCAATAATTGGGCCCATTAACTGGCGTAAGTCCTGGTTAACTCCCTTTAGTACTGCATAAGTAACAAAGTCAAAGAAGTGCACTTTAAAATCTTGCACACAATATATCCAGTACATTTTCTTGTTTCTAAATATTGTGATACTGAAGATATATGTACATTTTGTAAGGGTCAGAGCAAAACTTTGACGCATTTGTTTTACAGTTGTCCAATAACTAAGTTATGGGCAGACATTGTGAGCCACTGGTTCTCAGGGAAATACCCTAATCTTCAATTTTCTTTGAAAGATGTCTTTATGTACTATGAAAATAAGGAAGACACTAGCTTAGAATTTATTTGTAATTTTGTTATTTTGATGACAAAGTTTTATATACACAAGCAAAAATTTGCTTTAGCCACCCCAAATGTACAACAATTTAGCGCTGAACTTGAGTCCTTTCTTGAAATTGTTAAAAGATTGGATAACAAAAAAGCTACAACATTGCTTAAACATTACAATAATGTGCTTGTTAATTCCCCTTGTTAATTGTCAGTTGTATATTTGTATTATGTCTTTAATAAAATAAAAAAATAAAAAAATAAAAAGATGCACGAGCTGCCTTTTCATTTAAAGCTGTTTCAAACTTACAGTCAGGCGCGCCTGCAGGTGTACGTCCGTACGCACTGTGCGTACCATCAAGCTACTCAACAACAGAACATTTCCCTTGTGTGTGTGTATTCACACCAAATTGGCCTACCATACCTTCCCAAATATGCACAGTATCCCTTTAGCTGCATGCCATTGGGCTATTTACCATCTATTACGTGAAGTTAGTGAACACGTTATCAAAATTAACGTGCACGCATTTTGTTTGAGCAGGAGAGAGAATACGCACGCAGACACGCAATAGGCTACTTGTTGTTTTCTTTTACTCGGCTATCTATATATGGTTATCAGCACACAATGTTGAGCTAATTCACTAACTCAATACTCATCATGGATATCACAAGTTTAAACAACGAAAACAGAAAGGATGGAGGCAGCAAAGCTAGGAGTTATTCCAGATGGGCAAGGTAGGCAATTGGTGTGCTTGTCAGAAGACTGCGCTAAAGCCAGACGTCACGTTACGCTAGAACAAAACTAAAGGTAACTTCAGCCTGTATAGGGCTGTATCAAGTTGTCCAAATGAATAGGTCATTGTAGACATTGTCGTTGTATTATTGCATGTGGATGTTGTTATGCTAGGCTACTTTTTTGCTGACCAATGCACGGACCTAAAACGGACAAATATTGTTCACGAGTGATTTTTTTTGCGGGGGGGGGGGCGGCGTACCATAGCATTAATTCCTGCAGGCGCCCCTGCTTACAGTAGCCTATAGGTCTAATCATTATCTCAAAAGACGGCGAAAGGGGTATCAATTCATTACAAGAAACACATATTTTAGGCTACATGAATTACATCCCTCTAGAAATGGATAAAGAGAAAGGTATGACTGTCTTACCATTGCATCGTATCCGAGTTTGTTCATGAAATAGGCTGCCTCTGCACCTTTGTATAAGTTGAACCAAACCGTGCCCTGAAACTGGTCGCCGCCATCCAGCAGCAATACATTAAGTTCCGTTCGGCGAAGCTGTGATATTTTCGTATGCCTCCTCGCCACTCCACCGAAACACGGAGGTTTCGTGCATTTTCCCGAATCCTTGCTTGTTTCTTCTATCCGTGCATGGACATCGTTGGTATGAAGCAAGGTTAAGTCCCATGCCTTTCCGACGATAGCTTGAGCGCAGAGGAAACTGCAAACTAGTGTAGAAAACCGCCACTTTTCCGTCCCCATCTCCGTCTCTGCGATGAGGTAGGCTATAGGCTATGGTCTTCTTCACACGCACTGAAGTGCAGATTGCACTGCTGCGAGCCTCAAAGCGAGTTTTAGCCTAGGCTACTCTGACACCGCCAGAAGAGGGCTGGCTTTTCATTGTTTCCATGATTTTAGCGTTCAATCCAACTGGCTGAGGAAACCATGCTTGAAACTTACAAAACGTACCATAACAACCCATACCAAAACAAAAACAGATAATGAATAACATAATAATTTAAAATGTATTATTGCATCCATTTTAACAGTTGCAAAGTTATGAAAAATAGGTAAAATGTTGATGTTGGATGTAAGGAGGTCTGCTCTAGTGACCAACCAAAGGATGTTAGCTACACCCATTTATTGACCAAATAAACATTGCATTAGTCCTACCTGCAGTAGGCCTACATTAAAAAGAAAAAAAATACTTGTAGGCCTACTTTTGAATACTTAAATCGTTATTCATTATCTGTTCACAAATCTAAAACATTTTGACCACCAAATACAAAACAGGATAACTCAATTGTTGTTTATTTACGTTTAATGATGTACAGATCTGGTCCATTTCATGATCATGGAGGATGTTCTGTTCATGCACACACACACACACACACACATTCAAAAACTGAACACAAACACACACATGAACATGCTCAGGAGCGAACACAGGCACGCAGACACACACACACACACAATATACCTTTTTTTTTATTACTACTACTTAATTAACTACTTACTTAATTTATTCTTTAAAGTTGAGCTGGCTCTTGAGCACAAGACATTTCATTAGGCCTGGCCTACTGATAAATCCTAGTACATGACAATAAACTTGAGCTATTTAAACTATTGAAAAAAATTAACTTCAATATGGTCTATCACATTATTGCATTTAAAGAATCCCTTCAAATGTGCTTGCGAGTAATGAGTAGGCTACTTCATGCTTTCATGATGTAGTGGAGTCATAAGTACAGTATTTGTCATTAAAATAAAAGTAATACGATTCCAAAAATATGAACACTCAAGTAAAGTATTAATAAGTATTTTTTAGTCAAGTGTTATCAACTACTAACACTATATCCACAGCGTGCAGAACACTATCTCACTGCTTAATAAATATAAGTGAGAGATTTGGGCCTATAGGAGTAGGCCTGAGCGATAGCCCCCACCCCTCCAGCCACAAGGTTTTAAGGTCTCCTCTCAGACTGAACAAGTTCTTCTTAGGCTTAAAAGCATTTGGACAGATGAGATGGGGCCTCAAAGAAAAAAAAAACCCACAGAGGAAGGAAGCTCACTGTCACAAGTCTGTGGTTGTGCTGACGTTTATTACACACAGTATAGCTCCTCTAATGCCGTCTCCTAAGAGCTCTTCAGTTAGTTACAGTAGCTAGTTATACTTCATTAGTCCTGTAGGAAATTTGTTCTCTGGATTTTACCCATCCGGGGGTAGTGTCCGATTCACTAACCAGTAGGCCACGGATGCCCCATCAGTTGTTGTGTTCAGTTGTTGTGCTTGTAATATTTGTATGAACGTTACAGTTTGCATACCAGGAGAAAGTGGGCGTGGACGATGCCATCACTTATCTTTTACACAGGACACATTCTCACCTAGACAAGGGGAAAAGTGCTGTGAGAATCATGTTCTTTGATTTCTCAAGTGCTTTTAACACCATCCAACCCCTCAGACTGGGAGACAAGCTTTTGCAGATGGGTGTGGACGCTCACCTACCTGGATTACAGACTACCTGACCGAGCGACCACAGTTCGTCAGACTGAAGAACTGTCTCTCTGACACTGTGATCAGCAGCACCGGTGCGCCAAAGGGAACTGTGCTCTCTCCAGTCCTGTTCACCCTGTACACATCTGACTTCTGCTACAACACAGAGTCATGCCACATGCAGAAGTTTTCTGATGATACTGCAATTGTGGGGTGTATCAGGGACGAGCAAGAGGAGGAGTACAGGAGCCTGGTGGAGGACTTTGTGCATTGGTGCAAACTCAATCACCTTCAACTCAACACTTCAAAGAGATGGTGGTGGATTTCCGCAGGTCTAAGCCCGCTCTGCTACCAGTCTCCATTGATGGGGTCAATGTGGAGGTGGTAAGCACCTACAAGTATCTGGGTCTCCACCTGGACAATAAACTGGACTGGTCAGCCAACACTGATGCACTCTACAAGAAAGGTCAGAGCAGGCTGTACTTCCTGAGGAGGCTGCGGTCCTTCAATGTGTGCAGCAAGCTCCTCAGGATGTTCTACCAATCTGTTGTGGCCAGCGCCCTCTTTTATGCAGTGGTATGCTGGGGAGGAAGCACAAAGAAGAAGGATGCTGGGCGACTTGACAGGCTGGTAAGGAAGGCTGGCTCTGTAGTGGGAGCTGAACTGGAGTGCATCACTTCAATATCTGACAAAAGGACCCTGAACAAACTGATCAACATCTTGGACAATGAATGTCATCTACTCTACAGCACTATTAAAAAGCAAAAGAGCTTGATCAGCTGGAGACTTCGCTCACTGCCATGCACAACTGAAAGGCTGTGAAAGTCATTTGTCCCCAGGGCCATTGAACTGTTCAATGCCTCACTAAAGGGAAGAGGAGAGATATACTTCTCTGCTTAGTCTGTCTGCCTCTCCACCCTCTCCATGTTTGAGTACTGACTGCCCACTACTGCTTTACTACTGTTTTACTACTGTTTTACTAATGTCCACAGCCTAATGTTTTCAGTACTGTTTTACTGCTACACTGTTTTTCATGCTATATTAGCACACATGATTAATGGCTGCGGTCAGGCTTCTGCTACAATACTGAATGAATGAATGGCTATTACCCTATTACCTTAACCTGTTCTTGCACTGAAATAGTTTTTTATTTTACCTTGTCTACATTATACTTTACTCTCCTATTTGTCCATATTATTTATGCTGGTCTCTAGACCTTACTCTTGCACTGTTGGACTAATGTTGGACTACTTTTTGCACCTTCACCATGACACTCACTCTCTTGAGCACCTTGCCATGCACACATAACTAAAGGACTATGGTTGGACTACTTTTTGCACCTTCACCATGACACTCACTCCCTTGAGCACCTTACCAGTCCCGGCCCTGTCACTACAAGCGTCTTATGCTTGATCACCCTCAAGCACATTAGACTTTTTAAATTTAATTTATATATTTAGTATTTAGTTTTGTTAGTTTTCTTATCTTTCTTATCTTCTACTGTCTTTATTGTACAGTGGAGTTTAGTTATATGTTTACACTTATACTTATGTTTACCATTTCTGCTGTAAGTGCATGTTGTGTGTGATGTCTGTATGCTACTGAGACCCTTGAATTTCCCCTTGGGGATCAATGAAGTATCTATCTATCTATCTATCTATCTATCTATCTAACTTTACTCTACTTTTGTTTTCACGTTTTTTTGGAATCCAAATCCTAAAGAGTTAGACCATCTGCTGCATCTCCACAGTGTAATATCTATGTTTAAGAGATTTATGGAGCATAAACCAAAACAACATTTGGAATGTGAAAGAACATCTGCACAGCATCTGCTAAGTACTGACACAGAATCAGATGGTTATCATCCAGCACAGCCAGGTGCATAATGTGCACAGCCCAGGAAATTGCCACATATCCTCTGTCCCTGACGCAATTTCATTTACTGAATTTAATATAATTAACTATTCTAAAGTCTATTTATCCCCGGATGCTAAAGCAATTTCATTTAGTTGAATTTCATTTAATTTTATTTCAATAAGGCTAACTAGCAATACTTGAATAGTATTTGGTCTAATCACAGAGTTCCATCTCAAAATAAAATCAAGGAAGTGACAAACACGCCACCAGAATATAGGATGTACGAACCCTCCAGAAACACAAGGTGGCAGAAAACGCCCATCAATAGACTGCCCTCTTCCTACACAAAGAGGCAACTACTGCAAACACTAGCTATGCAACTCTAGAATATTCACAAGAATATATATAACACAACAGTATTTCTTTCATGTGTACACGCTACCAGTTACCAACTCACAAGGGTTTCATCAAGGTCAGGCCAAGTGCTTTAAGTGAGCCTGTTTAAATTGAGGCTGTATGTTGAAAGAGGTGCCATGACATTCACTTTGACCTGTGTTTGCAGCGACAGCTGCTTCAAGGGCTAGAGTGATGCTCCTTGGGTGGGTTGAGAGGAGAGATGTGCATGGTTATCAACCCCCCCCCCCCCTGTCTCCTCACACCACACGCTGCTGCCGATTATGGGGAATGCCGTCCGGACGCCGTGGGTGTCCAGTTCCGAGCCCCTGTAGAACACTCACACCACACTGGGGGGCAGGAAGCCAGCGGCGGTGGTGCAAAAAGACCCTCCATAGTGTATACACATTCACTCTGCTGTGCCTCTCTATATAGTATCAGATATACCTATACCCTCCATAGTGTATACACATACACTCTGCTGTGCCTCTCTATATAGTATCAGATATACCTATACCCTCCATAGTGTATACACATACACTCTGCTGTGCCTCTCTATAAAGTATCAGATATACCTATGTGGTTGTTAGTGTACTGTATATATTTTATCTGTGACTCTGCTCCCCATGACATTTGAATTTGAATATTTCTCATATCTAGTCAAATTTATTTGAAGACTGGCTAGCAGTGAATACATACATATGACTATGTCTACTATCTGAATAGTGTATGCACAGTGTACACAAATATATGTTGTTGATGTTTAATATCCAAATCCATGTTAATGTGTGGGTATACATTGAGTGTGTACATTCTGTGGGTGAATTGATTGTCATTCCCTCAGATTTGTCCTTGCCATTGCCAACACTGTGCAAGGTCACCTGCATGGGAGCTCCTCAACCTTTGCCTTTATAAAATGGTGCTGAAGACAGCATGTTCTCCTGGTTCTCACTTTGGATCCAAGACCTGCCTCACACTATGTCCAGTTGTGATCTATAGCCAAAGTGCAGTATCTGCATTTTTGTGAGATTCACTTTTTTACACTAATATAAAATGCCATATCCTCCGATCAATCTATTAAAATCTCATTGATCTACTAAGACATTTTTCTGATGATATAGGGCAGGGGTCGGCAAATAGTGGCCCGCGGGCCAATTTTGGCCCGCCATCTATTCTATCTGGCCCGCGAGATGACGTTAATTTGCTGTTTAAATAATAAAAAAAAAAAAAATGAAATTTTTTTTAACCCCATGTTTTTAAAAAGAAAAAAAGGCCTACAGCAATCCCATCAATTTCAAAACATTTATTGAGGTATAGATGATAGTCCTACTAAAGTGACAAAACAACAGGTGGAACATCCTTGCAGTTATCCATGACGCACAGGTCGGAACGGTATTGGCACGCGAGTGCGCGTAATCTTGTGCAAAAAAAAAAAAAAAAGTGTCCTGTCTCCCTCTTCCAGTGGGCAAGGTCAAAAATAGCCTATGTTTCGTTAAATTAATAGGCTTGGCATTAATAAATGCAGGCAGGCTCAACACATACCTCTGCTTCCATTCTTCTTTGTAGGTCCTGCATTCTGAATCAATTTTTCTTTTCAAGGCTTTTGACAACGACATTTTGCATCGATAACTAGCATATAGCAATGTTCAGCTAATCATTTACACGTCATCCAAAAGAATAATATTTGTACACATTAGTTACGGCAAGTTGCTAGGCAAGTCGCCTGTTTCATGAGAGACGACAGGAGATGCAGCAGGCGGCATAAAAACAGCGCACATAAGCAAATAAACGTTTTTAATGGAATTAAATTAAATGCATTTTAAAAGTTAGATGATGTTTATTTTAATATAATATAATAATTCATAATTTAAATAGTAGGCCTATAACCCCCCCCCCCCCATTACAAAAGCTATGGCCCGCGATGCCATTGTCTGAAAAAAAATTGGCCCGGGTCCAAACGTAATTGCCGACCCCTGATATAGGGGTTTTCATTTTACAGTATCTGCTAAAATACAGTGAACAAAAAAACAAAACAAAAAAAAACAAAAAAAGCAGTTTTTTTCTGTTTGGAATTTTCACAACGTCCCCAACGTCGTCTTCCAGGCAGCGCTGCCACCGCTGACTTAAAGGCACCTAATCCTAAACCCAACCCCAACCCTAACCTTTACCCATGCCTAACCCTAGTGCCTTCCAGGCAGTGCTGCCACCGTCGACTTAAAGGCACCTAATCCTAAACCTAACCCCAACCCTAACCCTAACCTTTACCCATGCCTAACCCTAGTGCCTTCCAGGCAGCGCTGCCTTAATGTTGGGGGCATAAAACACCAAAGAAAAACAATTTGGCTTTGCAGTTGTCCCCCATCTTTGGGCCAGAGGTTGAGAGTCCTAGAGAGAGAGAGCAAGTCCTTTTAGCCAAGTCCCGGCCATCTTGCAACACACTTTGGGCAGCTATTTTCCTATTCAAATGAATGGGGAGGCATACAGGAATGGGCGGAATATGTGTAGGCTAGACAGCGGCCATATTGGCGTTACGAACAAACCCATGCATTTCTGTGGATGATTCTTTGAGTGCTGTGTCTCCTCATTAGAAAGTCTCTGGAGAGAGCTTGTGTCATGTGAGTTTGTGTGTACGTGCACAGCATGTTTAAAAAGCAAAGAGACTCCCTAAACTCCCTTGTTCTCCTGACACTGAACTTTGCCGGAATATTCTCTGACGCGTCCCTCTAAATGAGCTCATCACCGTCCCATTCGATTCCCTCAGTCACACCTGTGCGGTCGTGGCAGACAGACAGACTGGCGGTGTACGTCCCTCGCTATCCAATTACTCTAAAAGGAAAGCAATTAGTGTGGCTGAAAGGTATAGTCTAACCCAGACAAAACAAGCGCCGAAGATTATGAATGCGGAGGCGATATGATCACAACAGCCTTAAGAAAAAGTTATGTTATGCTCCAGAACTTGAAAAGTTATCCAATAGAAAAGGTCGAACATACTGTAAGTGAGAAGTAAGATCTTGGTGGACAAGATTCTCCTCGATTATGGTAGTCTTCATGAGTGCACCCAAGGTCACTTCCATGGTAAGATGGAGCTGCCGCTAATTTGCAAGTTTTATTGCTTTTCCATTCCCTGCCTGTACAACTTCAACAACAACTTCAATCGTCTCTCATGCCATTTTTTACAAGATTTGGGTCAATGAGGTCTAACCACAATTGCCACGGGTATACCACAAATTAATAGCAAATGATTCACTCAAAAAACACAAGTATGGACAATTATGCCATCTTCTCTATATTGTATGCACTCAGACAGTGTATAGTGATTATATAGAATGTTAACATTCATGCATGCTTCATTTTCAAGTCATTTTTTTCTGGCGTCAGACAATAGTCTATAGAGTATACACAATTCATCAATGTATTAAGCAGGACTGTGAGAATCACATGGGAGAGTGCTGACACAGCATTGGACAGGGGGTAGCATGCATACTGTATTGTGTGTTTAAGAATGTTCCAGAAACAGAGAAATACAAATGCAACTTCTTGGAAACACCATGTGCAAACACACTAATCTCCCCTTGTAATTATTCAAAACAGCTCATCATAGACAGAGTGATGTCTCTGTCATAAATGTTTATGGTGTGAATTTTGAAATGTGCTTACATATATTTATCATAATCAAGCAGTTCCTCCACACACGCCTAATTACTCTTAACACCAGATAATATATTTGACATGCACATATACAAATATGTGTCATGTGTAGGCTACTGCATGTGTACTATTACGCCATACTGCCATGTGTGTAAGTGAGTGTGTGAGTGTGTGTGTGTCAATAGATTCTCAAGCCAACATGCTAAATATTTGCTATACTGTAGCAGCAAGAGAGAGAGGAGTCTTTTGCTTGTAATACTAGCCTGGTATTTTCCCACTGAGATTATAGTCTTGAAACCCTGTTTGTTGAACTGCTATACGCCAGGATGGAGCACAATAACGTGGCAGCAGTGGTAGAGCTAGATGAAGCAATAAATAAAGTAAATAAAGTGTGGATTTATTATCAGTTTGCAAAGGTTAGTGGTGTGAAGAATACTGTACCTGATCCATGTTATTGATATAGACCAGGGGTGGGCAACTAATTTCCCCAAGGGGCCACATGACAAACTGGGACTGTTGAGGAGGGCCGGACCCAAAATACCGAACTCAAGTCTGAACTCAATTCTGTTCAATTCTATTCTGTTCTTGTATAACATTAAGTAAATCATATGGTTTTGTTTACTAGTCGTAAGAACAGATGAAAATGTGAGGGAGACAAAGGAAAAACAGCAATATTTAATATATGTCCAGTATTTAATCCTCATTCTCGAAAATGATTTTTTGACCTTGACATTTTTTTTTCATTTTTCAAAGACTGATATAAAAAAGTACTGTGAAGAAGTCAGTACAACCGATAGGCCTGTGCCACCATTTCATCAACACTCAGCAATATTTCATCATTAAATCATTACCATCATTAAATTAACTCTATGCAGAATTAGACTACGAAAATAGTAGGCTGTCATTAGTTAATCAACATGCACAAAGAAAACTATTTTAAAAATGTAGGCTATGCTCATGCTTTAACTTTATGCACATAACTGTGATTGGTCAACTCGCTCTGTGTGTTGAGCCGGCTGCTTCAAGCAACCTGTGGGTAGTAGCATCATACTAGTTCGCTAACATAAGCTTTGCAAATAAACTCAGACATATTTTGGTTACAATTACGGGGTTATCCGATTGTAAAGTATCTGCCGGTAACGTTTTGAAATGAACACTTCGTATCACCAACGAGCAGCAGTAGGAGTTCGTTCTAACAACCTTTGCGGTGGTGAGCGACATAAGAGACACAAAACTTTGAAAGGTTTACGCCGACGTAAAGGCAACTGCATTGTGTCGACGCAGAAGCATAAATTCTATTCACCAGCACATCAGTGAGGGTGTTTACGTCGTAGGCTATGCATCCACGCACAAATGTATGGGCGTACAAATAGCAGTCGCTTTCAAAATAAAAACAACGATATTGATTTGCATGCATTATCTCTATGCAAGGCTCTTGACTGTTGTTCTTTCACGGACCTTACGCGGGCCGGTCAGGGAAAGCCCACGGGCCGGATGTGGCCCGCGGGCCGTATGTTGCCCATGTATGATATAGACCCTTTCAACAATAACAACAAAAACAATGCTTGAACGTTCTATTTGGGCCCCAATCTACTTCCTCTGCATTAAGATAACATATGGAATGTTAAAACGGAAGCCTTGTGGGGCCAACTATGATGCTGATGATGGAACTCTCTTGAAAGGGTCCATAGCTGGTCCAGTGATTTCAAAATGAATGTGAAGTCTATGCCCATTAGGATGTTATGACCTTCAAACATTCCAGTACAGACCATTCTCAGATGAAGTATACATGTATACACATTATGCATGAAGTGAATGGCTTTGCTGAAGCCAGGCTAGTAATATACAACCCTCTCTCTCTTTCTCTCTCTCTCTGTGTTTGTGTGTGTCTTTTGTGTGTGAGTGTGTGTCTTTTGTATGTGTGAGTGTGTGTGTGTATCTTTTGTGTGTGTGTGTGTGTGAATGTACAGCATACATCTACTGCTGATCACACAAAACACACAGTACAGTAATTAGTTCTATATTGCAGAGAACGGTCTGTAAATTGGGGTGAGTGATATGTGTGTATACATATACACATACATCAGCCACCGGTCATCCTTATCCAGACCTTAATGACACATACCAATTATGCACACGGTATAGTGCATGCAGAATTTGCTTCTGCCTCTACATGTGTGCATATAGTCACTAATCCCACAACCCAAACTAATTAAGCGTGTGTGTGGCTTTTAAGGTTTGTACATGCACATTCCGTTGCCGACTCCCACACATTTAATCACACATAACAACTCATAGCGAATACAGTAGCCCCTGTTTGTTATGGCCAGCTATACAGGAAGAAATACAGAGTATAGAGCCAGAATAACAACTTCATACTCATGGCACACTGACATAGAATATGGAGACTGAAGCCTCTGACATTGTCAGTGCATGCCCAGAATGCTATTATTGCTTGAGTAGGCCAACCACATAACCAGTCCAATGAGTTCCGATTGGATGATCATGTTTATTTGCTTACTGATGATTAAAGTTCTCAAGAAAAATAAGTTGCCCAACATCTAAGGGAAGGTGCCAGAATAACAACACTCAGGTACAGTATGTTGCCCACAACATTGCTCAGAAAGGTGCCTTGTATCATCAGCTTTAGAGGACACATACACATCACAGTCAAAGTTCTACCAAAAACAAGGAAACTTATAAGTGTGGGTGAGCAAGTTATGTGGTCCAGAGAGTGGGTTGGTGTGAGAGAGGGAGTGTATTGTGTGTGTCAAGGGCGTAGGTTTGCAAATGGACCATAGGGTCATTTACAATGACTAAATTGTCCTCATCAATATTTTAGTGAACTCATTCATGTTATATTTGCTGTGAAGTCATATTAATTCGAACGTGTCCTCATATAAAGTGTACATCTCCAAGACAACCAATTTATGTCCCTACCCAAGCTGAGACCAAACCTACACCCTTGGTGTGTGTGAGCAACCTTCATGTTACTCATCTTGCACTGGATCATCTTCCTGAATCTCAATATTCTGATCACAAGTCTGTAGGGCTGCACGATATTAGGAAAACATGTGATATGCGATAACATTATTGAGTACTGCGATAACGCTATAACTTGCGATATTTAAATATTTAATGTTTTTCTCCATTCTACTTGCTGCTAACATAGACTGTAGGGTTGGGGGGGGGGGGTAAATGTATAATTACAGAAATAAATGTATAATTTTCTACATAAACAATATAAATATACTGCTCAAAAAATTAAGGGGACACTTCAATCATACACTGGATTGGTGCTCTGACACTATCGAAGTTGTGTGGAAGATGTGCTCCAAGAAAATCCTCGTAAAAGACGGATAGACAGCCAATCTGAATACTTTTGCACCAACCAGCGGAATATTCCACATTGCCAGCCTTCGCTGGGCCTAGCAAAAAAACTAGGCCTACTTAAGCTATATCGCGGCGGTCACTCATATAAAATCTTAAGTAGCCCAGTCTAACCTCATACGCTGCGCATCCCACGTTAGGCTACCGGCATGCCGACTACGAGGGCAGCAGAAAGTGAAAGTAAGTGGCTGCGATCGCACAGTCCAGGCTAGGCTAAACAACTTTTACAAATAATCCTGATTACCTCTCTGCTGCTGTCTGGGGCTTTTGCTAAATGCAAATCATGAAATACAAGCCTTACAGTGAAAATAGATAGGCTATCTTCTGATCCTATAACAACAACGAAAGAAATGGTTTATTTTAACACGGTGGAGAAGGACGCATTTGGCGCTGTGTTTGTAATACGTCGTCCTTTATAAAACCAAAATATTTCCATATAACAGACGTGCTTTAGTCACCAATTCCTCTTCACCTAAGTGTAGCCTACCGCGCTTGACTCACTATCTTCAGCCATCACGACTTAGCTCTTGCCTCAACACCTAAAACACCACACACCTAAACTGGTAGGGGACGGGCTTCTAGGGCTGCATGACAGCATCGGTTTGGTAAAATATGTTGACATTCAGAATGTGAATACATCATAGACTGTAGGCCATGGAATGCGCACGGCACAGAAAATTTATCAAAATGTATCGAAAATTAAGTAATCTTTGCGGTATGTCCATCGCAAGCGTTGATATCGCGATAACGATAGATTTTAGATATATCATGCAGCCCTACAAGTCTGGGCAAATTACTAAGTCAGCACCAGTCAGAGGCTTTATTCATTGTTTTGCACTTTTATGATGTGGTTTTACCAGAAATATTTGGCAGTGTTCTAAGGTTCTCTAGGCGATGCCATGCTTTTTTTAGGCTAAAACATTTCATGTCACTTACTGCAAACATCACCTAACTAACCGCTAACTGTAAAAAAAACAACCTGGGCAAACCTAGCCCATGAAAACATAACAAACTGTTCCAGCAAATACAGACAAGATGCGCGTTTAGGAGAGTTTCAATTGCACGGGAGGGAGGGGGAGGAAGTAGCAAGCTAGCTCTCTGTTTTGTTTGAAAGTCAACAGAAGTGACATTGCCCAGCATCGCTTAGAGCACCTTTAAACTACAAAAATACATACCTAAGTATTTTGATACAAAATATGCAGCCATTTTCTTCAACTCAATAAAATACAATACAACACAATTACATTTTGTATTTTAAATACATGTATCATATTTATCATGAATTATAATGTGTGTGTGTGTGTGTGTTTATCTGTGATTCACATGTCTGCTGGTAACTGGATCGCTGCAAAATGAGTGAGCCCCCCCCCCTTCTCCCCACCCTGCTGGGAAGCGGGGCAGGAAGGTAGATGAGATCCCTGTGCACCCATCAGAGCCGGAGGGAGCAGAGATGAAGGTGTCACCGCCGGCAACGCCGACTGACTTATGAGACACCTTCCATTGGCACCCTGCAAAGCAGGCAATCAGAGGAGAGCGAAGGAGGAGTGGGGGGCTGGCAGGGGTAGAGGAAGCTCACACAACCACCACCACCACCACAGCCACCGACCACCCCCCCTCCCTCCAACTCCACGCCTTTGATGCGCGCAGAGAGCAGATGAGAGGAGAGGGGAGTGGGCCGGAAAAACGGTCCATCTCGGGGAGATGAGAGCGACAAGAGAGGACGGCGAGATGCCGGTCGATAGCCCTGGAGGAGCGCGGCACGCGTGCTGTTGTGGACGGAGGCACAAGGCTGTGTTAGGGCACCGCACAGGGGTGGGGGGGGGAGGCACAAGGCTGTGGTAGGGCACCGCACAGGGGTGGGGGGGAGGCTAGAGGGTGGAGCGGGGATGGAGGGGTGAGATGGTGAACATGGTCAACATACCCTTATCAATTATTATACCATCATCTATAGATATGATCGAATTTATGGTAGACCAGAAAACCAGAGAGCCAGGGATAATCAAAAGGTCAGGGGGATGAGTGGAGCGCTGGTTGGATAAGTGCTGCCATATGTGACAATTTCCTATGGTAGTTTACGCTATCTGGATGAATTGTCGTAACGGTCACTAATGGCCTGTACAGTGGTTATGAACGGCTGTAAATTCTTTTTAGTGGGCTGTTTGTTTGCTTGTGTGTGTGTATGTGTGTGTGTGTGATGTAATGTCACCAGGTTAGTGTCAAATGGATGTGGTCACTTATCTGAAGGACACACTCCTATAAAGATCTTTATCATGACAGTGTTCAGCAAGAGCTGTAGAGTGAACAGGTAAGTCCAGAGGGTCCAGAGCTAGAGAGAGATAAGCTGTGTCTGTCTGAAACGAAACGCAGCTGCCTGTTACTTCAACTATCAAGTCACTTGCCGTGGCAGGCATCAAGGTAGCAGCTATGAACTTTGTTTCGGATGGCCTAGCAAGATAGCAACACAGAACGCCGTTGCCAGGATACTGACAGCTGGCTTTAATCAGTGGGAGTTGAAGCAGAGACATTCTAAAGATTCTAAAGAAGGCAGCACGAAGAATATGAATGTATGCTGTCTTCAAAATATGGCCAAGGTATGGATCTTAGAAGGCAGCATTTTATAGAAATATTTACCTTGCTGTCACCGAATGCTATCTTTGAAGGCAGGGTTTTTTGTTGGACACAGCCATAGTGTTTGACAGAGAGAGAGAGAGGGAGAAATAGGGATAGGATTTGTTAAAAAATGACTAAACATGAAGAGGGATTGATTTAGGTTGGAGAGGCCGCCAATGCTATTTGCCAGCTGCATCAAGTGCCCTGCCAGGTGTGGCGCCACAGGCAGTCAGAGGGGCTCCGTGTGCACACACAGATGGCACAGAAGAAAAGACATGACATGACCCAGAGACAAAGAGCAGGAAGCCCAACGCCACACCTGATTAGTAGCCACAGAGGAATTTAAAACCAATTAAAGAAAGAAGTAAAGAAAAACATCTGCAGATTTGTTTATCTGCTAAAGAGAAATCACTTAGGGGGGACATTTTGTGTAGAATCTGCTGAGGTTTCTTGAATTGGTGACAGTTGGATGGGTACTGACCTTCTTGTACCAGACAGTGGAGCATGTGTCACGATTACAGATACGTAATACATCACAATAATGAGGGAGGACTTTCAAGATTACAAAAGAGAGAGAGAGAGAAGAGAGGAGAAAGAGAAGAGAAAGAGAGGAGAAAGAGAGGAGAAAGAGGGAACTTGCTCAGCTTTCAAGTTGAATAGTTGAATTGTCCCTCTCACTCCTCTACCCAAATTCATGACCAAACTGATCGCAAAGAGGTTAATTTGAGGAAAGACGATAGCAAATTCATTTCTCTCCCCAGCGAAGCTATATCAGATTTCACCTCACCTAATTTCCGCCGAGGCAGGATGATGGAATTTTCTCCCGGATCTATGCATTTCATTATTCACACGCCCCAGAACAGGAGGGGTCTCCTGGAGGAATCTGTCTGAATACTGACACCTGCCTCATCCACCATGGCACAGAAGAGGGGTTAAGTTGGGGGGGGGGAGGGGGGGTCTTTTCTCTGACCCCCAGGGTCACCATAATTGATAGTGGAAAGTGGGCACCTGTGACAAGATTTGTGTGTGTGAGAGAGGGATGGGGAAAGAGAGAGAGAGAGAGAGAGTCTGTTCAGATTGAGAGAGTGTGTATGTGTGTGTGGTTGGTGGGTGTTGGTAAGATAAGTGATGGAAGATGTGTGTGTGAGAGAAAGAGAGAGATAGAGAGTGTGTGTGTGTGTGTGTGGGGGGGGTGTTGGCAAGGCAAGCAATGGAAGATGTGTGTGAGAGAAAGAGAGAGAGTATGTGTGTGTGTGCGTTGGCAAGGGAAGAGATGGAAGATGTGTGTGTGTGTGAGAGAAAGAGAGAGATAGTGTGGAAGATAGTGTGGGGCGTTTTAATCAGGACTCTGGGCGCAGGAGGAAGGTGCCCTGGTGCCACGCTGAAAAGAAGTCTTGTTCCCAGTGAAGGTGTGAGTCTGAGCTCCCATGTCACGACCCTGACGTGAGTGCCAGCTGCTGCTGATGAGTTTTTAATCAGCGAGGCTGCATCACAGCTTTACAGTATTCACATAAGCTGAGAGGTGCGTCTGGAAGTCCATCAAACTGTCAGACATGGCCTCTGTATTATACAGAAGAGCTCGCGTGTTCGCGTTGTTAAAATACATCATCTGGTCTTTACTGTACAAGTGACTGACATGTTAATAATCAGTTTAATTTCATCAAAATGACCAAACCCCTCGTTAAAAAAATAGGCACTTTCACTGAAATGGATTGGCCATGCATAAACAATGTCAGGTCGTGTCAAGCACATGTTGACCAACCTTGAACAGTGGACTTGTTTGGAAAGTGGTTGTTCGGGGGAGAGGCTGAGTTATAGTGGGAGAGCTGAAGCTGAGTTCAGTGATAATGACAGGGAGACCAGAAGCAGAGACGTGCGCAGACTGTCTATCAGAGCACGCTCATAACACGACATCAGCTGCTGGAAACATGCCTGTATGATGGAAAATGCACCGTGACAATATGCTTTGTAACTGAAAATTATCCATTCCAGAAAAAACAGAATGTGATCCATATGATCGCTCGCTGATTGACAGGCAGCAGACACATTTCCCATAAGCCATCACTTGGCTTCGACGTATGGAACACATCACTCACATGCTCGTTCACTAGGCTTTCATGCCTAAATTATGCACTGCGCCCTGGTCAGCCCATCATGCATCATGGATGTGTGTGACATGGCCAACACATCTGCAGAATGTGTGTGAGTGTGTGTTGTGGTGGTGGTGAAGTGTGTGCGCACATGTGCATACGTGTGTGTGTGTGAGTGTGAATGCATTTGTGTGTGTATGTACGTGTGCATGTTGGTTGAGTTGATATGTGTATATGGCAATGGTCGCTGTGTGTGTGTGTGTGTATGTTGGTGGAGTTGATATGTGTATATGTCAATGATCACTGTGTGTGTGTGTGTGTGTGTGTGTGTGTGTGTGTATATGTTGGTGGAGTTGATATGTGTATATGTCAATGGTCGCTGTGTGTGTGTGTGTGTGTGTGTGTGTGTGATTGGGGAATGATGGACGGAGGTCTTCAAAAGACCACAGCAATCAAACACACCGACTGCTGGGGAGGCCTGAACATCACAGATAGCTGCTGCTCGCCACTCGGCATAATTCACTGCCGCTATCCTTAACAAGTTTCCCACTGCTCTGTGAGATGGTCGCCATGGGTCGCCAATCCAATTACAAACTGGAAGCGAGCATGGGATTTTTGTGCATACATGTGTTTGCAATTCTAATGTATTCTGTGGATTAATAATTGTGTATTTCCCTAATGTGAATGCACATTATGTGACTGGTATCAGTATTTGTGTGTGTATACATTTTATTGAAAGAGTATGATGTGCCAGTGCCATTTCCAGTAGAAATTGCATAGATCCTTGCTTATCTCTTATACATGTCTGACAAATATTAGCCTGCATGGTCTGATATTTTGGTGCTGACCTGATTACATTTTGATTTAAAGAATAAATCATATGCCTATGCTGACCATTTTAGGCTCGGTCACAAAAGATGGAGAACAATTAATCTTTAGTTTTACAATGCTCATTCTGGAATGACTGAAATTTGTCAGAAATTACGAGTAGACAAACACAATGTACAATTAAAAATTACAGTAAATTTGTACAATTTTAATCAATTAAAATATCTTACTACCTTAAAGGTTTTTAATGGTGTGTTTAATCAAATTGTACTTAATATAAATGGGGATAATCTATTGTCCGCCGGTCGACATTGGAAAGTAATTTCTGACAGGTTGGACAGGCCGGACAATAGCCTACATTATCCTGCCTATTACACGGCTACTTGTGAAAACAAGAAAATAAGATTCACACAATATATCTTTTAAAATGAATTTGTTACTGTTTTGTGGCTTACGCGGAGAAACAAATAGCTGACTTTCAGTCTGAATGAGTGAGTGGACTGCCTGCAGAGTGATATGAAAGAAGTGAAGGCAGAGGCACAAAAAACGCTGCAACGGTCATTCATTTTTTGCGGCAGTTATTACGTTATTATCGGACCCCCAAATGTTGGGAAGGTCTGTTCATGTTAATTAACCTTTCTGCAGCATTCTAAGAGCCATAGAATAACTGCTTTTAAATTCATTCATTTTGCAGGTTCCGTTAGGCACAGGGAATGTGTATTTTTCTCAGTATGTGTGCTCCCATTCAAATTAACATTGTCAATCACAAATAACCAATTTACAACCCGCAGACATCAAATGAGCCGCATCCTAATGACCTTGAATCTCTCTTTCTCTCCCTCTCTCTTTCTTTTGACCCACTTAGATGATGAAGGTTTTGAGCCGATTTAGCCACTACTGTGGAGATGTGGAGAAGCCAGGCGCCTTAGCAGACGCACAGGTCAACTCCGCAGGGCTGGGACTTTCTGTGGGCTGGGTGTGTGTGGAATAGTAAGCGCGTAGCTTCAAGGGGGAACACACTAGGTGGGTCGCACCGGGTCAGAACAGGCCCAGGGACCCCAAACTCGGAATCCAATGCAGGAACACGAACACACTCTGGAGTAATAGGATATCTCAAGGAGAGCTGTCAATCTAAGGAATGCTTTGTCATCGCTTACACTGCACAAGTGATTGACACAATTATTATTTATTTTATTTTTTTATCAAAGACAACATTTCTTATCTCATTCTCTATTGTGTGCATGCAAAGAATTCTTCATGAAAAGAACTGTATCGAAACAGATGTGTCAAAAGATGACAGATGTGTCAAAAATATCTCATGCAACAGCAACCATCCAATTTATAACAGATGTGTATCAGGAAAATCTGTCCTGAATGTGGTACCAGATGTTGATGAATCTCAATCATTCACCATGACTATCTGATGAGTGTAATCGGCTGTTAACCAAATGGATGGTGTTGCTTTTGCTATTTTAACTTCTCTGTTTGTCTCGATTTTCAATCAGCTTTGTTGTACAAAATTTAAATTTCCTTGTCCATGAGAATGTTTTCATCCTGTTACTCACCATGTGTAAAAACAGTCAGAAAGAAATAGAAATGCGGATTAAGGAATAAACTAGGTATAAGAATTCATGGAATGAAAAGCCTTGGTTTTGGGGAGCAGAGCTGCCCTAGTAGGCTACTGCCTCAAGATGAATGGAAATCTGAAATGTATGCGCCTCTTGATAGCTTCCAAGTGAGATGACGGCCTGTGGTTTCCATGCTACTAAAATGAATCACTTTCTATGTTGTGGGGTTTTCTAAGGTAAATGGGTGTAATATAAGAGCAAAGAGAGGACACTGATGTGAGGTTTTAGAAGAGCAAAGAAAGGGCTATGTAGAGTATGCATGACTTACCCTACACACACACACACACTCTGCTGTGGCTTTTTGCTTAGTGAAAGGATTGCATCTTTAAGTGTCTGTCAAAGCCATTGTGCAACCTGATTGCATTCTTTTCTCCCCCCAAGTGGTGAGAGTACAGTGTGGTTTCAAAGCAAACAGCGGGTTCATCTGCAGACGTGCAGTCCTGGTTGAGGAAGCAGTCGAAGAGCAGAGAGGGGGAAGGAAGTAACAAAGGATGGATGGAAAAAGCCATAGAGAGACAGAATCAGTGGACATCACATACCTACACCGTTATCATGTAACAGATGAAACTCCGTCTTTGAGGCTGACAAGGACCATTATCTTCCTCTCCAGGAGAAGAAAGCAAAGCAAGGGAATGGAGTCTTACTCGTACACCAGAGGGGGACAGAGACAGAGGGAGATAACAGGATGATAACCATTCAGGAGCATTACTGTGAATGTGAGACTGGCTTTGGAACCATGTTGCTTTTTACCCAGACCACGTATCGTATATCTTTAAATTGTCATTTTGTGTGTGTGTGTTCCATAATTACCATCATTTTCAGCAAATTGCTTGTTTTTCGAAAGTTCTTGTGCAATTACATTTTTGTAGGTAATTTGCCAGTGTACAATTACTACCTCCCCAAAACCATAGTGCAAGTTCGGCACATTAACACCACTGTGTGAGAAGATCAATGAGATAGACTGAGAATGAGTATGTTAAAAAGTGCCAAAGCCATCATCTCCTAGTCAGCAGGAAAAGGGAAAGAGAGAGAGAAAAGGCATCCCACATAGACAAAGTAAGAGAGCTTTAAAAATAGGCAGAGAGAGTAGAGGAAGAATTTTGTGTCTATTCAGTCGACCTTGACCACTCTGGAAACTCTGGAACATTGTCCACCTCCACTGGGGCGATACATCTCCCAACCCAGTGGTGCCACAGCAACGTCCCTGAAGTGACAATGGCTCAAACCGGTCCAGACACCTTCCACACTCCACTCCATCGGTACAAGACAATTAGAACTGTCACAGGCCCGCTCATCACTGCACTGCTGGTCCCCCCACGGCCACTGGTCGCAGTCCCGCTCAATGCCATAGCGTCGCTCCGTTTCCAGTTTGGTGCCTTGACGGTTGCCAAGAGCAAAGCCATATCCCTTTTGATAGCTTGTCAATAAGATGCAGGCCCCTGGAGGTCAACATATAAAAGAATGTTGGAATTTGGTTCCAAAGCCTGACAAGTCAAATAAGGCCAGGCCCTGAGGTAAGAAGGGGACACACCAACCATGAGAAATGTTGCTTGTTAAATTATGTTGATTTGTCCCAGTCATTTCTGCTGCTGTAACACTTGGGTTAAATGCACCTTGTCAGCACTACTGGACAGCAGAGGTGGGAAGTAACAGTACAAATACAGGTGCTATAAGCGATGCAGGGTAATGTCACTTCAGTTGACGTTCAAACAAAACAGAGAGCTAGCTCGCTACTTCCTCCCACTCCCTCCTGCAATTGAAACTCTCCCAATTGTACATCTCAGTGGTGATTTGCTGGAACAGTTTGTTATGTTTCTATGGGTGGTTGGCCCAATTAGATTTGTGGCCGTTTTTGGAGGCTGTCCACGGAGACCATGTTTTTTTTACACTGTATGTTAGCTGTAGGGCAATTCCACGGAAAATTGACTTTTTGTCACATCCAACGCCAGTGAAATGCCTTGTCATTTGTATGATGTGAATGATAACATTAATTTTTTGTGCATTTTTTCTCATGTACATTCTTCAGCCAAAAAATAGCAAATGCTCAAATTTCATGTAATCATTCACATCATACCATACCATCACATTTTATTGGAGTTATGGATGTTACAAAAAAACATAATTTTCCATGGAATTGCCCTGTATGTGACAAAAAATGTTTTAGCTTAGAAACCGTATTACATGGCTTATAGCACCTTCAAGTACTGTACTCACGTAGCATTTTCATTTTACTTTACTGCCCTTATTTTTTATTTTCACATACATATCTGTACTTTCTACTCCTTACATTTTCAAACTGTCTCTTTTATGTTAATGCATTTGAGGCAATTTATCATGACTTTGAGGTCATTGTGTGCTTTCCCAACATCAAGGCTGATTTCAACCTACAGTAAATGGATGGGACAACAATAGTGATGCAAAAAGGTGCTAAAGTGCAGCGGCAAAACAATGGTTTCATGAAAACTTCGCCGAATTCAGTGCGTGTACAAATGACAGTTTACTTTTCCTCCTAGAAAATTTGTGGGGAAATATTCTGACATTTTTCTACTAGACCTATTCTGTCAGCAAACTTACCTCAAACAGTCAAAGCTCAAACTTGTTCTTTGCAAGGTCATACTTGGCTTGGTAGTAGGCAACAAGCTTGCTTGATTTTTTTATGAAAGGAGTTAACAGTTCATAAGTACATTTTAGAGCCTGTACTTTGTGACTTTTACTTGAGTAAAGAATCATGAAGTATGGAAATCATAAAGTATGAAAGTGTGCTGGACAAAGCGTAGATTTTGCTAAGGTAAAAATGTTGGGTTGGGACGAATTGCTTTACTGAGAAACCAGCTGCATGACCCACACTGTGTTCAGTGACATAACTACGTTCATCCACACAGGACTCCAAAGCAAAGGTCCACAGTAAAGCACATGCAGCGCTGTAAGCATTAAGGCAAATTTATAGCCCAGATGTCACTCAGAATCAGTCCAAACATCACTCAGTCCAGACGCCACTTTGTGTCACTCAACAAAAAAAAAAATGTTGTAAAAATAATAAAATGTATGTTGCTAAGATGTCGCAAAACTCATCACATACATCATGCTTTGCACAGACTTTGTTGCACAGTCCGATTGTATAGCAAAGTAAGCTGTAACAGAAATTTATATTCTGTTGTGTTCCATGTGTCTGTGGTTACTTTTGTTTCGTGATGAAATGTAACATTAAAAATGTATACTGTAAGTTGCTATTGAAACAAGGTCAAGTCAAGTCAACTTTACTTATAAAGCACATTTAACACAACAGAGTTGACCCAAAAGTGATGTTTTATTTGACATTTTGTCACTGGCGTATGATTATGAAAGCCTACAGCGCTATAGCTAGGCCTTCAACCTAATATCAACATCATATCAGCATTTGCGCTGATCAGAAAGAAAGCATACATGAAACAGGGAATGAAATACATGAATAAACTGTATGTATAAAAATAATAGTTAATCTAACTTATATGACAAAATGATTGAATTAATGCTCACCTTTCTTACTGACCTCTGTGTGTTAGGACATGTCTCATATCAGCGAATGGCCCAACCAGCTGAAGTTCGACAGAAAAATCCTTGTATGTGGATAAAACATGATTCTCTAGGTAACCCTTCTTCTCTTAATATTAATAATTTTATTTATTTATGTATTTATGCTTATGAGGAAATGTGTATAGAGCCTTAAGGTGTTAACTTGTAAAAGATGGAACCTCTGGATCTTTAAAAAAAACCTGCATTATTGAGAACAGTGTTGTCTTGCATTTATTTTGTTTCTAATAATTGCCCAGTCTTTGACATAGCTAGGAAAGGCTGCAGTAGACCTCAGTGACAGTGAAAATATTTTGGGGATCAAAGTCATACTGTTGTGGAGCAAACTGTTGGCTGCCTAGATATGAAGAAACATAAATGATTTTAAAAGAGATAGATGGCATGATGGATTTATTGGACCATATCTAGGCAGCCTTTGCTGCTTAACTTGCAAAACCACACAAGCAACGCTCAACACCACTTCACCACATGCATGTAATGTACATACACACACACACACACATACAAAGATCCAAACATCCACAGACATATTTGTAAACCGTGCACATATACACTCAAACATGTACCTATAAATGCACATAATCCACGAAAAACACACTCACCATTCACAAATGCCACCACAGGCCATTCCAAACAAGCAGGCCGCCCAGGGACCGGGGAATATGTATAAAATCATAGCATCACGCTTGAATGCCAGCACACATTATGATTAGGGCTCTGAGCAACCGTGAAAGACAAACAACATGACAATCAACGGTACTTTTTCATCTATTCACCCTGCTAAGCCGCTATTCCCCTGCGAGATCTCAAATGCTTTGCAATCACAGTGCTGCCGCAAACACATTAATGCTGCTGCCTCTTCCCCATATTAGCAATTCTCCCTTTAAAATGATTGACCTTTTGTAAAAGCGACAAAGAGGACACGTGTCAGCCATGGCTAATTTGTCTGGTGTTGGCTTGTCCACGCACATCCTGAAGTGTGTCATGTACTGTATGCTCATTTCCACACACTCGCAGAGACCGGCTTTTGTTGCAGCCTGTTATCAAAAATACTGAGTGTTATCATGGATATGACGGAATAAAAAAAGCCACAAG
The DNA here is from genome assembly GCF_046254945.1 of Alosa pseudoharengus. Taxonomy (NCBI): domain Eukaryota; kingdom Metazoa; phylum Chordata; class Actinopteri; order Clupeiformes; family Clupeidae; genus Alosa; species Alosa pseudoharengus. Next base: position 34,751,086 of record NW_027468859.1, on the reverse strand, counting down.
GGATTCAAGAGTTCTTATTATGCTTATCTCCATGGCGTATCATGGGGTGAGAATAAAAGATGGAGATGATCTGAGCAGCTCATTTGTGAATGTGGAGAGGCCTGGGCGGAAAAAAAGGGAGCAGAGACTCTTGCAAATGCAAATAGAGGTAATGAGAAAAAGAATTAATTAGATGTCGACAATTGAATTAAGGCAAAAAATGAATCGTAAGTCCGGCGTGCTGCAAGGGAGCTCAAACGAGGGCCTTCGATCACGAAGCGTGGTTTCCCGGGCAACACACATATCAACCAATATGCATAAACAACAGAAACAAGCCAAGCAGCAGCTGTGATGACTGTATTGAGTCAGTAGAATGCCAATCTAGCCAAAGGCCTATTGATAAAAACAATTAAATCTGCATGCTGAGAACAACAGCTATTTGTGTTATCACAATCACAGTGTGATTTCTGCACATGGTGAATGTCCTATGGAGGTAATAATACCCAAAATGGTGGAAATTGTCGCACGCACGCACGCACACACACACGTTGGAGTGAAATCAGAAGCTAAGGCCTACAATCTCCGGATAGACGGAGTGGGCCTGTTACACATCAGATGTCCAACATGTGAGCTTTTATTAGCAGCTGTACTTGATTAAGACTTCTAACTCCTTCATTTCCCTAATTAAGGCCCTTAATTTGATCCTCAAGAGCCTGAATTGCCCTCCACTGACATTGACAGAGCTTGAAACGTATGAATAACAGATTTAGCCGAGTCGTGTTTGATCGCTTCGGGCCTGCCTTAATTTTATAGCATGCACACAGCACTCATACTCTATCTTCAGGTGCAGTTTATATGAAGATGAGATTATTGGGGAGTTGGTTATTAAAAAAAAGCAACCACGTTGTCTCTATGTCAGAGCTGCCAGAGACTTCAAGCCACTGAGGGCTCGAGAAAATAATATAAGGTGGGGCTCTCCATACAGCGGTCCGAACACTATAGGGAGAACATACTACAGAAGACAGAATATTCTGAAATTGCTACAATTAGTTTGGTTTATTTGAGTGGATGGCATGTGCTTTGAAACCTATAAGTTTGAAAGACAAAAGTTACTACGCAATTGTGAAGGAGCTGATGCCGTGCCAGTGTGAAATAGCCTACCGAGCTCTGACCCCCTTCATGATGGGAGTCTGGCAGTCATGTGCCCCTATGCTCTCTGTTCATCAGTGATATCTGACCTCTCAGAGCCTGACCGCACAGAGACGATAAGCACAGGCTTCTTACTGTTCCTCACAAAAAATGTCGTCGAACCCACCATGTGACACGAGGTCTCCATCACTATGAAGTGAGGACAGAGACTGGGTCGTGCTTCATACCAGCTCCTCGTCGTTTTTGCATTGTTTAGGCTGGGCTGTCCCAAGGGTAATCATCAGACACTGTCATCCCATAGAAATGGTATGCAAATGCTTTCAAATATACTGACGCTGTTCAACCGTATATCCCCGAGCTGTACTTCGATCTCCGCACTCCTGTCATTGTTTAGAAAAGACACCTTGAGCTCTCGGAGGTGACACACAGGTGCAACGACAGCAACAAAAGAGCAGGTCACAGCAGAGGAGACCTGGCAGTGGACCTTCATTCACAGCTGAAGGCTTCATTTGTAGTCAAGCAACAAACAAAATAGCCTAGCTCACCCGTTTAGTAGCCTACTCTCCTCACCCTGGCACACTGCTTTCTCTCTACTTTGATCTAGCGGTTGCAAGACATCTTTCATTCTTTACATCTCATGGACCTCAAAATGATAAGATAACACTATTTCAACAACAGTTATTAGCATTTTAAATCGAGGTCTCTGTACACATATCAATTCATCATGGCTTAATGAGCCCTTGTTCCTATTTGTAATGGTTAGTGAATCCTAGTCTCAGCTTCAGATTACTGATACCACAAACCAGCTGATTTTTGTAGTGTCCAGTTTGAGTTTATTGGTCCACGAAAAAGAATTCACTTGCTGAGAAATGTAACAGCAGATTCGGCTGTCCACCATTGTCTTGCTACAGCAGAGGTTTATGATTGATCATGTTACATCATTACAAGTTTGTCAAAATAATTCTTTCATTTCAGTACAGACAGCTGTTGGTCATGACAGTTGCATCAAAGTATCTAAGAATCAAACTTCAAACCACTCATCAAAAGTGTGACTGACTAGACTGGGTGCAGACAGACATCTACAGACTTTTTGACATTTTTAAGATGGGTTCAATCTACTGTAGGTGCCAACTGTTCAAAGACAAGTTGTGATGGAGAGCTACCCCAGTCACTCCATCATTGCCCCAACAAGCCGCCACCTATGCGTTTGCAGAAACCTGCCTAAACATGCAATCCGAAATGAGTTCACATCTCTGACATTAAAAAATATGTGATATGACATTGGGAAATACATCATAGGTCAGAAAACCCATTTGAGTGACTTCTAGGTGTTTGTCTGACATGACTGACGTGGCCAAGGCTACAGCACCATTGGCAGCAGCTTTGATTGATGCACCTGTGACCCCATCCATTCATCCGGCCGCATGCTAGATGGAGTAGTGAGAAGACAGAACTGAGGAGGAAGAATCACTCTGTAATACTGTAATGGTATGAAGACAGACCATCCACTTCAATGAGTAACCTATAAATTGCTCAGACAAATTGCAGATGAGATGGGGCCTCTCGTGTCATTTAGGTGACGGAAAAATATTGTGCACTTGTCCTTTCGATAGATTGCCTTGGGAAAGTCTTGAACAATCTGATAAGCCAGTGATTGAAGCTTTATTGTTTTTTTAAATTTTATTTTCAGTGTTAATCAAAAATGGTTCTTGGCTATAGCAGAGGTCACTTGTGGATGACAAGGTAGGTAAGGTGACTAAAACAAAAAACAGTTTCACTGACATCTATTACATCTAGTTTAAGATTAAATCTACCGTACATACCAAACTGCCCCCCAAGTATAGAGATGTATATGTAACGAAATACACTGTATTTAAATGCGCTGTGCAATGCATTTATTGGTAAATTTAATTACTCACTCCCAGTGTGAATCCTATGGATCAAAAATAGTAGTCCTTACTACTGCAAGGAGAAGGTCATGTTCATGTTGTGTTTTCATAAAAATTTAATCAGGATGGCGACTGAGAAAATTATGTACAAGACTACAAAAATTTTGATTAAAACATGGCCATCTGGAGGGAAATGTGTGCCTGCTATAAGTATGCTTGTGAAAGGCATTCAATTAACATAAGAACTAAAGGCTAAACATTTAGTGGACAAATGTGTCTTACTGTATACCCTATCGAGGAAACCACTCTCAAGTCCTTTTTAAAAGTCCTCTCATAACCATTCAGTGTGCTGGCAATAAACGTGCACTTCCGAGGCTCCATACAGGGTGACCTTGAAAAACACAAGTAAGTTAATGTTAAGGAACCTTTCGCTTTTGTTTTTGACCAGGCTGCATGTCAGCTGTGCCGTTTAGCTGGTGGTCTCAAGCAAGGACACGTGAGCCAACCCCCATGCTCTGACTCTTGACTGTGGGCAGGCGCCAGAATTGCCCTCCTCAACCCCGAGATTAAACTGCCAATACTCGAGGAAACGGTCAATAAAGGGAACCTCCTTCGCAGCAATGACTTCCACCTCTTGGCCTGTGGATTTGACTGTGCTCACTTCACATCTCATTATAGCCTCTACGGAGTGATTGATGGAAAACAGCAGCTATATGAGTTGCCTCAAGAGCACTTAAAGGGTAGAGGTTCAGACATAGGCTGAAAGGACACACACACACACACACACACATGCCTGTGTAAAGACGCAAACTTGGTCTCGCAAACCAATGAAATCTAACCAAAGTGGCTCTTAGCTGCAGCGTCTTCAGTCAACTCATCTTCATAACAGTTCGTAACCCCTAAATTCATAATTCGTTTTTATTTTGGCATGAACACCACAGCTGAACAGAGTACACTCTTCCTCTATGGCACCATCAAACACAAACACAGACGGCGGGCTCTTTGTTTTTCATCCCATTTAACTCTGCACAGTGACACTGGCATAATTTTGTGCTCAGTTGGTCAGAATTGATTGATCTGAACAACTCTAATGAGGCCTAGGCCTCTTTAATGTACAACATTAGGGGCTAGATGGGCTGTTGACAGAGTACTAAGCAAAATAAATGCAACACATTTTTAACAGCAATTATTTCTCCTCAACACCTCTATTCTGGAAAATGAAACGTTTAGGATTCGGGTATTGTCTAGTCAATGTTTTTTGAATTCAAAATAAGAATATATACTGTATATATATGATATAGTAATATACAGTATAGTACTAAGAATATATATACTATAGGTATTTTTTGTCACACTAGAAGCAGAATTATGAACTGGGCAATAGAATTCAGCCTAGTTGCCTTGGCACTGGCCCACTGCTGTGCACCAGTGGTGTTTGGAAGCAAGAAGCATACTAAATGAATCCTGAAGAATTAAAGCTTTAGCCATTCTCCCTGATGCCATCCCTCAGCACAGCCTCAGATCAAATGTTTACTCTATGTGATGATGGCAGGGCCTCAAAGGGGCCAGCAAGATTTTGAAGAATCAAATAACCCCTAATGAAACGTCGGATGGGCTGTCGGACTCGGACATCAAGCATGGTGGCGCTCCAATCAAACTCCTCAAACAGCATTAACAACCCAGCGTATGCGAGCATCAGGAGCGGGCGGGCCAGCCCGGGCTCTAACTTGGACAGAATCACTCCGCATGCTGAGGAAGTTCCCAGGGGCAACGGCAGCGCTCCATTTGAGTGATGACAAAATCAATACGGTCAGGCGCTGGACTCTTAACACACAGGCGCCTGCGCGTTGGTGCTGCATCATGTGGGCACCTATGTGTGGACACTTAAGAACCCACTCCCCCCTGTTCATCATGTGGGCACCTACATTATGTGTGGACACTTAAGAACCCACTCCCCCCTGTTCATCATGTGGGCACCTACATTATGTGTGGACACTTAAGAACCCACTCCCCCCTGTTCATCATGTGGGCACCTATGTGCAGAGCACATAAGAACCCACTCCCCCCCCCCCACAGACACACACAAACTCACACACACAAACTCACATACACACTGTGCTCTCTCCTGCCACGTCATGCCCTGCCACCTCCTCCACAGCTGCCCCCTGTGCCCGTTTTAACAGGGTCCTGTCAGGGTTTGCCACTGTAAGCACACAATCAGATGCTAATACATGCTTATAATACTCTTTGCATACCTAATAAAACACCTTCTGTTTGGCATTTAGTTGCTTGCCATAGGAGCTCATTTCTCAATGTAGTTAAGCCTTCTTGACCTTATCCCACCACTGTGCGCTTCGGCTCCAGTTATCTTAGTAAGACAACAGGACTGCAGAGCGATCTGTCAATGTGCTCACCTGTGAACGTTTTAGTAATGTAATGCTGTCCTTTTCTTTACTCTTATTGAAATGTCATTTGAAGTATATGGGCAGTTCCACGCAAAACTGTCACATCCATAACGCCAACTAAATACCATGGCATTGTATTGGTGTTATGGATGTGACAGTTTTGCGCGGAACTGCCCCTATGCAGTATATGTGAGATGTGAATATGAGATCTTAGTGATTTGTAGAATAAAAAACATAGACCACAGATGTTTCAGTATGTATTATTAGAAGCCTAGCTTAAGATGATGTCCTCAATTGCCCTGTTTTGTCCATACTCCCAAAATATCCAGTTTACTGGCATAGAACAGTACGTAGATAAGAAAACATTGAAGTTGAAGCTGAAATCAGAATTTTGAGTCAGGGTTTTCCCCCCTAAGAAACTGCTCAATCAATTACCATTATAGTTGGTGATTAATTTAATCAACCATTTAATTGCTGCAGCCCTAATATATTGACCCGAACAAATTACCTCATAGATCTGTTCTCACAGCCTCGATGACTCCTCTGAGGCCTCTCTTGTTCTGTCTTTCCCTTCTAGGTTCCTCAGGTTACTTCTGCTTGTATTGTGGGTGATTTCTTTAACGTCATATCTTTGTCAAGGAGACAGAAGGAAGAGCTACAGAGCAAGTCAGAGGCAAATGTAAATACTATCGTCATCATCATTAGGTGATGTCTTGGCACTCCTAGGAAAAAAAAGCTTCTGCATCATAAAATCTCATTTAAAGCCCCAACATGCCCATAAGGTGATACCAGAAATACCAGCACATTCATTAAAAACTGAGTCAGGATTTGGTGTCATGGTTACGGTTACGGTGACAGAGAAATCTTGTAACCATGGAAGTTGCACGGTTGGCCACAGCAATGTCTCTGTCTCTGCTGATTTAAAGTGATTCTTGAGCCTTTGCAAGATTTCTTTCAAGAGAGTTCCATTATCAGCATCATAGTTGGCCCCACAAGGCTTCTGTTTTAACATTCCATATGTTATCTTAATGCAGAGGAAGTTGATTGGGAACCAAATAGAACGTTCAGGCATTGTTTTTGTTTTTATTGTTGAAAGGGTCTATACAAAGAACATCTAACCCCCTGTGACACGGTTTGATGCTCCTCTGAGTTTTGCTTTTTTCTAAAATAATGAATCATCAATGAATATTTAGATTTGACAGCAAATTAATGCAAGCCAAATTAATCATACCCTGAAGTTCATTGCCTCTGATGCATCAGGGACCCCCACTTACAAGAGAAGCCGTTTTATTCAGTGACACGAATCCTCCATTATTCAAAAGCCACCGTTTCATCCGTGACAGCAAACGGTTTTAAAGACACACCTCAAATGAGTCCTCACTGAAGAGGATCGTTACAGAGCCCACCCAAACTAGCAGTTCTAATAACGCTGGGATGAATCATTTGAAAGCACTGACGGCCGTTGTTTTGGTTCTCTTCAGCAAGCAGCAAGCAAAGGTCACAGCCGTGCAGACTTATTCTGTCTGATTAGTTATTAGTAGTGTGTACTGTGTGCTATATTAGCGTGTGCATTACTGCATCTCTTCCAGTTAGTATTGGACCTTAATACAAATGCCCGAGCACTTTATTTACTGTGACGCAAGGGCTTGCCTTTCTATCTCTCCTCCTAAACTCAAAAGTATGTCTCATGAGTGCATTGTGCGCAAAGGCAATTACAATCAATGCAGCTGACACAACAAAGCCCGAAGAAGAGGGAGAAAACACACACACACACACAGATTACGCCTGTTCTCAACAACAATAGAACATCAGAAGTGAAATGGGGTTTTGTTGCGCAGAGAGGCATTAGAGGAGTGTTTATCGATCGCCCCCACGCGTCTTGTTTGTGATGCGGGAGATGCCACCTTCCTGCGGCTCCAGTCTCGCTGAAAATTCACAGTTTTCCCCTCATACAGTTGGCAGTGACACAAGATAAAGCACTTCAGCACACAGAAGCAAGATCTCAAAGACAAAACTGATCACAAGAGCCAGATCTGATCAGAGACCCGTTATGTCAGACTCACTCAGGCAAACAAACTTGTTCTTAATTGTAAAATGATGAGATTTCAAAAAATAACTGCCATTAGAGTGTCGTGTTCCAAGACGGAAATCTCGTTTAAGATGGTTTTGAGTGAATCACTGGCCCCAAAGCAGAGAGCATCATGATAAGAAAGTGTTTGCTCTGTCTATGTGTTGGGGTGTTTTCATTTTATTCTCATTGTTTGTTCTGTCTGTGTAAAGCACACTGAATGACAATTATGTTTAGTAATGTGCTATAAAAATAAATCTGACTTTGACTTTGAGAATGCTGGGAAGCATGAGCCTCTTCCTATGACTCCCCTAATATTTGTGGCTGTCACCTCCTTAAGGCCACTGATGCTGCCCACCCAAGCAGCGATGCCCATGGACCCACACACACACACCCTCTCGGCCTCCTATCGCTCCATGCTGAGGTAAGTCTGTGACTTTCCATGCCTTTCACCCCCCCCCCCCACACACACACACACCCTATCGGCCTCCAATCGCTCCATGCTGTGCAAGTCTGTGACTTTCCATGCCTTTCACCCCCCCCCCCCCCACACACACACACACACCCTATCGGGCTCGTATCGCTCCATGCTGGGACATAATTCACATTTATGGAGCTGCTGGAACAATAATCCTGTCACCTCCCTGTGATGCAAAAACATGCTAAACTAGAACAAATGACAGTCTCAATTTGCACCGAAGTGCAGTAAATTACACATAACACGCTGATTTGATGATCAGAGAGAGAGAGAGAGAGAGAGAGAGAGAGAGAGAGAGAGAGATGCGAGAGGGCAGTTGAGTACACCCAAAACATTAATGCTCAGCCTCACTATAAAGCCCTAAGGCTTGAGATGCTGGCCCTACAAATGACTATTTCCAACTCTGTCAACAAATGGAGAACATTGTCTGACATACCCTACCCTACCACACAAGGACATTTTTCTCTCCCTACCTCCTACTCTATCTGTGACGATTGACTTTGAGAGACTCCATCTAGGACCTCTGAGATTGCTAAAAAACACGTAAATGACAGAAGGGTAGCCTTGCCAAAGTGAAAGGGACAGAGTGAAGAAGAGGTGTTGAAAGTAAAAAGAGCAAAAAGAGAAAGACAGGTGAAGGAAACACTTGCTGATATTTTGAGCACAGGTGTCGAGTAATATGTTGAGTGCCAGCACTTCAAGCACTAAATTTGACATTGAAATATTGTAATTTTGCAAAATTATTTGAACATGGTATGTTGTTAGATGCTAATTCTGGGTTTCTGGTTAATAGATTACCTTGACAATTAAGATGTTTTATTAATAATCCACTTCCCTTGCCCTTCATCTTTCTAATCAAGTTCCAGATCTTCTTCAAAGGTGTATCTAATGTAAAATTTGATGCAAAACTCCTCCAGCTGTGTATCTTTTTTTGACAGATGGTCCTGCGTGCTTGAACTTTTTCTGATGAGATTTTCTGTTGTTGGATGTTTATGAAACAGCCTTTCTGCCTTTTTTCTAGACTTCAACAGCCTTTTTATACTGTTGTCCTTTAAGTGCATTTTTCTGTTATTTAGTAGATACTAGTCATAATTCTCTAAAACAGTAGAAGGGACAGGGGATGACTGTTAAGTTTCGAAATCAAAGTGGCTGCGGTAAACAGCAGTTTCTGAACAGCAAAGGCTGTCCTACATACATTGTTACCTGACTGCCGATGCGGTTTATTGTCAGTTTGTAAAGTTTAGGGGAAGTAGTAAGTTAAGTTGGGAATCTTTTGGGAAGCCTTTAGGATTCTAAGGCAAAATAACTGCATTGTGTTCCTTTAAGGATCAGTTTTAATGGCTATGGAATTCCATAATGAAGGGCTAAACCAACATGCCCTCACAATGTAATGAAACACAATAACCTTCATCTTGTTGTTAGTTGATGGCAGAGAGCTCTTGTATTTATTCAGATATAACACACACTAGTATATCATGCACACTCACAAGTATGGCCAATGAAATTTAAGACAGAAACGTCTTGAGTATGATGTGCACTGACTTAGAGTATCAGGCGTGGAGCCCTCAGTGACCAGCCATGCCATGATGTATGGAAAAGGGAGTGAACATTCCCATATATGTTTCATATATTTTCCCCTTTTCTTTCTCTTTCCTTTACTTGCTTCTACTCGGCTTTGTGGATGTGGTTTTGTGTGGATACAGCACCATGCTTGTTTGTCTATGGTTTTAAATAAAATGTTTTATTTTTCGTTTTTCTTCGACCGTCACAGAAGTGACACAGTGACATTTGGGCAGCCGTGGCCTACTGGTTAGCGCTTCGGACTTGTGACCGGAGGGTTGCCGGTTCGAACCCCGACCAGTAGGCACGGCTGAAGTGCCCTTGAGCAAGGCACCTAACCCCTCGCTGCTCCCTGTTGTTGCAGGCAGCTCACTGCGCCGGGATTAGTGTGTGCTTCACCTCACTGTGTGTTCACTGTGTGCTGAGTGTGTTTCACTAATTCACGGATTGGGATAAATGCAGAGACCAAATTTCCCTCAAGGGATCAAAAAATACTTATATACTTATACTTATTTCAACTTGAATTAGAAAGTGTGTTTACAGTGTAAGCTGTAAAAGTCAACATTGTGAAAATCACAATCAATATTCAATCTTATTATCTATGAAAACCCAATCAAACATTTGGTTAACTATTACATTTAGAAAGTGTATTCAAACAATCTATGTCACTGTAAAACTATATTAATTTGTAGCAGCACATGCATACACGGCTTTAATAAACAAATCAAACACTAACTGCAGTCATATGCTATAACAACAAGCTTGTGATCATGTTTTACATTGTCTTCACAGAATCATGGATCATGGCTTATAGGCAAGCTTATAGGCCTAGTCTAGGACAGGGGTTTTCACCCTCTGGTCCACAGCCCATTGGTGGTCTGTGATGGCTTTGCTGGTGGCCCCTGACCATGCATTCAATAATGTAGTTTCACTGTGGGATTCACTTTGTTCTATTCAGTGGTGGTCCTCAGGTTTATTCCTTATTCAGAATGGTGGACCCTGGGTCCAAATCACTTGAAAATCCCTGGCTGAGGACACTATGATTTTTGCTACCTGCAGTTAAAATCTAAAAACCACCCTCTATCTGTCGGTCTTCCCATCCGATTTATTTACTGCTAACCAATTCACCATGGGAGAGATTTTTGTCTTAAGTACAAAGGTTCCCTCTTGTTGTTAAATAAATCTGAAAAGTATCTTGACAGCCACACAGCAAGGGCACCCTCAAGATTTTCTTCACAAGACACCACCAGGCATAACTCCAGCATTGTGGTGACACCTCCTGTCAGGATGTCACCTTACCCATGACACTCTTACGTATTTACTCTCACACACACACACACACACACTACTGATCAAGGACAAGGCAGTACCCTGTCCCTGTATGCCCCTGCACATATGGATGGGCCTTGGGCTGCTGTGACCTCCGAGAGAGAGGGCGATGCACCTCTTCCGCGACCCAGACCGCAGTGGGCACTGGGCAGCGGACGAGGCCAACCATGCCTCCTGTTCGACTGCCTGTCTGAGTTGTCCAAACAGAGGCGTGTCCCCTGGAGCTATTGTCAGTGTCACTGTGGCAGCGCCGCGGTCCTCCTGCATGTTTGAGAAGGGAGACGGTGGTCTCGATGAAATGTGAAGCGATGTGACTAAACCCAGGCCAAATGCACTGCCGTTGTTTTCCCATCAAAGCAGCAGACATTACAATGCTCTGGTGTTTCCAGCAAGTTTGCACAAGCTTCAGTATCGTCAGAATCTTTTTTGGATTCTGAGGTGCCGCTGGGAAAATTCAAATACCACTACACGCTACTACGTGGCTTTATGTCGGCACTAACCACATTATGGACATCACCTTGTCAAATGTGAAATACTGTAGGGACGAAGTCGATGATGATGATGACCACACATAAATTCCGCATGAGAGAGCGCCCGCTGGTTCCGTCAACTGAAGCAATCACCGATCCACTCAACAGAAATGGATAAAATGCCAAACAGAGGAAATACAGCCACATCGACAGTAGCATGTCCTCTGTCCATAATTCACCACCTCTCACCTCATACAAAGCGGAGGCCAGCACTGAGTGTGAAGTCTGACCCATGTGGAGGAATATTCTTACAGATGTTCCTGTCTAGGACAGCTGCCAAATCCCCAGCACCGGAGATGGATGGAGCAGCGTGGCATTAATCATCTCTTTTGTCACCTTCTGGTCTACAGTGCTTGGCAGGTGGACGCAGACACACTGAGACAGGATTTCCTGTCCGAGAGGAAGAGCGGTGGCCTTCGCTGAGGCACGGTGCTTGGCACACAGGGGAGGGAAGAGTGCCAGACGTGCTCGCGCTGTGTTTCACCTGACAGCTTGATTAATGCCGTACATAATGTATCATTCACCCCAAATGAGGGTTCAGATAATTGGTTAATGCTGGAGTTCACAGCTATTGTTATCAAGTTTTCACTGGGAGCGTTGGAACTGCCATGATGTTTACTGCTGAAAGAGATGCCTCTTGTTGGTTTAGGATTTTGGGGATGAAAACACTGTCTCACTAATTACTATGTGAGGCCCACTTGATTAATGGCTGTTTAATTATGCCAGGGGACAGCTACAGTACAGGCCTCATGGTGTGATTGCCAAAGCAGCTGGCTACAGTATATCTGAGTCCTTATCCTGGAGTAATCTGTAACAGTCCATTACTTTCTTCAAGTTCTTGCATATATATACCAAGAAATAGTCACATCATCTTGATTCATTGGTGCTCTGACAGCACAGATAGGGATAAGTCGACACTCAGAGTCAGGACAGGACAGGAGGGCCTCTGTCAGCTAGACAGCATGCATGCATGCAAAAAAAAAAACAGGCTTTGTGTCTGACCTTCACATGAGATCGCAGCTGCAGAACCATACATTGAGGTCAGCTGATCTGAGTTGGGGAGAAGGTCAGCGTTTGTGTCATTTCACAGTGCCCCCGAGCAGCTACAGTGGGGCCAAACCTGCTGAGCATCGAAATCGCTCAACTGGGTGATAACGGATCTGTGTTGATGCTGCAGGAATGTCCGCTCAACTGTCCTCTGACACCACATGTCCTTCTGTTAGCAACAGTAACGTTAGCAGACCAATAGTGTCAGGGGAAAAGCTATGTGTTTAAAGGACAAAAAAGAACAACTGAGAATCTGAGTGATTACATCATTTCATATTGACGTGTCTGTCATCTTTTTGAGGGGTTCGTGAGGGATTTGAGAATGTGATCCTTCTACCCTGTTGTCCTCTGGGCTTTAGTTGCCATTGCAGTGTGAAAACATTGACTAGAGGGTGATTGGTGGTACCAATAAGGATAGACTCACTTTGCCTTTTAGATTGAAGGGATGGACTCAGTGTACCATCTCCATTACATTATAATACTGTCTATTTTCAGAGAGGGAACACAAGCAATACAAAGCTAAACTATGATATGTGGGTGCCATTGAGTTACTATAGTGATGGTAGTAAAATCACTGTCTGTACTCCCACGGCCTCTTGGGGCCTACTGCTTAACTTTATGAGCCATGATGCCATAAAGCCATAAAGTTACATTTCCAGAGCACAGCCAATTCATGTTACTGAAATGGAACTTTACATAGCAATATTAATTTGCCTAATTTATCACCTCAAAAGCCAGGTGAGAGTCTGTGCTATTTCAAATGCATTAACTGCCATTCACAAGCTCCGACCTGTGACTTGCTAAAATCTTCAGAGCAATGTTTCCCAGACTTTTTCTATGGCGGCACACTATTTACTATTAGAAAATCTCACAGCACACCACAATATTACAGTTTTTTTCAGTCGCTTTGGAACATTTCTCAAATCATAATTATTAACATTTGCATATATATATATGTATATATATATATATATATATATATATATATATATATATATATATATATATATATATATTATATATATATATATATATGCACTATATTAACAGTTAGTGCATTTCTCAAAACAATTAAAGCAAACTGCACAGCATAGTGGATTACCTGCTATTCAGCAGGGAACCAATATAGGTCATTACATTAGCAATTGAAAATTAAAAAAATAGCAGACATTTGAACAAAATCAGTTGCATAGATGTAGTAAAGCATTGCTATTTGTTCAAGGTGAGGAAAAACTGCTTTAAAGATGTGCACAAGTGAAAAAATGATATGGAGTTTGAACAAACAGTTTTGAGAATTTAAATTCTGATCTGAGAAATGTAAACTGTAGAAACTGCAAAAAAAAAGCCACAACATAAGTTGCTTGTTATTAATTGCCCCCTGCCAAGAAAAAATAATAATTTTGACACATAATGTTGGGAAGCTACAGTATGCGAGTGAACCCTGTGTCTTTCTGTTATCCAAATTGAATTTTCTTTTTTCTGTCCATTGCAACAAAATGGGGTGGGTCAAGTTCATGGTCACACATCCTTTTCAAGTATCCCTACAGTTTTTGCCGATGTCTTTCAGCTATACAGCATGACGCAGCGATTGCTACAGAGGGTAGCGATGTCTTTCAGCTATACAGCATGACGCAGCGATTGCTACAGAGGGTAGCGATGTCTTTCAGCTATACAGCATGACGCAGCGATTGCTACAGAGGGTAGCGATGTCTCTCAGCTATACAGCATGACGCAGCGATTGCTACAGAGTGTAGCTGAGTGTAGCGATGTTGTTGTGCTGTGTTTGAGGTGTGTGATTGGCTGCACGACACGTGAGTGCAACATTCCTTGAGCGATGTAAATGGAATCAAGAAAGATGGACAAATGTGTCTAATGAGTCAAAACATTATGCAGATTAAATACAGTTTGACTTAAAAGCTATTTCATTAATGAGATTTCAATAGCCTAGAATTTGCGTGCAAACTGTTAATTAGTCCTGCTGCAGCACACCTAAGCAGCCCTCATGGGACACGAGTGTGCCGCAGAGCAGTCTGGGAAACACTTATTTAGAGTGTGCAACTCAGATGCCCTGTGCTCTTACATCTTTTCTTCCACTGAGGCATTTCCGAATCATCCCAAGGGTGCCGCATAATCATCGCAAGTCACCCTAAATCTAATACCGACACTCATGTTATGCCACTGCCCTTGACAAACAGAATGCTCTCAGAAGTCCAGCACAAAAGGCATCATCAAGCGCACAAGAGAAGCCCGTGGGGGCCATGCAGTCCAGTCAAGAGTGTTGGCTGCTCCCTTACCATACAGTCAAACCACAGATGGCGTCTACATCCCTTTGGTATTAATTAAAAGAGCACAGAGCACTTTCCTTCCTTACACGGTGAACTACAAACCCCAATCTCAAACATAATCTAATATCCCCAATATCATCTAATGGTGACCAATGGGACTTCTTTTCCCATTTCTTACAGTCCTTTGAAAATCTTGCCGCACACATTTTAATTCCGCACTATACACTGCATTTGTGTTGAGGGAGCTATGAGGGCACAGACACAGATTGTTCAGCACCTAATATGGTGTCTGATGTGGTGATCTGCTCACCAGACCATGTAACATAAGTGATTCATAAATAAGTAACATAAATGTGTCATGGGGGAAGAACAAACCTCTACAAATATGCGAATTCGGGGAAAGAATGCTCACAGGCATGGCTCAAAGATTTTGAGCAAAAAATCTGTTAAAAATCTTGTTATTCCTCATTTGCCCTCCCGTAGCTATTTTGTTGCAGTGAATCCAAATCAACTGAATAATTTGAGATTTTCCACAAGGATGAAGACTGCTCAACTGTAACATGCCAGCATTTATGTTTTAAAGGTCACTAAGACCATGTGGTCCACTCTCTGGTTTTAAGACTACCCCTGTGGGGGCGCTCACAAGCATCTTAGCGACAGCATGCACGCATCCCTCCTCGTCACCCCTAGCACACCCTCCTTCTCCATCTTCATACAAAATGAGATCCACAGTGCATCATGATGTCTGGGCACGCAGATGCCCCCCCCCCCCCCCTCCCCCCCTGTTTGCGTTCTGGCCGTCCTCTCATTCTCCTTCACTTCCATGGGCTGCACCACTCCGCTCTCTGGCCCTCGCGACGCAACAACAGGATATGAAAGATGAAGAGATGGCCAGCGGAGGGAGGCAGGAGAGGCCAGCTCCCCGGGCTGAGGAGGCACGAGCGCGATGGCTATCAGTGGCTCACGCAGCCAGAACCGACAAGGAGAGAAAGGAGGTCGGTGGTGGTGCTGATGGTGGCAGTGGTGTGGTGGGCCAGCGGGGGAGGGGTGGAGGGAGGGTTTGGGCTGGTGGGACTCGTCAGTAATTCATGACTCACGCCAGCACTCAGATCCATGGCTGTCCTGAGGGACCCTCGCTCACTGCTGTTACCATGGCAGAAAAAAAAAAAAGAAGAAAAAAAAAAAAGCTTCAGCGTGCTGGACTGCACACACACCATCATGGCTGGCTCGCCTACTCTATCATTTAGGGGGGAGGTTTCATGGGGAGCTAGAAGGTGGAGAGGGGGAGTGAGAAGCGAGAGAGGAGGCCTCATCCCTCCACCCCACCGAGGGAGTACTGAGATCATGAGCAGCAGGCGGCACAGGGTGGGGTGGTGGTGGTGGTGGGGGTGGAGGTGACGGTGTAGTTGTGCGCGGGACTCGCCCAGGCGACACGGCACCTCAGGAACACTGACTGCTGACAGGAGGTGATAAGCGAACATGTCATGATCCCGGCCGCTCGAGAGGGGCGCAATAAATAATAGAAAGTGACCCTTCTTGCTAAAAGTAAGAAAAGGAGTGAGGGGGAGAAGACATGGGCGAGAGCAGACATGGGCTACATACGCTCTACTTTAAATGTGCAAGGGAGAGAGCACACACAGGCTACATACGCTCTACTTTAAATGTGCAAATGTCAGCCATACATGCCAGAACCTCCCACTGGAGGCCACAGAGGAAAGGCACAGGCGGCCAGACCTGGATGCTGGAGAACAAAGCTACTGCTCTGTAGCTAACTGCTGGCCTATGAGCTTGGTTGGGTGCTCAACTCAAGCTTCTTTTAAGCATCGTTTTCCCTTATTAGACTGCTACGTAAAAAGTCCTATGATAACCTGATTAACCAAACTATTAGACCGCAGTGAAACTCATTTCTTTGACAGCTGATTGGCAAGTAATCTGTCCGGAGGCAGAATGTCTCCATTTGAATGGGGAAAAAAAATTTAATCAGGTTTACCAAGTGACCGTAATGAAAATTATGAGATGAAAAGTGAAAAGGTCTGATTACTTCCTGAATGCACTGTATATTTGCAAATCAATAATAGATAAGGGCACATCATTTTGATAAGAACTAATACATCTAAAAATGTAAAAAAGGAACATTTATTCCAAAGGAAATGCAATCTATTTCAAATACAATATAATTTCGTATGACAACATTTTCTTCTAGTTCAACCTGGCTGGTTGTCTGATTACTGGTTTGACAAAATAAAAAAACAAACACACAAACAATTGATCAATGAGCATGCATGCATGTATGACAATTGCGGCAAATGTATTCTCTTACAAAGACACTTAGGACTGTTTACCAAAGTGCTCCACACTAGCTGACTGAGTTTCCTCCACTGTAATAGCACAGTCTGTCAACACACACTTGTAGGAAAGACTGGGCCTCCCAAACAAACTGCATCAAACTCTATATTCTGATATGTCAACTGGTACCCTTGCTTGATAATCTGGCTGTTGATCAGTCCTTTGGTCTGAAGAGTAATGGTACGTAGGTGGTACCTGGCATCAGTCCACAGGCTTTGACGTCTTTCACGTGGAGACCTCTGGCTTGAGCAGGGCTCCGATTCTCCACAGGTAGAGGCTGAAGAGTGGGTACTCGTCAGCCAGACGCAGCACCTGCCTCTCCAGCTGGGCCTGGGCCTCCCTGAGCCCCGGGGCGCCTGCATCCCTCAGGACCTGCTCCAGGACCCAGAGGAGGTAGAAGGAGTTCTCGTAGCGTCCCACCTCCAGCCGCACCGCCCTCCCACTCGCCGTTTCCTGAAATAGAGAGGCGCACACACACACACACACACATGCACACACACACACACACACACACACACACACACACACACACACACACACACACACACACACACACACACACACACACACACACACACACGCACACACACACACACACATGCACACACACACACACACACACACACACACACACACACATATGCACACACACACACACACACACATATGCACACACATATGCACACACACACACACACACACATATGCACACACACACACACACACACACACACACACACACACATATGCACACACACACACACACACACACACACACACACACACACACATATGCACACAAACATGCACACATTAGGCTATAATTGTAATACGTCATTAGAATATTATTTGGTATAGGATTTTAACATCTAAATTATTTTTAGTATTAATATTAGTGCAATGGAGTGTTACTGCTTCATGTCATACATCACGCCATGTTCCTACGACTCGGACTTAAACACTGGAGACTCGAATCTGGACTCGTAGTCGAGGCATAGTGACTTGACTACAACACTGCAGGATGCATGAGGGGAGGTATTCATGACTTGAAATAACCTGCTAAAGGGCACCAGAGGGCTCCTTCGTTAATATCTGATCAGTCCACCTGTGCTGAAAACCGACAGAGAGACGGCTAGTAGCGGCGGGGATCCATTTTATGAGCATCTTCGGGGGTGATGAATCACTTGGTGAGCGGCATGTAGAAGCTACATCTTCTGCATTTTTAATAGGCTCCGGATCCACGGGCATGATGGGAGGTAGACTGCACCAGCAGCAACAACACTGCCGCCCTTACGCAACTACACATTAATTTACAACACGACACCTTTATTTTGTAGCAAAGGGCAATGAATGTCAGGTGTAAAGGTAAAATCCCTGGTGAGGCTGCCTATGCAATGCAATTCCAAAACAGGAGAGACCATGGTGACACCGCTTCAAGTATTTGTAGTGTTTGTAGTCTACAGTTTGTGGTGGTGCGCACTTGTGTGTGTGTTGGTTTGTGTGTGAGTGTCTCTCTCTGTGTGTGTGTGTGTGTGTGAGATGTGCGGCCCCCTCCCACCGTGCTTTACAGAACTGAGTGACTCGATGTGACAGAAACGTCACCCAACTGCTCCTGACTGTGCGAGATCACTCATGCTCTCTCTGGGGTACAGCCATATACAGTAGCAGACGCTATAAAAGGTGTTGTATGCCGAGCATGTTATTTTTAGCATGGATCTCAAGCATATTTTAGATGGTGTATCAAATAAAATGACAGAGATAACTCGTTTTAAAATGCAGGTGCTTGACTGTGGATCCGACCATGAAAAGCAATGTGACTCACCAATATTGCCTCAAAGGACAATAGTTTACAAATCCATATAATCGGTATGCCCAAACTACTGTGAGTGAGAAAGTTGTTTAGCTTTTATTAAAAGAACTTAGTTGGCCTTCAAGAACTTGGCTCCTTTCATGATGTTAGTACTACATGATTCAACACAGTAGAGACAGAAAAAGTAGGTGTAAAGGGACGTCTAGTTTAACTACACTGATGGCAGAATTCTGCAAGGGCCTCATTAATTTTTCCAATTGGCTCAGAACCAGAACTTAGTAGACATCAAGTAAGGGACAATGGACGACACGCCTTTCGGTTCACAGAAATTAGTGCACGTTTGAGATAGTAAAACGGCCCTGACGTGCAGTAGAGGTCCATTATCGCACCGTGGATTGCATTATCGCACCGTGGAATGCATTATCCCGCATATTCCACTGTTAGAACAGGCGTTGTGTTCATTTCCTGTTATAATTTAAACTTTTTAATCACTAAAACTGTCTTGTTTTTAGAACTACAGTACTTCTTTTCGACACATATCAACTTGCATATCAACTATTTCTCCACTTGCAGGACAAACTGCCGTTACTAGTTCAAAATGGATGGTTGATACGGCCAAAGGCCAGTTGTTAGTTCCGTCTCTCCCGTTGTCAAGTGGGCATATCCCAGGATTCTGATGAACATATTAATAATTAATAATTAATATGTGATACGGCCAGCAAATTGGATCTACTTCATAGGTGTGCAAATAACATACGGTTAATGCACGTTCTAAATAACGCAGGACAATGGGACATTCAACCAAGCAGTGGAATAACTAGCTTTATCACCCGGAGAGAAGAAATACTCGTTTCTGATTGGCTGGCGGGTGGCCTTTAATTCTGAATAACAGGACACCGTTCCATATCAATGCTTATGAATGGTAACTATAACAACCATAGCAGGACGACGGTTGCAGCGCTCTAGAATCTTTTGGTTGCAGGCTTCCCAACAATGGAATCAACTGTAAACAAGCTAACTGTCCATGCTAAAGTTGTACAACAAGCTGAACTAGTGAGCTTCTTTTTAAACAGAACCGCGTGTTTACAGTGTTTACAGTGTTTACAGTGGCAACCGGGTGATAAGCGGGATAACGGCCTTCGAGGTGCGTCCAGTTATACGGAATTAATGGACGAGGGGCAAAAACTCCCCGATGCGCAGCGGAGACCTCATAATCACAGTGAATGACTGTATGATCCATCCTTTACTATGTGAGTGCTCAATCAGCATTTGACACACTAACATTTAAGATGATGTAGGCCTAGACCTTCTGAAGCTGATTATTTGAAAATATTAAATTGTAAGATATGTCAAGATGTCAAGTGTATGTGCTGTGGCATAAAAAAGTTGCACTCATTAGGAAAGCCTGTTTTGTTTTTCAGTACTCTGAAATCAGTGGTTGTCAAAATCAATCATTCAGCGGCTCTCCGACGGCACAGTTCCTCGACGGTCCCTCAGAAGGACCCTCTTTTTTCTGGCTGATCAGTGAGATAGCTTACCCATCCACACATCCCACAAGACTGTCACCACCCAGAGCTCAAGATAATCAACTGCACTCTGAATGAGATTTAATCATCTGCTAGATTGGGCCCGGACTGTGAGACTGTCAAGAGACTTCAGGACAGAGTGGAGAAGCAGAGATAGAGAGAGAAAGAGAGAGAGATAGAGAGAGGAAGAGAGAGATAGAGAGAGAAAGAGAGAGAGATAGAGAGAGAAAGAGAGAAAGAGAGAGAGAAAGAGAGAGAAAGAGAGAGAGATAGAGAGAAAAAAAAAAGAAAGAGAGAGCGAGAGAGAGAGTTCTCTAATGAGGACCTGACTTATGACTCAATGCAATCCAGAGAGGGGCTATGAAAGGCTAAAAATTGTGAAAGGAGTGGGGGGGGGGGGGGGGGTCAGATGCTGTGGGAGGGGGACACTGGAGGCTGCGTGCTGCTGCTCTGCCACACACACTGCCTCATGATTACTGACTCAGACATGAATAACCAGAAGTGCCCCATGCGGTGTTCAATAACAATCCACAAGGCTGGCCTAACTTAACGGCCTTATCCATAATCAATGTGAGGTTATAGGATGTAATGCACAGTAGAAGTCCATGTCCTCTAATGAAAACCCCTATATCTAAACTAATTAAACTACATAAATCCTATTTGAACAGTATAAGCCTCTCTCTCTTAAATTTAAAAGAGAATCCTTAGGCACATATTAAATGTTCTGGAAAGTGCTTAATCACACTCTTTTGGAAGAGGAATACACATGATCCACCTCCTAGGCCTCTTTCCATACAGTCACCATGTGGAACAGAGACACATACTGTACTGTATGACCAGATTTTGCATTTGAATAGTATTTCATAGCAGAGTGGCTTAAACTGTAGCTATTTGCACTGTTCTACTGACAGATACGATACATTGCACAACATGTAGAGCACTCAATCAATTGTAAATGGCATCAACGTCATTTCCACATTATGGTTTGTTGAAACTGTATCTTTGTACGCCAAGTCAAGAGAGACCATGACAGGCACAGCCTGCCCCTGACATATTTCGACTCAATGGCCTCAATGCTGAGGCTATAAGTTCCAAACAATAATCCATACACTTCCATCTGTTCATTAGAGATGGAAATTATATGACGTCTACCACATCATGAAAAACATAACCATTGTCGTATACACAAATTATTTTTAAATCACATTTGATGAGGCAATTTTCTCTCAATTCATGAAGCTTTATGTAGTACAAAAAACAACACTGAGTCGCTGTAGCTAAAACTCAACAAAATTAAACCTTCCGATTGCCCTCTTACGTATGAATGGTGGAGGGCCTTCCAACAAACATTGTCTGTGCTCTTGGACATCCTAATGTCTATCATTTGTTCTGTTGCTGCTGATCTCAATAAAAAATGCAGTAATTTGAAAAGCGTTAGAGCTGGAAGGGGGGGGGGGGGGGGGGCGGCTGCTGACTCACAACAGCTCTTATTCAATACGACAAAACACCCTCAACATACTGGCTATACTGAGCGTATTGTATCATACGTATAGTCAGTATATAACGGCCTTAGGTCTATTAAACAAACCAGCGTTAAAAACAATGAATAAGCAAATAAGCCAAACGAATCAAATGAATAAAAACACAATTCTTCTTTAATGTAAAGGTCATGTTCAAAGCTCCGGCAGCCGAGTCTTTGGCCGAGGCAAATAACTACCGCAACCTCAAACAGCGGGTGTGTTGACAGAGCTCCTCGCTTGTCGGTACCATAGACAGGCTATGGTAAGTACACAGAAACGGAGATAAATGTCTTCCGGCTGCTTGCTTGCTGTTATTGCAACAGCACTGGGTTTATAAGCAGCAAAGGAGAGAGACAGGACAGGGTGAAAGAGACAAAGAGGAAAGGACTGAGGAGAGAAAGGACAGGGTGAAAGAGACAAAGAGGAAAGGACTGAGGAGAGAAAGGACAGGGTGAAAGAGACAAAGAGGAAAGGACTGAGGAGAGAGAAAGGACAGGGTGAAAGAGACAAAGAGGAAAGGACTGAGGAGAGAAAGGACAGGGTGAAAGAGACAAAGAGGAAAGGACTGAGGAGAGAAAGGACAGGGTGAAAGAGACAAAGAGGAAAGGACTGAGGAGAGAGAAAGGACAGGGTGAAAGAGACAAAGAGGAAAGGACTGAGGGGAGAAAAAGAATAGAGAGATTCCCAAAACCATCAGCACACAGGACTATGTGTCATTCACCAATCAGCACACAGGACTATGTGTCATTCACCAATCAGCACACAGGACTATGTGTCAGTGTGACCAGCAGAGTAAGGCATACTGTCAGGAAAAGATAGAAGAGAGCGATAAGGAGAAGAAAAGGACACATCCACGGTGCGGAAGACAAAGAGATTTCTAGACAGATTAAGTACCTCTGGGGCTGAGGGAAGCTGATCTCTTGAGAGCAGACAGATAAGAGGGTAGTAAGAAAAAAAAACAAGTGATGTGGTGGGTGGTGTGAGAAAATATGCCACAGACTGAAGAGCATCTGGCCTTTTGGTGAATGGCTACCACCCTGGAGACTCGATTTAAAGTAAATAAAAAGAAAGATTTATCTATAGCTACAGAAGGAGACCCAGGATGCACTGTACATACCTACAGTATAGGCTGAGAACAGAGACTATGTTGGTGCTTGCATGACTGCCTTCTCCAGATCTATTTGTAGTGAGAACCAGTCCAACGCTGGTCGTCTGTCATAGCTGGCCTCTCTTCACACGTCCCACCACAACAGACAGGGCGGGCTGCTTCCGGCCCCACCCGCTCCTATGGCAACAGCTGCCAATCCACATCCATCTCTGGCCGTGGTGCAAGAGCCAGACGGCGGCGCTCGGGGACTGCTGCATCTCACGTGTCCCACTGTACAGGAGGGACAGTCTCCCCCTCGAGCAACCGCGACCCCCGACCCCCGACCTCACGCCTCCCCTCCCCTTTAGGTCAGCACCAGTAGACCTGCCCCCAGCAGTGGCACCAGAGCTACAGGTGGGACTCCGCTGCATACAAGTAAAGCTCACGTTTAAGGCTGCAGCAAAGCCTTTTCCGCGTCACAGAAAAGCCGTACACTGCAAGTGGACCACCTCCAAACAGACGCTGTTTACAAAGACACCTTCACAGCGTCCACAGAAAAGCCGTACACTGCACGTGGACCACCTCCAAACAGACACTGTTTACAAAGACACCTTCACAGCTTCCACAGGAGATTGGTGGTCGGGCTCATTTCTGACCTCTGTGGTGGAGATATTCATTTCCCAACTGTGGCACAATCTCGGCTCCCTGACCGCACCCAGCAAAGAAATATCTGTTACAACTCCATGTCTAGACAGACACAAATCGATAAAAGTGAGTCTTGGGGGGGGGGGGGGGGGGGTTAGCTTACACGTAATATACACAATATTTCATTTTTCCTTTGCCAGCAGGATGTAGCAGAGACAGAGAAAATGAAGGCATGGAGAGAATGACTAGTGTCATCAAATTGATTTTGAGGATGTTATTTAAAACTCATTAAAAAGAAACACTAAGGCTGTGTCCGAAACGGAAGGCCGTAGCCTGCTGCCTCAATGCCTTCAACTGTCTAACGAGTCCCTTGCTGTAACAAGCAACAAAAAAGTAGCAGCTATGAACTTTGTTTTAGACGGCCTAGTTACAGTAGATAGCAACACAGAACGCCGTTTCCAGGATAGACAGCAGACTTTAACCAGTGGGAGCATTTTATAGTAATATTTGTTTTGGACATGCCTCGTTGCCACCAAATGCTATCTTAGAAGGCAGGATTTTCTGTTTTGGACCCAGCCTAAATGTACTTGCTTAGTACCTTTGCCAGTTTCCAAACATCAACTGCACAGAAGCCTTGTGTGAGTGTCTTCACTTCAGCATGCCCAGCATGATGGACTAGACTAGACTAGACCACACATGATGAAGCAGTGGTTTCCCACCTTACTTTCAAACTCTATTGGTACTTAATATTTGATTTTTGTCTCCCACTTTTCTGTGGTAAACTCTTGCTTGCCCTTGTTAGTTTGCCTTGGAACGAACACAGCCTAATTAAAATGCATGCCTTAGATCTAATTCAAGCTTAAGTAATCAAATGAGGCACAGTAAGCCCTCTACAGGGGTCTGCAGCACAGCAAACAGCTGCGATTCCCCACCAAAATCACCACCACATCTCTCCGCCCGGACATCGTACTTTGGTCCCTGTCTGCCAAATCTGTCTTGCTCATAGAGCTGACTGTCCCCGGGGAGGAGGGAATGTCTGCTGCTTACAAGCGCAAGAGGGCAAAGTAGGCAGAGCTGGCGACGGAGTGCAGTGAAGCAGGATGGGCAGCTAACATCTACCCTGTGGGAGCAGGCTGCCAGGGCTTTCACCAGACTGCTCCAGGATGTGGGCCTTTCTGGGGAGAAGCTTCGCAGGACATCTAAAGCCCTTGCTGAGGAGGCGGAAAAGGCAAGCTTCACGCTGTGGCTAAGGACAAGAGACAAGGGGTGGGGGTCAAAGCAGTGAGAAGGGGCAGCTCTAGGAGGGTGGCAGGGAGACGTTCTTGCCACTGCTCCGCCACCAGGAGGTGTTCTGGGGTTAAAGCGAGCGAAACATCAATGAGCGGTGGTCCCCAGCTGATGACCCTGCAGCTGCCCCGTTGGCGCTGTTGGAGGCGCGGCAGGCAGTAATGCCCAGCGGGTTTTTCACCTGCCCATAAACATCGATTACAGGGGTCTGGAGCATAAAGGCCCTACAGAAAGCTTGATGGTAAGCATAAATGTGGGAGACGCTTCCATTTGAAACACTCCTGCACTCTGCAGCTGGCTGGAGTGTTCAGCATCAAGCCTTGACTGAACTATACCATAAAAACTACACTGCCTGTACAGCACACAACGCCGCATCAGATTGTGAAACACGGCTACAGTATGTAAGCTTTGAGGATGTGGCCTCTTCTTGGCTACTCCCAATTAGCTCTGCACCAAAACACAAAGCCTTGGTGAAGAACAAAAGATGTAGGCCTAACGCCCGCCTAAGGAAAGGCGAGGCTTGATCAAATGCACCTCACCTCATCTGGTGCATTAATAAGTAATCAGGCCAGCACAGCACAGAGCCCATCGGCTGCTATTGTTGCTCTTTCCCATTATGTGGATCTGCTACTCAAACAGCCTTGGAATACAGAGGCCTTTTTTTTAGTTATAGGGAAAGACGGTGCCAATAGGGATGTGGGAAAAGAGTGATTTACCCACCTATCAAGGACTGTTTGTACTGTTCACCATCTCTGTTGTGCTGCCATCTTCTCAAACAACTTGGCCTTCTTCCAGCGCAATATTACATATATTTTTTTACCGAGCATTGATTAAAAAATTCGGTACACTTTGTGGTAAGGGTACATGAATTATCATGAATTCATGCATGAATTAATTCATGATTTATGCATTACTTCATTCCTTTATATCTTATGAATCAGGAATTTACATGAGTTCATAGTCTCTCATTCATGACCTCATGCATGAACAACACATCAACTAAGACATTAGGTACGATGGGTACATCATTATGATTTATGATTTCTTAAGCATGATCATCATGAATTTAAGGTTAATTGCTCATGAGCTCATAATGTCTGTGGCCCCTCAACTAAAGTGTTGAAAAATGACATGTGTTTACAGTAGAGAACGATATTTATTTATAGCTATCGTTATCATTATTGTTGTTGGTGTGAATGGGCCTTAATGCTTTAGTTGATGAACTGTTCATGTATGAGGTCACAAATGACAGACTATGAGCTTATGTGAATTCCTGATGATTCATGAGATATTAAGAAATTAAGTAATAGATAAATGAATTAATTAATGGATGAATTCATGATAATTCATGTACCCTTACCTTAAAGTGGTACCAAAAATTCTTACAAACAACCATTCCTTCTACTAATATGGTTCTCTGACAAATGTCGCATTCCTTCTACTAATATGGTTCTCTGACAAATGTTGCATTCCTTCTACTAATATGGTTCTCTGTCAAATGTCGCTGGGGCTGTTCTGCGGGACTGCAATGTGATATTTGATGTCAACCTGATGAAGAGATACTGGACTGGGCAGATACCACAATTCCTGGAGGTTGTGCTGATAGCATCTTTGACTCAGTGTAAGAACAGGACTCAGTCCCTTGATACAGATGACAGCCTTATCCAGTTCTGACATTCTGAAATATATATCAGAGATATTTTCAGTCACAATTCAGGAGGAATGGCAAACTATTACTTTAACTTAGCTGGACTTTATGAATCTTCGTAGAAGGTCACTGTGAGCGCATAGCTCTTAGAAGCTAAAACTGGGAGTGAAGATGATACAGCATATCAAGGGTCTGTGAGGATGGGATATGTTAGTGGAGGTATTTGAGCAATACCTTTAATCTGCCAGGGAACTCTATAACAATTACAAATGGGTCTGTCTAGCTCAAGTAGGCCCAGCAGTCTTATTCTGTCGTAGTGCATACAGTAAGGAGCTGGGCTAGCATGTAGTAGCTAGAAAAGTGTGGGTTAAATTCCTGGCTTCCACCGTTGTGCCCTAAAGCAAAGCACTTAAACTCAAAAGTTACTCTGGGGAAAATGATCCTTGTAATATAGTTGACATATGTAAGTCGCTTTGGATAAAAGCGTCTACTAAATGAATAAATGTAAATGTGAGATGATCTGTGCATTGGCTGGTGGACTTTGAACTACGAAGCCAATAATTAGGGGTGTATAAGACGATTCGATACATATCTAGATGCATCAGCTACGATACGATTCAGAAACGATACGTTTTAATACAAAACGACTCGGTGTGATACGGTGTAATAGGGCCCCAAAATGCAATACAGTTCTTCAGATTTGTTTATTTTCAAATCTTTTTTTTTTTATTATTATTTTTGTTACTTTATGGCATGAGCAAAATTACAATTGCATGTCATTGGGTTTATAATTTCTCCAAAAGACACAAAGACTTGACTGGATTGAAAGACTGAACAAACATACTGATATTAAGAACTTTGCCAAATCACTAGGCCAATTAATAGAGATCTAGACGTTCATGTCACTCTTATACTTAGCTGCTGAGCCAATCACAATAGTTTAGAACTCTGTGGTGTAACTTAGCTGTAGCTTTTGCTAAATTTCGAGTGCCAGGGGGGAAAGGGTGTCCGGGCTACCTCTCATAAACAAGGAGGCTGTAACACACATTGTCAGAAGTTTGTCACATCAACAAAGAAAGGTAGGCAATATTACTCTCCCTCCCCAGTTAACTTTTAGACGTGCACCGGAGCAATGGGGAGACTGCCGTGGAAAGGGGAATGCAGAAGGCTGAGCAAAGTTACAACACAGACAAGGGGTGTTTGTTGCAGTAATGGATCAATTCAAAGTGATAATCATCTGGCTAAGCAGCAGTTTTGTTGTATGGTACCTGGGCCTTCATTTCCTCAACAGCAAGGATACAAAATATGCAGAGGAATACTTCTGTAAGAACTGTGGTTAAAGGTAGTTTTCCACAACAAGATATCTTTCAAATCTCTTAAACAGAGAGATTTTGAAAGACAGCAAATCAATGTAGTCTTCTCTAATGCTGCATGTCGAGCTTATATCAAGTGGAACCAAAACTGCTATTGATCCAGACATAACAAGAAAGACAACAACTCTAAAAGAATGAAAACTATAAAGTCTGAAATAACTTTACTTCAATGTTGCAGAATGTTCTTTTTTTTTTTTTTTTTTTTTTTTTTTTTTTTAAAAGAGTGCACTACAATATCCACAGGCATTCACCATTACATAGCGGAGAACAGAGGGGAGGAAATGATTGGTGAAGTGATAACAACTTCTTTAAGCCAAGATGACAGCAGTTGGGTACTCGGCGGTGTGTGTTTGTAAGACTGCATTGTCTTATGTGGCTGTTGGATGATCATGTTCGGAAGTGATTGGATTAATATTCACTCCTCCGTATCAGGCAAGTTTAATATTCTTCTGTAAAATTATTAATTCAATTAATAATGTCAAACAGAGCAGGGCCTGAGGCAGCAAAGCAGCCCCACATCAAGATGCTTATTTAAGCTAGCAGACTGATCTATTTATATTTAATCATCAGTCTAGAAAAATATTATTACCTAAAACTTAATGATTAATATTTTTCCCTACAGCCCATAAAACTGAATTTAGGGTGAGGGAAATATGTGCTGGCTGTTTGCATTTTAAAAATCATTTGCATTCACATATTATCTAATATAGTGTACTGTGTCGTTTCTATGATTCTGTCTGCTCAGTATTGTATTCCAGTAAGTTGCAATACAAAAGTAGTGTCTACAATAATCAATAGGCCTATAGCTAGATATTAAAGCTGACAAGCCAACTGAACTGCATGTCAAGTCATATATATCTTTGACTACAATATGTATCCATACATGTCTGTTTTTTTAACCATACCCCATGGCTATTGTGTTTCAATGATGTGATTGACACTGTACTATATTTCCACATACTTTTAAATAGGCCTAAACACAAAGCTAAAATAACTAAACCTGCATGTGTCCATTACCTCCCTAAGCTTGAGTGCTGTGCTCGGTTGGTCTCCAGCAACTCCTGAGGTGAATTTTTGGGATTCAGTAATGATCATCTTCCTTCCCTTCTGTTGATTATGGCTGAATGTACTCTAATAACAATTCTGTGTGCATGCTGTCCACTCTGCGTTTTTACATTAGGTGGTGAACACTCACGGATAATTGGGCTATGTATGTAAACTGTATTTGCAGTTCTTTGAAAAAAAAAAAACAGTCTAATTGGGTAATACTAATTCTGTTTTTGTATTTTGCATCTTTTTTTCATTTTGCTCATTGATGTGTGCATTTTTAATAGCCTTTTAATTATTTTTTTATTTATCAAAACCAATACTTTTTATTGGTTATCTATTTTTTTTAATCGGTCTTTAACCTCATTTTTGTCATTTTTGATTTTTGTGAGCTTGGCTTGATGTACTCTATTTAGTGGAGGAACTCTGAACCAATCATATTTGATTGGAAATCATACAAAAACATCTCCTGCGAACCAGCGCCTTCTCAGCAGGAATATGACTGTGGATATGAGGAGCGTGACAGGAAGAGGTCATGACACAGACTGCTACATGGAAGTCAAATGCTCATACCAAAAGTTCACGCTAAAGAGCCAGCACTGTGCTGCGTTCATTACCTTCAACTTGCCATGTCTTGCCAGCTTGAACATTTCTAGAAAAGTGTTACTTTTCTCATTAAATCACTGTATAATGCTATATACACCTGTGGTAACATCCAATGGTTGTGAAGTATGGTTCACATTTGCATGGGGAAAATGTCTAAAAATGGACACTTGTGTGACTTATGTTAAAAGAGAAATCTGGCAAGTTTTCACATAGATCTCTGTTTCTCAAGGTCACCAAGTACTGTTGGTACAAAAATAACCCCGAAAACAATCGGTTTTACTTACAGTAGCTTGAGTTGCTACAGCCAGGAGCTAACGTAGCCAGTCCGCTACAGCACTACACTCTGGGGGCATGTACTGTACATGGAGGCTCATGGACATGCCCCCAGAGTACAGTATAGTGCTGTAGATGCCTGGCTGTGAAAAGAAGAGGAGAGAGTGAACCAAATAGCAGGTCCTGATAAATGCTCTATACATGCATATTATCAGGACTTAATTTGTGGGAGAGCCAGGGGCAGCTTTGCTCCTGGGCCTCTGTGTTTCAGCCTGCTGAGAACCCATAACCATAACTAGTTATGAAAAGCATTGTTGAATTTTTAGTGGGTAAAAAATATGCCTAGAGCGGTAATTTTTTTAATCTACCAGCCACATTGGCTGGTAGGCCAAAAAGTAAATTTTGATGCCTGTGCTTAAATCTCTACAATTCTTTCAAATATAGTTTGAAGCATTATGAAGTCAACTGTTCCAAAAAACATTGTACCCTACATTTTATGTGTATGACCATTCTTTCTATCAAGCCGGCTACCTGAAAATCAAATGATATATAAGCTTGTGCAAGACTTGAATATAGGAATAGGATAGGATAAAACATGCAAATCTGGATACATTCATGTGAAAAAAAGACTTTGCAAGGG
This sequence comes from Alosa pseudoharengus, assembly GCF_046254945.1. Classification (NCBI taxonomy): domain Eukaryota; kingdom Metazoa; phylum Chordata; class Actinopteri; order Clupeiformes; family Clupeidae; genus Alosa; species Alosa pseudoharengus. The sequence continues at coordinate 34,720,559 of NW_027468859.1, read as the reverse complement.
CAGTGATAACAGGCATGAAATTAGGCCTACTCTATTTGATTCTCTTATTGCTGTGGAATTTTATGTGGAGATTCTGAATTATGGCTCAACCTGCTGTTCTCTGCCAATAGCATATAATATGTGATTTGTGTGTGATTCCATTCAACTCCTTGGCACAAGCAGATTAGCTCTTGAGGGAGTGAAGACAGGTCATTATGGCTATGCTGAGACCAGGTTTCTTTGTTTGAACTTTGAGGACATCAGTATTCATCCAGGATGCATTTATCCCAACAACTGGCTCTTTGTTATTTTCACCAAGAAGGTTAAGTTTTCAGTGTGGTTTGACGGTCTGTAAGATGTTTTATGCAAAACAACTAGCCTGATTTTCATAACACTTCAGGCAAAGGTCTATAGCTTTGGGCCAAGGGAGGACATATCAAATCATGAAGCAGATGGAAATGTCTGACATTGCGCAAAGTGACTTGGCTCTGGCAGAGCTCTGCAGTCTCCGAAGGTGTCGGTTTGAGGCACATATATTTTCTTGGTTCAAGATACTTTTCAAATGGTTCTTCCTACCACACCTTGAGAGGCTCTAAACAAGGTAAGGGCTAGAATATTTGATGAATAGTGTAACTTTATACCTGTAGGATGAGTATCTTGAAGTCAATATATATGTTTTGCATGTTGTTCTACTCTTGTGGGCAGTGGCAGCTGATGCTCTTTCAAGAGTTGGCCCCACAAGGCTTCCGTTTTAACATTCCATATGTTATCTTAATGCAGAGGAAGTAGATTGGGAACCAAATAGAACAAGCATTGTTTTTGTTTTTATTGTTGAAAGGGTCTATAACGTTGAGGAGAAGAGGGTCCAAGCTCCAGTCCAAGCTCTGTCTACAGCATCTGGCCTTACCTGGTGTCAAGACATCAAAACATTGACCTCACACAACTAACCCACCTTTGGTACAGCATAAAGGAGGCCATTTAACAGAGTCAGCCTTGCAAATTTTTGCTATAACATTAACAGCAGCCGTCTGATCACCGATAAGCCAAAGCAAATAAAAGGAAGGGATGACTTTGATCTCTGACTACTGCATTTGGTTGGACGCCTACGGTGCAAACGCTGCTAATCGGATCACTCGTCAAGCAAGCATGCGTGCATGTGTCAGTGAGCAGAGCTTTGGGGAAGAAGAGGGGGTAAAAAGGGGTCACATCCTAAGGGCATCCTCACGCATTATGGAGTCCCAGCACAGTCACATCCTAAGGGCATCCTCACGCATTATGGAGTCCCAGCACAGCATTCCAGCGCACCACATGGGGCATTTCCCTGAGTCACCATTTAAGCATGGGTGGACAAGCTGTGAGTGACCGCAGGCATCCATGTGGAGAAAGGCCTAACGATAATGCGGCCTCCGTGTCAATATTTTCACAAGACTGCGCGCCAAGCTAACACCAATCCAATACATTTCAGGACAGCGAACCCAATAAAGAGATTTACAGCCGCAGCAGTTACACTTGCTTTGCTAATGATCAACATTGATGATTGTTAGCATAATCGATGGAGGCATTGGCTGTTATTTGTCACGTCGGGGGATAATGAAGGTGAAAGCGATGCTGACATCTCATCTGAGAGCCCAGTAGGAAGGTCGGAATCGAACCGCATCTGTGAAGGGCCTTGCGTAATGAGCACCTTCAGGGAGCACCGAGAGCTATTATGTAGATACTCATTCCTACACACACACACACACACACACAGACACACACACACACACACACACACACACACACACACACACACACACACACACACACACACACTCTCTTCAGGAGCTGTTAAGAGTGAAAAATGCCAGAGGAATGTGCGCTTAATGTTTCTCTCCCACTGCCACACGCACACTGTCTAAGCACAGCCACAAGACACTGTTGGACAAGCCAGAGAGGCAAAGCTGCAGCGCCTGAAGTTATCTTTTTAAAAGGCAAACTGTTCAACTGTTCAAATCTACTCTGCTGCCTGTAGAGAGCCTGCTGGCTCTGGACAGCCACACCATTAGCCATGACTTAGATAGATAGATAGATAGATACTTTATTGATCCCCAGGGGAAATTCAAGACTTTGTCAAGTCTTCCCTTTTTCTCCGTCTTTCTAGTCCCTGCCATACTGACAGAAGCATCCCTTGTAGTGTGGCAAAAAAAAAGAAAAAAAAAGAAAGGAAAAGCTCACCCTGTTGAATTATTCTCTCTCAAACCAACTGTGCTGCTCACCAGATGCTACTGTGTGAGCGATGCCCAGAAAGGCAACACCCCCACATACCCGCCCATCCCCAGGCCTAAGGAGACTTTTCGGACAAACAACCAGCCTCACCACCCATCAAGCCGATGAGCAGATGGGTTTCCCTTATGCCAGCGCTGAGAGAGTAGTCAACCTATTCCTAGATACATTCCTAATAGTGTCTTGGGAGCTAAGAACATGGCTCAAAGACAGCAACAAAAGGGCTAAACTCACAAGTCAACTTCTCTGCTTAAACCACACAATTACTCGTCGATGGATGCTGCAGCTGGGGGGGGGGGTGTACAAACAAAATGAAGGCTTCTTGTTGTGCCCCTTGTTGAGGTGAGGAGATTCTGTCTAACTGAACAGTTATTGTGAGAATTTTGTGGTGTGAGGCATGTATATGTGTGTGTGTGTGTGTGTTGCTGTACGCTCCTGTACACTCCTGTATGCCCAGGGCCCACATTGAACCTCAACATACAGCAAAATGTCAAAGTTGCCAGGCCAGATCATACTTTTATTTCTTTTGAACACCAATAAAAATGATCTTTCCTCCAAAGCAGACAGACATTTCAGCATTTTCCTTTTCCAACCCCATTCACCACCCTCTATCCTTTGCTCTTAAGGTCACCATACACTCTTAAAACGAATGTGTTAGAAACAACGCAAACTGTGTTGTCCCTATCTGGACATAAATGTGTTAAAAACACATTCATATTCGAGTGTAGTGTGTCAGCCAATTAGATTACATCAAAAAGACGACCAAAGGGAAAAAACCCCAACAGAATTCTCAGACAATTTCCAAGCTCACCTTCATCAGCTTTGGCCTGGGGTCCGTCTCTAGACATCATGCTCTTAAAATCATTTCGGTCTGTGGTCTGCGATATTCTATGCACACTGGATTTGCGTCATCAATCACCCAGAGGACAGCACACTTATCGTAATTAAGGATGATAATCCCTGACATTCAAGACACAGACATAAACGGTTCCTTCTTATGTTAATGAAGGCTACAGTTGAAGGCTGTTCTTTATTAGCTACTAAAATCCTCGCAGTCAGACTAGAGGTGGAAAGGAAAACAGCTCTTTTGCAAAACATTTTTTTCATAGGCTTATAGGCTATAGCCTAGATATGTATTATAAAAGCTATAGCCTGAATGTGTATTATGGGCTATAGCCTGGATGTGTATTTTGTCAGGGAACTTGCTAGGATGCAAGCTTATCATGAATAAAACATAAATCGGTAGGTTATTTCTGTACTACATTTGTCTATCTCTCTAGCAGCTGTTCAAATGTCAGTTGCGAGGCCTATTTGGTGCCTGCATGTCAGTGTGCATGCCGTGTTATTGGCAGGTCAGCAGAATCGGGAGCCCAAAGGAAGGCCTTTTGACAGCTCTCTAAAACCAGCCCAAAGTGCCAGGAAATGGCGAACGGAGGTAGCGTATTCTTCCAAAACAGCTTTCCACCGCTCTATTTTCTTTCCCTCTACCTCTGTGTTGAACGTTTTCAGTAACCCTTGTCAGTTCTAATTGGGTGTCTCGGGGGTGTCTCGAGTCCTCTTAACGCGTTCATCTGTGGAGAACTCCTTAGAAGCTCAGTGACCTTATAATAAATCTATTAGCGTTGCCCTCGTCACTTTACCACTGCTGGGAATAACAATAAGCAGGGGAGCTCGTCCCTTCAAAGGACAACCAAGAATCATAAATACTAAATTCTGACAGAGTACTGTAGCTGCTTGGATGCATGGCAGAGAAAAGCTTTTGAGGCTTCATCCGCTCACTTAGCTAGTCAACTGAGAGCTAGCTAAGCAGAAAAGTAGGGTGCCAAAATGCAATTATGGATGCTGCAATTATCCCGTCAAGTCCTTATTTATTAAGGTGAGAGAAATACAAAAGGGACTGTCAGTGGGAAATACTCCGTTGGAGTGCAATGTGAAAGGTGAAAACAAATTAAAGTCATGATCAATCTGGACATGACAATCCTAATCAGCATATCAACTCAGATGTAATTATACAGAATTTCATGACACACTTTAATTTCTTTGTCATTTCTTTTTACTTGTACTCCCGCAGCTGTTTAAGCATTGCTCAGAGGTCTCTTTCTCTCTCTCTCTCTCTCTCTCTCTCTCTCTCTCTCTCTCTCTCTCTCTGTTAGCAGAAGCAGAAGAGTTGCGCCGAGTTACTTTTTCGCCATTACAGGTTTTGACAATAGTTTCTATACACAATATCCACTGTAAAACAACAAACAAAATAAAGCTCAACGTGAGTTGAGCTAGCGGTTCTCTGCAGGGCTTATGAGAAGCAGATTGATGGTCTGATGGCATTTCCCATCACCTCCCTGGGCCCTTTCGTGTCGTGACCCCTAGCAGGACGTTGGTGTGAGGTCAGCTCCGATGAGCTGAGGAGCATATGGGTACCAGGGCCCCGCGGTGAGAGGGGTTAACGCGCTGTAACCGCACACATACATCACTGCCGAGCCAAATAAACACTAAAAATAAACCCTCTCCTGACAGCGCTGTCCTTACCGCTGTCACCGTTATGAAGAAAAACAGGCGAGGAGATGGGGAATGGAGGGAGAGGAAGAGGAGGAGGAGGAGGAGCAGCAGAGGAGGAGCAGAGGAGGAGGAAGAGGAGAGAACCAAATACTGCAATAATCTGCCTTCTTCCAACACCTCAGCCCCCTTCCTCAGGAACAGCGTTCACTTCAACCAACTCACACATGCCACCCCATCGGAGAGGCGTCACAGCACAGCCCTATAATAATGCCTTATAATAATGCAGCACAGCACAGCCCTATAATAATGGTCAGACGCCACGTCTCTCAGTCCTCTACTACGCTGGGGGTTACATGGGCTACTGTGTATCAGCAGCGCGCCAAAAGGTAGCGCCGGACTGGACAGTGGCCACATCAGACAGAGATGTATTCGTCTGCCGGGTGGGATTAAATAAATAGTACAGAGAACAAACAGAGCCTTGTGTTTCATCACCTCCCGCGTGAATGTTCTGCTTCTTCACCAGGGCCCCAGACAGACAGTCTTCTCTCGCTCTGTAAACTAAACATAGCCTGTGGGGCTCTACATGAAGCGTTAAAAAAAAAAAATTATTCCGCTCCACACAAAATGCAGAATTCTCCAAATCCAGCGTTCTGTGACAGACAACAGAGCCCTGGTCCTCTGCTGACACATGGCTGTAGAAGCTTGGACTAAAGCCTACAGTCTGTTTTGACAAGTACTGAGAGATGGTATCTTCTGCTGCTTTGAAGAACATGGCCATATCAATAAACTTACAGACCAGTCAGTGATAATTCACATGCTCGTGGCTAAGACTGCCACACATGGCCTGTTTATAAATGATGTAACTATTTCAGCTTGTTACACCACCATTAATGACTACCGCAGACTTTTACAACAAACCTACAATGACAGAGGTAAATCCCACCATTTGCTCGTGTATCATTTATCAAGGCTAGGGCAGATCAGGTCCCCCCCGCAGCAGCCAGAAGTTACACTGATCTTCAAACAACTATCACAGGGAGGGAATAAACAAACAAACAAATAAATAAATAAATAAATAAAGAACCCACCACACATTTGTGCTCAGTGATGCAACCATTAAAAAAATAAAAACTAGATGTACCGCAGAGCGGTACAAAATATGACCGCCGCTCAGTCCTGTACAGCTGTTCCGCGAAAATAAATCACACTTCAATTTGTCTCCATATTTTACTCCATCCCCCACTCTTGAAACTTTTGTGTATGCTTGTTTGGCATGCCTGAGTGTGTGTGTGCGGCTGCACAGAAAGTAGCCTACTGGTGCTGAAAAGTTGAATAGATTGTAGAATAGCCAAACAAGATGTAGCATTGTTATAAAACCTTTAAAATCTCTAAACAATCACAAGTAGGGCAGTTCATCACAGTTCATCCATTGCAACTGATTGATGAAAGGTCATTTACACCTGTAGGCTACATTGTATTTGGGAAAAGCAAAAGGTATCAGCATAATGTTATTTATGTATTTATTTGTTTGTTTTTTGTTTGTTTGTTTGTTTGTTTATGAACAAAAACATCTCTGTCAGTTCCATGCCGTTTTCAACAGCTATCAAAAACAAAGGTCATTTTTGGATGGATGGATTTTTTGTGAATGTTTCTTCTTCTACATAAGATTTTAGTCATCTTTAGTTCATGTAATACTTCATTGTCAATGCACAAATTAAGTAACAGTAGTCTGAAACGTTATTGTTAATGCACAAATTAAGTAACAGTAGTCTGAAACTAAATGCTGTTTTACATGTAACCAGTGGTGCAAATAACTGACATGTCCAAATGGGCCTTGATGAAATGCGTCGCTAGACTGTTCATACACATTTTAACGGGCCAAAGTTGAAGAACTGTTGTCCGTTATTGTTCGTGCAAATATAGGCTGATTCATGTTCCCTTGCATTGTGTAACTGAGGTCCATGGCTAGTCTGGCTTTCACCAGACCAAGCTCAATCTTTTAAGAAATCAAAAAATAAATAGCGGGCAGATCAGGCTGGGTTCATCTGGCACCCGGTATTGTTTAATTTTCCGATTGAGATATCCACGCTCTGGCTATTCTAAATGCAAAAATGCATCAGGGAGTTATGACAAAACTGTAACTAACAAACTAGATCCTAATAGAAAGCTGTTAGCTTCCCTAAGCTACAGGTAGGCTTATAAGGTAGGCCTATTTAGGCTACAACATAAATTGTCAATAGGCTATGCTGGCGACACAAATAAAATCTCCTTTGGCAACCAATGGCTTACGCCTTACAGTATCAAGCGGACTTAAACTGCCATATTGTGGCGAAAAGTTGTAATAAAATTCATGCAGCTCCATGAGTTAAGGAAAGCGCGAATGAAGTAGCCACTTCTAAATGGGACCCACTACACAGTAGCTTAAGGTGTGTTGCTAAAGCAACCATAATGAAATGAAGGTGTCATTGTCTTTTTAATTTCACAGACTACAACTACCAAGCTGGAATCAAAGCACATTGATTCCCCTCTCACACACCCTGCACGCACTTAAAACGAAATAAACAGGCGTCTTAGTCTCACGCATGTATAGGCAAAACTGTATCAGTAACGTTGGTAAATCTTCCATTGCACAGAATGATTTTTGTAGCACGTGCAACAAATGACAGTCGAAAGATACAATTACAGTGCTGCTATCAATTTGCTTGGTATATCCGCATTTCTAGTTTTCTACAAATGCAATCAATCAAATTGGCCTCCATCACTCAACCAACGCTAACGGTAACACTAGGTCCTTATTGATATTATAAGATTAAGGTACCTGCAGTAAAAACCAAGCATGTCCGATAAACATCCTCAGATTTATGTCGGCTTCAAGAAGAAATGGGAATTACATTTCATGTGAACATCGTCCTATCCTTATTAGACGTTCTCTGCGGTAAATTACAGCCCATTGTTTTTTTCAACCCACTTTTAACTTCCAACAAAATTACGTCTCACTGCAACGATGCGCCATCTAGTGGACAAACGACTACTTATCGCCAATACTGGAAATGCAGCCATGATGATGGTGATGAATATTTATTATGGCTTTCTTTTAATCCCACTGAATTTGTAATTATGTATCGGCCGTTCTAATACCGATAGTATGTGGGTGCCTGTGTGTGTGTGCATGTGTATATGTGTGCACCGCCATCTACAGGCCAATGAGTGTACAGTCACTAAATGTACACATAACCTAATTTTTTTAAGACCCCCCCATGGATGAAATTTTACGAAACTTGGCATACCCCCAGAGAATGCCAGGTCAATCATACACATAAAATTTGGTACAGTTCTGAACATCTTAACTGAAGAATTAAAGCAGAATAATATTGCATTTTCATTTTTTACCGGGGGGGTGCAAATCACAAATTAGTGATTATGGGCCAGGTTGATGTGGGCCCTTGCGACCAACATACCATAAAAGATTCTTCATCCTCAGTGCCACGGTTCAGGTAGTTATTTAGGAAAAACTGCTTTTTTTGCGGTTCGGGGGGCCCAGCACGGGGGTGGAGTGGCCCCCGGGGACGAAACGAAATTTTTCCGTAAAAGTCTAGTGGGGCTACATACCCACCAAATTTCATGTGCCCCGGTGGTTCGGTGTCCCGGGTATCGTTGACCAAAAATTCAGGAAGTAGATGACGGGAATTCTATTTGGGGGTGATTTCATTATTCCTTCTGACGATAGCTGGATCCCTCAGAGGGGAGTGTAAAGGGAAGTCTCTGAGTGAGAAACCAGGAGAGGGGAGTAGAGGGGAGTAGAGGGGGGAGAGGATAGTGGAGGAGAGGAGAGGGGAGGAGAGGAGTCGAGGGCTGCAAATGTAAAATGCATGGAATATCCCAGAATGGTTTTACAGAGACAAAAGCCCCTAATTATCCCCTTATCACTGGAGCTTTTTTTGCTCTCTTTCTTCTCTTTGGTTATTTGAAATTCAAATCTCCACCTGTCATCAGGATCGGCCGTGCACCCCAAATCTCCCATGATCCTCTTGCTCCTATGACGGTGTCACGTTCACAGCAGGCGGCGCTTGTCACAAATGAAAGCCCTTTAAGGCAGTGGAGTATCGTCAAGAAAAAAAAAATGTGACAATGTTAATTGGGCCCTTGTTGGCACAACAGAGGAGAAACACAAAAACGCCCCCTTGACAAAAACAAAACACATAAATAAACAGATACATACAAGTGAATAAACATGGCCCCCATCTTGGCAACATACGACAGCCTATGTGGATGACATATGCGGGTAGGATAGCCTACGTAGTGGTGGAGCTGTGACACAGTTCCTCACCTCTAATGGCTGATTCATTAACGTGGTGTTTTTACAGGCTCCATTAGCCTGGGCCCCATGGCGACAGCTAAGCGAGAGTGTGTCTGTGCGCGACGAAGACGAGGCTCAGAAGGGCTGATTACGTAAGCATCTCAGCCGTGGCGAAGCAACAACCCAGAAACAAAATGCTTAACCTAATTACTCTCCAAGTCCAATGACAAAATGTTTTTATTTTTTGCCCATTACAATTTTCTCATGAGTCATACGGACATTTAACGGAGGCCTAAAGCACTGAATATTCATTGACTTTTAGAATCAAAACAGCATGGCAATTTCTTTGCCTAAAATTGCCATTTTAGAAACACAGGGTATTCGAAAGGAGTCACGTTTTTAAAATGCAATGCTGTGGAGAGAAAATCGAGACAGTGTTCATGCACAATAAAGAGTGAATTTGGTCTGTCTTGCCCGAGCCTCAGCTGGAAGTAAATGATACAGGCACACACATACAGTATGCATGACCGCACGATCCACCCTTTTTTCCCCAGGCACTGGAAGAAGCACTACAGGAGAGGAAGCAAGACATGAATAATCTCTCCTTTTTTATTCTCTCATTCACACAGTCTAAATTTCACACTGTCTGCTGCGGTCTTGACTTTTCATAGCTCATTTTCTTTAGAATGCCACCAATGTTGGAATGTCTCTCAGGGGATAATTAAACACTTTTATGCATTTATGCAAATGCCAGAGCTGTGATGCGCTGTCACCCTACCTCCACCTCATGTCTCTCTCTGAGAGGGTTTTGTGTATTCTCTGGCAGAACGCCAATTTGTCTGCGAAGCAGAAGCATCTGCATATAGTCTGACGGCACTCAGTGGGCGGAGCAAAAGCCCACAGAGGAGACGATTAAAAAAACAACATCAGAGGTGCGTTCAAATTCGGCAAACATTGGCGAACGTTTGTGGTGAACATGCTTTTTCTAAACAGTTCAATTTGAACGATTTGGTGTTAACATTCCATTGTAACGGCAATTGCATTATTACCTTTGTCAAGCCCGGGTCCAGCTCCACTGGATGTTCACAGAGAACTACCTCCTCAGACTGTTTGCGAGTGTTTGCAAATGTTTGGCAAATGTAAGGTAATTCAAATACTTTTGAAAGAAGTAACTAGTAACTGTAACTAATAACTAATTTTCAGTAACTTGCCCAATACTGGCTGTACGAGAGACTTCTCTCATTTGTCAGGTACCTGCACCCACCCGTGGTTTCAGTGCCACCATGCCCACCCAGTGCCCCCGAACCCTTACCTGGCAGGTGTGCCACAGGTGGTTGGCCAGGTGATTGATGTGGGAGAAAAGGAGGCACAGGAGGGTGGGTCTGAGTGTGGCACTGCCACCCAACCGGATCAGGCAGTCGGACAGACACTCCTGTGATGGGAACTGGAAGAGAGAAGAGAGAAGAAGAAAAGAATGATCAGAGGCTGTGGACATGGAGGAAAGTTGGAGAGGGGCACAAACACTACACGGTGCATGCCATGAAGACACATCAAACACACACACACACACACACACACACACACACACACACACCTTAATAAATGCAGTGGTGTACCTACAAATGCACAGCACAGAGCATACACACATTCCTGCACACATGGATGTAAGAGAAAGCCGACATTGAGACCAAAGGAACACAGGAGAGCACATTTCTGACAGCCACCCATGTACACACGCACGCACGCACGCACACACAGAGAGAAGATATTCACACAAAGCTACTTTCCTACAATAGCATAAGGGCTCTTAGCGATCAAGAGCATCTGATTTCAGTAAACAAAAGCATGGGCATGCCACACAATGCCTTCAAAAACAAGGCTAACATAATGACAACACCATGACATGGATGAGCTCTTAATAATACATAAGACTTGCTGCACATAATCATTTATGATGGTGAATTGGTACGGATGAAAAATTCAGCACTTTGCTGGGAGCAGAGAAAAGATGGGATATCAGCTCTTGGTGAGCCAGTAGGTCTTGTTGAGCTGAGCTCCTGAGCCATGAATTCTCAGCCCAAACTGGGAAGAGGGAAAGGCAGAAAGAGAGTTGAGAGGTAAGGAACTAAAAAGGTAAATAGCCCACTAGAGCGTTTTTCCCCTAAACCATTCTGTGACTTATAGAGGTGGTAAGACCAATACAATCTATGCAATCGAGAAAAGATAAATAAAATACATAAATAAACAAATCAAACTGAAGCTCAGGGTGCCAGACGAGGGTGGGAACAGGGCCGTGAGGACCGAACTCAGGATGTTGATGACAATCTTCAGTAAAAAAGCAAATTATTCTGTACAAGAAGAGAAACCAAGTGATAAAAATATATGTTTTACTTCATTTTCTGGAAAAAGGAATATTCCAACCAGGTTTGCACTTCCTTCATCTCTCCTCTAAACCTTCCCACTGTCCATCTTTATAGGTCACACACCTCTTTTCCTCAGCTTTTTGTTGTAATTTACCGGCCGATTATTATTATTATTATTATTAGTTTGTTTACTACAGTGCCTAAAATATTCTTAAAGAAAGTAATAATTCATTTCCGTTAGTAGGTTTCCCTCAGACAAGAAAAATGTCAGGCCAATCAGCGACGAGAGGGGAAGACAAAACCGAAACTTATTGTGATAAACAGAATACAGAACGGGCATACATTTTTCCTGACTGTTGATGCTGTTTATTGTCAGTTCATAAAGTTTAGGGGAAGTAGGAAGTAGCCTAACATTAGGAATCTCTGATCCGTGATTGGTACGGCTGGACTAATGATTTCTATAATGAATGAAATGACAGCAAAAACCTCTGCAGACCCCTCATATCTTGGTCACAAACTGTTCAACCTCCTTCCCTCTGGTAGGCGAGGCCAACAGGGCACTGTTCTCCAAAACCAGCCGACACAAAGGCAGCTTCTTCCCCCAAGTAGTCACTCTGTTGAACAGTCAGAAACAGTCCGCCCTCCCTACCCTTACACTGAATAAAGTCAGTCAACACTGTTCTGCTCATCTACCTCATGTATACTTCAATCTTACAATTACAATATTGTTATTCATACATTATCATTGCACTGAACTGCCTTGCACTATATTTATATTTAAATCTTAAATCTCAGTCTATACTGATATTGCACTAATCCTACCTCTCTTCAATTGTATATTGCATCTTGCCTGTGCCTGTTGAGGTGTCCACGACCATGGCAACCTTGACAGGGACAACAATGATGCGGACATCCCCAGCCACACTCACCCCCCGGACAATTGTACTACCCTACAGTATCCCACCCATAGTGTTCTATTAATTTGCAAATGTAGATACTGTATTTATACTTATACATATTGCATAGCCATATTCTGCTGTTCTTCATTCTATTCTCACCGTTCTGTTTTTATTCTTTTATGTTTTTAAATTTCTATTCTGTGTTAAGTGAGTGTTGTACTTTGAGAGCAAAGATTAACCGGAGTCAAATTCCTTGTTTGTTTACGCAAACCTGGCCAATAAAGCTGATTCTGATTCAAAGTTAGTGCCCGTCGTCATGCAAGTGTTAATAGACTGAAGGAATGACTGCTATCTGCAGGCAGTGTAGATCGTTCTAGTATAGTCCATCTTTCTTCCCTTCTCTCTCATCACTGAGATGTGCATGACATGAGAGACGTATGTATAGAAACTTATTTTCACAACTGCGCCGCACACTATTCCCAAAGGTGATTGCTTAGAAATGTGTTTTCCCCACACCCTTTACTTGATAGGCAGTGACATTTGAGTAATGGGCTACCTGAGCATTTGGACCTACTTGTCCTGCGTGTGTGTGTGTGTGTGTGTGTGTGTGTGTGTGTGTGTGTGTCTGTGTGTGTATGTGTGTGTGTGTGTGTATGTGTGTGTGTGTGTGTGTGTGTGTGTGTGTGTGTGTGTGTGTGTGTGTGTGGAGGGGCGAGGACGGGCAGCCACTTCACAGAGAAGCAGTGGGCAGCTTGTCTCATTCACTCGCTCTCCGCACTGCCAGCACATAACAGCTCCATCATTAGTGGTGACTGAACTGTGAAGAGGTTTATCAGAGCTCCTCACGCCGAGATGTGTGTGTGTGTCTGTGTTACTGTCTGTCTGTCTGTGTATGTATGTGTGTGTGTGTGTGTGTGTGTGTGTGTTGACGCCTGCCACCTCATCACAGGGCAGTAAGGTGGAAGCTGCCCCCTGGTGTACGAGGCCAGGTGTATCTGTGGAGCAAACCATTACCATGTTGGATAATAAACAACATTTCCTTATTTAATGCAAAAACTGTTTTTCCAAGGTCTAAAGGTACGACATGCTCCCGCGTCTGTGTCCAGTGCACGCGGTGCGTGACGAGAATTGCGTCATCAACGCACATGTGGGGGGTTTCGTGTGCTTCCCAACAACTGTTTTTTTGACGCGCGCAAATGTGCATGGAGGAGCATACCACTTGCTTTAGAGTACCAACAAATAAGGATAAACTAGAAGGGTACTTAGAGAGCACAGACCTTTACCAGGGGCATATGATCACGTAATGTTAACGACGGTGAAAAATAATTATCCCTCCACTATGTCTCATGAAAATATGTCTTGCAGTTTTTACATTAACCTGCTGACAGACAGACACACAAACCAAGAAGCAGCACTGCGAGCATAACATCCTTGGGCATGAGGTGATGCAATTTGAAATCAAATTATTTTTCTGGTCATGATTTTTCACTCTGGCTTTACCAATCTATGCTCCTCTGCTCACTCAGGAGGGAACAACTGTGAGTTTTGTATCCAGGCCAACTTGAAAATGATGCATTTGGCCCATGCTCAGGAGGAGGAGAAGGGGGACAATCACAGGATTCCTATTAGCTCAGCTTCCACACACACAAATTCTCCGCAGAGATTAACTAAAAAAATGCAGTCTTCTTAAATAATGGGCTTTGAGGAGAAACACAGAATTTAAAGCGAGACACCACACCACAAAGAAAGCCGAGAGATAACGCTCCTTCTGAACAGGCCCGATTTAGGGCTCATCGCGGATCAAATGGAAAGCAACAAGAAGTCAGTCGCCTGATTACAACAACGCTATGAGTATAGACGCTCCAACAGCAGCTCCACAACCCAAGGCGCAGCTTCATGGGGGCACCGCAGACCCAAGGGGCATCGCAGACCCAAAGAGCAGCTTCATGGGGGCACAGCAGACCCAAAGAGCAGCTTAATGGGGGCACCGCAGACCCAAGGAGCAGCTTCATGGGGGCACAGCAGACCCAAGAAACAGCTTCATGGGGGCACAGCAGACCCAAAGAGCAGCTTAATGGGGGCACCGCAGACCCTTGACAGCACCTGATCAGGATGGTGGTGCTTGCTGCCTTTTTCCAAAGCATGAGCTCCTCCATCCCTATTTTGCATAAAGAGCAAGGGTTAAAATGATGCACATAATGCATTTACTAACCTGCAAGTCATATTAAATGAGGAAATCTACCAATGGTGTGAATTTTATCGTTCCTCAGATGCCAGAAGACATGTCAAAATTGCCACTAGCAAAAGACAATGACCGCCAGGCTTACAGTAAATGGGGATGGCATCGTTACAGGGGCATTTCTCCAACCTCCGGGGCAGCCTGTAGGGGACTGTCATGTTGGATGGCCTCAGAGACCTGACTCATGGGGTATCTGTGCTCACGGGTGCTGAGATGAGAGCCGTCTGGTCTCGTCGTCTACCACTATACCACAAGACCACGGGCCGACATTAATGACCAAGGAGGGGGGATTGTCAAAACATGACATATCTGCCAGACATGACACCCACACACACTGCCTGTGGGAGCAGACGAACAGGCCCTCCGGCTATCCTCCGAGTGCTGGCATCAGGGTTCGAAATTAACTTTTTTTTCTCAGTGTCCCGCAGCTGTCCCGAATGCTACTATCCCGGACTTTTCATTCTACATAATAAACAGCATTATAATCAGTAACTTGCATCACTTAATTAACTCATTCTGGTCCACCATGTAAGTTCTGAACACTTTATTTAATAAACACCATTTTATTAACATTAATCATCTGCTTTCACACAACACTAATTTTCAGAGATTGCGCTTTTGGCTCTTTTTTGAGGTTGCATAGACTATTTCCACTTTTGCCCTAGTTTTGTGTCGCCTATGAGTCACGTAATATTCATTTAACCCAGCGGTCCCCAACCACCGGGCCGCGGGACATTCCTAACCGGGCCGTAGCCTACCACATGAGTTAAAAAAAAAAATGCATGCAAACTAAACTAAATTTAATTCGCAATAATGTCACGTTTTTACATGGCATAGGCCTATATGCAGTTGTTTGATTGCATGCATGTTTGCATTTTGCAAGGTCTATTTTCTTACGTCTGTCTGTCCCGCCTTCAACACTTTTACATATTGCCTTCAGCGCTGCGCAGCCTCAGGTCAGCTCACTTCACCTTCTTAATAGCGAACGGTAGTGTCACACGAAGTTAGCTAAACTGCTAGAATGAGCAACAAAAAACAAGTCTTTAGCAGGTCACTGGCCAGTGTTTGAGTGGCGAGAGCCGCTGCAGAGATTTCTTACAGAAAAAAAGTCACCGTTAGCTGCACATTTTAGTGATGAGGACTGGGTGTCAAAACTCGCTTACCTGTGTGACATATTCGGGTTGCTTAATGACCTCAACCTGTCACTCCAGGGGAGAATGACGACCGTCTTTAAACTGGCAGATAAAATCGCAGAATTTAAAGCCAAGCTTGATTTGTGGGGACGACGAGTGGACCGGGGTGTATTTGATATGTTCCAAACAGTAGTGGGGGTTTTGGGAGAGACTGAGGCAGGGCCCTTTCTCTCGCAGCTGGTTCGCGATCACCCATATTTTGTTAAGCATGTTCACACTTATAGATGTAGCTTCAAGTTGTTCAATATTCATAGTTCATATTGTTCAATTTTCAAGTAATGCGCATGCACAACACATATGGAACATGCAACATGGAACCCCCGACCCCCCCAACCCCCCCCCCGCCGGTCCGTGAAAAAAAAATAGGAAACAAACCGGTCCATGTTACATAAAAGGTTGGGGACCCCTAATTTTTACCAATACGGCGGATTCCTAAGGAAACACAAGCACCCATCCCATTTGGGTATCTTACAGTATACTATATTTGCACCAAAAATTACATTGTAGCCTACAGAGCAGTAAACAGTGTTGTAAGGCTGCGTGTACAAAACCGCTTCTTTACAGATCAGCTGGCTAACGCTGCTTTTGCCAGCTGCCCGTTACGCCAGGTCAAATTTTGTATAATTTTATTCAGACGAGAAAGATACGTTTAGATCTCCATGTGAACAGTTTAGGAAAAAAGTACCTATTTTGAAAATTTGCTTTGCCATTTTTTCTACTGTCCCAGAGTTGTCCCAGACATCATTCTATCGAGCCCTGGCTGGCATGCCAACTGATGGCTGAGATTAGCACAACCCAGGCTGATCCCGTCGCTCTGGTTGAGAACAGTTTATCAATTACATAAGTCTGTCATGCATGAAAGGCATTGGAGCTAAAGATTAGATGATGGTGAAGATGAGTTGAACATAAAATGTTTTTTATAAATCTGGAGAAAACACCCAGTGATATGTCGATCTTAGTAGATCAAAATCAAGTTCATGTTCATGAACAGCCAATGATTAGATGATAGTTTGTCTGAGTTGAAAATAGTCTGTTAATTATAAATCTGGCAAAACACCTAATGATATGTTGACCTTAGCTGATCCAAATACATGTTCAAGTCCAAGTATGTGAGAATGCAGACCAGTTTGCTGTCGAGCCCGAACAAGTGTCAATAAGTTTCACAAGGCATGTAATTCTTCTACTACTTAGTTGACAGGACGACTGAAAGGGATGGCCCTGGGGTCTCAAACATTACTCTGCGGGTTGAGGCAGATTGGAGTAAGGGCAAACGGGTGAGTGGTGATAGACTAGCAATGATTCGCCATAAAAGACTATGTATCTCGATCTCCAGTCCTGAGCCAGGAGTCCAATTTCTTTGGTCATGATAAATGCATGGTGCGGTCCTGGAGCAAAGCTAACTCCTGTCCATTTATGGGGGAAAATGGCATGTCACCGTTGGAAGAGTTACAGTGTTATTGCACACATACTCCCTTGTAGTCAACAAGGTCCTAGCGGACAATACGGCTGATATTTTACAGCCGACGACCTCTCTTTCCTCTAGCCAAAGACTGAGCAGCTGCTTCTTGTAAGAAAGGCATCACGGCGAGAACACGTCTTTGAAATTGCTTTTCCAGAAGTGACTTTGTGTTCTCTGACTCAATACTGAACTTGATTAATTGTGTTTTCATTGACCTATGCTGTTGCAAGTATACTACACCTGGAGCCAGAGTGCATTTTCTCTGAGCACATATGCACTTTTCCACTTCTCCATTAGCACCCACACATTTAATTAAAGGTACTTTTAAATATATGCCCTTCTAAAAAACTCTCCCTGAAAACTCAATGAGTAGAACAGCACTGAAAGAACAGCCCCATTCTAGCTCTGCATACAGCACCAGGATTTACACCACTGTAATCCAGGAGCCAGTAGGTGGCATAAACAGAGATATTGGTGATATGTTTGGCAATGGGAGGTTAAACTACTAGGGAGACGTAAGGCCACAGAGGTTGATGTGATGTACCACCTGCTTGTACATATATGCTGGTGGTGACATTACAAGCAGCAATCGATCTGGTTTTACTGATGTTCAAGGTCAGCACTGGAGAAGTAAGAGTCTGGGGATCAATAATGTTTGCAGTTGTTCTGCAGATGATACAGCAACTTTTAAATTACTCAAAAGTATCAACATGAAAACAGACCTCTTCCAATGGGCTCTGGAGACTAAACAAGCAATTACATTTTCAGCCTTAAACCCAGAGATTCTCACTAAGTCTGCAATAATCACAAGACATTTTCAAATAAATCTTTTTGTCTTAGATTTCTGAAGCGGCCTAAGATCAACAATGATATATGATGTATGTGTGTGTGCTTCTGATGCCGGCCCAGTAGGGGCCTATGTTTCTGAAATCAATCCACCTGCCGATTTGATTTGTAAGCCCATTCCATTCATCTCCATGAGCATGGGGCACGATCCTCCATCAACCAAGCATGACAGCTTTTACTCAGGCATTTTGACACAACACTAATTGCTTTCAAGCCCCCCTCCCCCCCCAAAAAAACTGATTTTGCCATAGTGTCCACCACTCCTGATTTAACAAAAAACGAATATTAAAGGCAAAGCAAACAAACACTCATCCTTACACCAGCAAGGATGTTTCAATTTCTGTGGGGGGAACTGGAAGTCAGGAAGGAGAACGCCTCAATGCCACAGAGGTGTTGAGATGCCAATTTTCTCCGGTCACTAGTGCCAGTCCGCTGCAGGGTGAGCAAATCTGTTATGGCAGGCTTCTGGCTTGAAGTTCAGACAGAAGACAATGGCAGATAGCCTGACGAGCCAGATCCACATCAAGATGTAGGGTCTGGGAACTCACCATTGGCAGTGCTCAATCCGAGGGGCGGGATAAACGGTTGTCTTTCAAATTCCCTCTGCATACAATAGGATAGCGCTACAACCCATGAGTCTCATGTGTTTTCCCACACAATGTGATTGGCCTGACTAGAGTTTGTTTTTTCCGCTAGGGTGCGTCTAGATTTCTAGGCTAAATGCGGAATATCCACTGGGGTGAACCATCCCTTTAAGATCAAAGTATATTAGCAGAAATTATGTGCTGATTTAAAGGGGCCAAAAAAAATCCTTTGCAGTCTCCTACTCACAGCTGTAGGCTGTTACACAGCATGTCTCACATCTCTGCAGAGACAACTACCTAGAATGACAAATAGGACATCTGGTGAGCGAGCCTTTCTTTACAAGCCTGATGGTCCATATGTTAATCATGGACGTGCTTGAACTGCATCCCAAAGTGGGTGTAAATACTAACAGAACAACTAACCGCAATCCTATGTGTGTCTAGTGTGTGTGTGTGTGTGTGTGTGTGTGTGTGTGTGTGTGTGTGTGTGTGCATGTGTTACAGCTGTAGTGTGCTTGTGTGCAGTGTTGCCAGGTCATGTGAGGAAAAACAAGCAGCAGGTCTCTGAAAATAAGGCCAAAAGAAGCGACCCAATACCAAATAGTTTGCATCCACTCCCCAAATCCCTGACGTTACATTTCTGGGGCAGTCATGTTAGAGGAGCCTACAGTTACAGCGCAGAGGCATAGGTTAAAAATGCCCTTTGTGTACGTGTAGAGGCATAGGTTAAAGAAGCCCTATGCAACAATTTTAGCAAAAATCACCTTAATTATGCAGGTTGAGAGTCGTTCTCAGGCGGCACACTTAGATTTTTGCTACCCCAGAGCTAACTTGCAATACAACTTGCCATAGGTAGTTAGCTTCAGTTAACAACCGGATCTCCTTATATGGGCAAAGATGCCCGTTTTGGTTCTTTTTTGTAGGCAAACTTCAGAGGTCTATTGCTACCAACAAAGGTTGGCAACCCACTCAAAGGAAAAATAAAGTGTTTCAACCAATAACAGACGAGATGCGCGTTTAGGAGAGTTTACATTGCACGGGAGGGAGGGGGAGGGAGTAGCGAGCTAGCTCTCTGTTTTGTTTGAACATCAACAGATGTGACATATCCCCGCTATCACTGATACAACCTTTAAGCCCGCCCACCGACTCTATACACAATGTGATTGGCCTGACTAGAGTTTGTTTTTTCCGGCTCGCAAGCCAACGGAGAGTTGCTGGACGACCCTGGCTGCAAATTACATTTGCTGCCGCTAGGGTGCGTCTCGATTTCTAGGCTAAATGGCAGAATATCCACTGGGGTGAACCATCCCTTTAAGATCAAAGTATATTAGCAGAAATTATATGCTGATTTAAAGGGGCCAAAAAAAATCCTTTGCAGTCTCCTACTCACAGCTGTAGGCTGTTACACAGCATGTCTCACATCTCTGCAGAGACAACTACCTAGAATGACAAATAGGACATCTGGTGAGCGAGCAACAATGCATACAGATGTGCCATCCACATTAACTCTGCATGATGCATTATGCCTTTCTTTACAAGCCTGATGGTCCATATGTTAATCATGGACGTGCTTGAACTGCATCCCAAAGTGGGTGTAAATACTAACAGAACAACTAACCGCAATCCTATGTGTGTCTAGATGTGTGTGTGTGTGTGTGTGTGTGTGTGTGTGTGTGTGTGTGTGTGTGTGTGTGTGTGTGTGTGTGTGTGTGTGTGTGTGTGTGCATGTGTTACAGCTGTAGTGTGCTTGTGTGCAGTGTTGCCAGGTCATGTGAGGAAAAACAAGCAGCAGGTCTCTGAAAATAAGGCCAAAAGAAGCGACCCAATACCAAATAGTTTACATCCACTCCCCAAATCCCTGACGTTACATTTCTGGGGCAGTCATGTTAGAGGAGCCTACAGTTACAGCGCAGAGGCATAGGTTAAAAATGCCCTTTGTGTACGTGTAGAGGCATAGGTTAAAGAAGCCCTATGCAACAATTTTAGCAAAAATGACCTTAATTATGCAGGTTGAGAGTCGTTCTGATGGTTCTACAACACTTTTTGGGTCGTTTGGTGGGTGCTTCGTCTCCCCCTAGTGCTTCTCCACGAAATAAACGAATATGCAACTTTCTGGTCCCGGACCGAAGAATTCTGATGTGACTCGGCGGAAGGCCTCAAAAATGTAGTCAGATTGTAGTTTCTAAGAAGACTGCAAAACGGACTCCGACTTGGCTTTGTTGCTGTTGAAATTGTAAGTAGCCTACCCTTGGGTGAACTTTGTTTTTGTAATGTGGTTTGATAGTCTCTTGAACAATGTGTTTGCTCGACCGTTTTATTGTGAGCCCTGTATGTGTTTAGCTTGGTTTCTTGATGGCTAGCTCGCTAGCTAGTGGGGGTTTAGCGTAGCAGTCACTTGCTACCGAAGCTGCAGGGGGAGCTATGTCGTGAAAAATGCGAGCCCAAATCAGGCGAAAACCCAGAAACAGCGAAGGAATAACCAGACTTGCATAGGGTTTCTTTAAAATGCGCTGTGTGTAAGTAAGTAAGTAAGTAAATATACTCTTTTGATCCCGTGAGGGAAATTTGGTCTCTGCATTTATCCCAATCCGTGAATTAGTGAAACACACTCAGCACACAGGGAACACACAGTGAAGCACACACTAATCCCAGCGCAGTGAGCTGCCTGCAACAACAGTGGCGCTCAGGGAGCAGTGAGGGGTTAGGTGCCTTGCTCAAGGGCACTTCAGCCGTGCCTACTGGTCGGGGTTCGAATAGGTAAAAAAATGCCCTCGTACATGTAGGCGCTGCGTGGATTCTATGCAGAAACAACAGAAACAGCAACCCACAACTTCACCAAAAAACAAGCCCAAGTCGCTAATAAAAAGTGCACTATGGCAACACTGCTTGTGCGTCTGTGTTCTGCGCTCCTTTGTGTCCCGGTCCCGCCTACTCCTGATTGCTCCATGGGGGCTCCTGATTGGGCTAACTGAGCAGCCCTTAAAAGCCCTGAGATGTCAGACAGACAGCCAGCCTGTTGGTGCCAAGCAGCATATTGGTGGTCATGTGACTTGTAAAGTGTAGTTGTGTTTTGTGTTGGCTGTACAAATCTGTGTGCGAAGTTGCAGGCTACTGGCCTGTGTGCGCCCGAATTGGGTGGGTGGTAGGCATGGGCCAAATGATTCTATTCCGGGAATCAGTTCTTTCAGTTCCCTTCACCTTCACAAATCGTTTGTTTGATTCGTTCTTTCAGTTCCTTCAGTTCCTTAAGTCAAAATATGCTTTAGAACACCGTCTCAGTTGTCTTAAGTCAAATATCCTTTAGAACATCATTTATGTAAATATCAAGCATAATATTAAGCACATACGTGCCTTTTTTCATAAATATACTGAATGGAATGCAGTAAGAATCAAATGGCGTCTTCCAAGTTCTAGCGCTGGCAGGCAGGCAGGCACGTAATTAAAGCCAGGCCTATCATTTGTTTACCCATGGCAACGCGGTTGCTACCTGCTGTAGTACTCTCATTCACGTTTTAGACTCAATTGCGTTATGCGGTCGAGGGAGATGAAGCTCTGTTCGTTTGTATCTTTTATTACGTGACCATATTTTTCTATGTTAAAAAATAACCAGTTCTCTTGTTTTGGGAATCGGTTCTCGTCGTTCACCTTCGGGATTCGTTCTTTCTGCCCTATTCAGTCGCGAACTGCCCATGCCTAGTGGGTGAGTATTTTCTGTATTTTGTTAGTTTTGTTGCTGCGGGGTTTCAACACCTCCCGGAGGTTTTATTTTGAAAGTCTAATAAAACGCCAGGTCACTCAGCTATTTCCTGGTTATACCTATGGGTGAGGTGGGGTTGTTTTAGCCTCTCTTCTTTCAGAATTCTGGTTTCAGTTTACCTTTGTGGTTAGTGAAGAGTTGGTGGGTTATGTCGCCATATGCTTTAGCAACGGCAGACAAAACTCTGTGTGTGTGTGTGTGTGTCTGTCTGTCTGGAACATACTACTAGCTTCTAGATATGTGTGCATATTGAGGAGCATAGTCACCCAAGTTTCACAATTATGCAGCCTGTGGCTGTGCAATTACTGCACTTTTGGACTTGCTGAAAGCACAGTAATTGGAAAACTGCAGGTAGAACACTTTCACGGCACAATCTTCATTATGCGCCAAGGAAGAGTAATCACAGACTAATGAGATCTGTAGGGAGACTGTATGCATTTTGAAGTATTTTAGAATTATGTGCATTTTGCTTCACTCCACAGTTCAGTCCATGCCAACACACACTGTCATAGGAATCTGAGCAGAGAGGCAATAATCTTCCAAGTCATGCAGAAATATGATAACAAGGAAGGGAAATTATTAATTTAGTCAGCATCAGAATAGTTAACTGCCATTAACTCAAAGTTGATTGATACTGTACATTCCATATGATCAGCCGACAAACCTCTTACTGTTTACAGTGGCTTTAATGTCAGCATGGTTTACCATTGCACTTTGTACAAGATGAATTATTCTTTTTAATTTTTGTATATCTATTATATCTGTTTAAGAATTTCATTACAGATATCGATGTGATATCTTTAACAAGTACATGACAGCAGCTCTGATCACCAAACAAAAGCTGTAGTATTGTTTTTACAAACATGCAGAGGTAAAAGTCCAGTTTCAGAAAGTAAAAGTCCTACCATGTATACCTGTGCATTTAACACAGGTGATTTCACTAAGTAGCTCATCTACCTGGCTGAGGAGTTGTACTTATTAGATTCAGCTGATTTAGGCCATGTCAACACGATGACCGTTTTCGTGAAAACAGTAAAGTTTGTTATCGTTTTTGGCCTTGCGAAAAAAAAATCACTTTCGAAAATGGGTTTTGATTTGATACAGGCAAAAGAACCAGGACGAATTAAACAGTTTTTAATTAAACATAATTTACAAAGACATCGTAAAACACTGAACGCTAATAGTTTGTCACTAGCAACCTACAACTGTCAAAGTAGGACTGGGACAATGCGTCGACGTAATCGATGACGCAAAAAATACGTTGACGCAAAATATGCGCGTTGATTCGTCAGACCCAAAAAAATGCGCAGGAGTGTAGTAGCAACGCAAGTGGGTAAATATCAAGCATAACGTGTGCCGCCAAATATTTTTAATTCATTCACGATTGTTGAAGGATTGTTGTTGCCACATAGAAGCATTGCATAGAACACGGCAGGCTAAATTGCTGTGAAAACGGTAAGAAAAAATATGCTGTGGCGTTTTCGTGCAGATGCATGGGGTAATGTTCACGTTATTCAGACAGATGGGCTTGTCTTTAGTATTTCTGTCACACCCAAACTACGTTAGGGTGGTGTGCTGTGTGTGTTGGTGTGTTTAGCAACCAGAATTTCAAAAATACTATTTTTTCCTCAGAGGCAAATGTCTACAAAATACAGATATATCTACTAAATATCTGCTAAAAAAAACTGATCATAAAAGCCATCTGAGCCTATATAGCCAATAAGCTGCCAATGGACAATTACAATAGCCAGGTGAACTAACACTTAGCTCTGCATTAGATTGCAAACAGCAAACTTAAACTAGAACCCAATAGACTAAAGACAACATGTATTTAACATGGTACACACTTGATATGCCTTATCTCCCTCTCTCTCTAGTTACCCACACAGAAAGGACATCATGAATTTAGGGCAGCCGTGGCCTACTGGTTAGTGCTTCGGACTTGTAACCGGAGGGTTGCCGGTTCGAACCCCGACCAGTAGGCACGGCTGAAGTGCCCTTGAGCAAGGCACCTAACCCCTCACTGCTCCCCGAGCGCAGGGGTAATGCGCCGGGATTAGTGCCTGCTTCACCTCACTGTGTGTTTCACTAATTCACGGACTGGGATAAATGCAGAAACCAAATTTCCCTCACGGGATCAAAAGAGTATATATACTTATACTTAATTTGACTTGCCCGATTGAGTTGAGTATTATTCAACAGGTGGCCAGTGAGCTTCTTCAGGCAGTCCTCTGCCTGGGTGAGGAATAGCCCCGGGGGTTTACAGTGGGCCCGCCACTCATCCACGACCTGCGCCACCACCTGTGACGCCTTGGGAAGCAAAGCCTGCTGGAGGTGGCACTGAACGTCCCTGGAGGCGGCGGGCACCAGGGAGCCGAGCAGCTGGCACACCGAGTCCCAGACCACAGCGCCGTAGCCATCCAGGGAGAGCCCACGGGCACCCAGCTTACGCAAGCTGCAGAAGTTCTGCAGAAACTGCATGTGGGAGAGCAGGGCGTTCTCCCGCCGGTTGGAGCTCGCCTGTGGGAAGTGGGGCTGCCTGGGGTGGGAGGGGATCGGTGCGGAGGTCTCCGTCTGGCCCTTCTCCACACATAGGGATTGCTGGAGGGACTCTGTGCTATTCTCTGTTCCACAGCCTGAATCAGGCACCGAGTTCATTTGCTCACTCGACAAGGGTCCCAAGGATGGGATGAGATCCTGCGAGAGTATTTCCATTAAACCATCACCTGTGGGGAGCATCAAACACACATTTAAGCGCATTTAAAACACCTGTAGGCTTCTAGATGGCTAGAGTTACACATTTTCACTCATTCTTGACTGAGAGAGAGTGTAACTGGTATAAGACAAATAAACCAAATAAATTAATCTACCAGTGTTAGTAGCATACAAATACTAATCTTGTTATTTTACAAACACAATATTAAAAAGCCTTCTTTATTACCAAAAATGTTAGATCACTTTAAAAGACTGAGAGCATACTGTGAAGTTATGTGAAGAGTTGGTATAAGAAAAGCATCCCTCTCCCTCATCTCTCCGAAGCCAAAAGACAAATATGGAAATCCTAAATTTAGAGGGCAGTCAGTAATTCTAATCCCATACACTTTTTGTCATTTTGAAAGATTGCTCCAAACAGTCCTCTACCAGCCAATGCTGAGTCGGGCCTTTGCCTTTTCTTCTCTAATATTCAAATGCGAATTACAGTTTACAAACTCAGTTTGACTAACGTACTAAAGCGCTAATAGTTTTTCTATGCGCAGAAAGCGAATGCTGTGCTTTGCCATATTGCATGGAATTTACTAGGATGTTAGCCCTAGAAATCTAGACGCACCCTAGCAGCGGCAAATTAATTTGCTCAGCCTGTACGTCTAGTACCAAACCATAGGGATTTCTATTGGCTGACGCCGTGGACGTCATCCAATCACAGCACTCTATTTTATTAGAGTCTTAAGGCGGGCTTAACAGGATAACGACAGTCCTGCGACGGTGAACAAGGAAGGTGGCTATGGCGAACGAAGAGCGGTTGTTTGAATCGGCGTTGGCGTCAACTTTGGAGGAGTTGAACTTGTCCTTTTCTTTGAAAGTTGAGCAACACAATGCACTTAAGTCATTCCTTTCGAAGAAGGATGTATTTGCCGTTTTGCCGACCGGATACGGATATGGTCGTAGCGCTGGCATATTGCATGCCTAGGCAGTTTGAAAGACAATTTTCTGCCCGCCCCTTGGATTAAGCGAGGTGAATGGTTCGATTCCAGACTATACATTTCAATGATATAGGATGGCCCACCAGGCTACTAGGATGTCACTTCATTACGTAAACAGCGCTCATCACCGCCCGCTGTAACAATCAACCTTTTACCTTTGGCTGTGTTAACTAAAACGCAAAGGGGCTCTTTTGAAAGATTAAGCAGTTAACAATAAACACGGTCAGTTTGTTATGAGATGCCTGAAACAATGTACAAATCAGAGTGCATCCGACACTTAATCAAAACTATAGCATAGACCACGGTATCTTCAGTTTACCAGCAGTAAAGGAAAACACGCACCAAACAATAAACCAGAATCGCGCACAGTATAGCGATTTATATTTTCATACATTAAATGACCCACACAACCCCCAATTAATTCAATGTCCTTTGTTTTAGTCCCGAAAATAAACCTAGAAGTCCAAACTAAGCGAAAGATATCCTGTCCTTTGCCAGGACGCCCGCAAGAGTCTGTTTAATCCCAACAAGGAAACGAGAAGGCCGCTGCCTGCGAATTGTCCCGCGACGTGCAAACAAAAAAAGGTAATCCACAAAAAAGGGAAAAAATGCGTATATACATATAAATAAGTACATATTCATATCACACTGATATTATATGAGACCTACTGACATATATGTAATAAATAATACTTAATTTTAAGTAATGGCACCTAAACTAATGTGGCAGTGTCACAACGCAAATACAGCGGAGTTAAGTGATTGCAAGATTAAAAAGAACCAAAGTTTAGTGATCATACATGATAATAAGATGTCAACAAGCAGCGACATACTTACAAACTCTAACTGTTTAATGCACGTAGGCTAGACTACAGCTATGACTGAATACCCTAGTCTAGCAGTTTGGGAAGTGGATGTTGTGAAAGTGAAAATACAATATTAGAAAGGCAAACAAAAGTTAAAGTTGCTTTTGACATAGTAGCCTACAATAGAAAACTGATGCTCTGAATACTGATTCAGCTGTCTCTGAGAGTTTCTCTTATTGATGCATTTAACCCGGAACTTGGAATACACCTGCTTTTAACAGGCAGAAGTTTTTCACCGCATTGGCTACATATGGCGGAGAACCTCCTCCCCTGTGTTTTCATATGTATATGCATCAATGCATATGAAAAAAAGTTCAATGGCAGAATGTTCAAATGTATCATGAAAGTCATTTTTGTATATTTTTTTTTGGATATTGGATGTGAGAACAAGAACATGGTTGTTCCATGACACATTTAGTGTGTGAATGTCCCACACTGGGAAGCATTATAGTTTGATACTGCAGCTGAAGTTAAACTTGAAGAAGAATCTGTCTGTTCATTTTTAACAGCCATTCCATTATTGAAAAGTTGATTTAATTTCTATGTTAAATTGTTCAACTAAAGAAAAGATATAAAATAAGTGTGTGTGCTGTAAAGTGGTTAGAAACAATCGGAAATTGGAATTAAATCGAAATCAGCCCAGAAAATTTAAATCGATGCATCTCTATTAGCAGTGTTGGGAACGTTACTTTAAAAAAAGTAATTAGTTATAGTTACTCACTACTCGTTCCAAAAAGTAACTGAGTTAGTAACTGAATTACTCTGATAAGAGTAACTCGTTACTAGGGAAAGTAACTATTTGTGTTACTGTTACACAAAAAAAAGTTGCTATATAAAGAATTTGGATTTTTTAGCAGTTTTGAGCAGCCAGTTGAAATTAGTAGAACAGACAGGTGTTTGTAGGCCTTCGATATTTATTAGATAAATAGATAGATAGATACTTTATTGATCCCCAAGGGGAAATTTAAGATATTGCACATCGACAGACCTAGGCTTGACTTCAGCCTGTGTCATAGGTTTTTGTTGTGAGGCAGAAAGATCTAGCTTTTGCTGCTTGGAGGACTTTGCTCCGAGTGCTCCGGTGTTTTTGGCCAATAGCTTTAGATGCGTGTGTGAGATGCTTCATTAAATTAGTTGCTTACAACGGATGTCGACAAAGTCTTCGCTCCTGGACATAATGTACACATTACATGCACGTTCTTGCCTTGATGAATTTGAAGTAGTGCTTATATCTCCACCTTGAAAATGCCAACTTTTCAGATTGCTCCTGACCTCTGCTGTTTCGTCGAATCTCTATTTTAGCTGTTGCGCGTGTGTGTGTGGCACGTGTGCTGGCAAGTGTGTAAAAACACTGGCTCTGATTGGCTATCATGAAACATGACTCTGCCTTAGCCAATCATAATCGCTTACGTCGTTATTAACCCACCTCCTCACTAGCTGTGAGCCAGGGTGCGTTTGGATTACACAGTTTATTCAATCAATGCATAGTAACGCACCGCATTTAACGCCCAGTAACGTTAACGGCGTTGTAACGACGGGAAAAGTAATTAGTTAGATTACCCCGTTAGTGAAAAAATAACGTTGTTACATAAATGGCTGATATTTTTGCTGATAATGGAACACTGAAACATAACACATCTTTGTTCACACACATTAGTGACCTGGGAAAGACACATTATTTCATTTGCAATAACACACCATGGTGATTCTAGCGTCTAAGATATAAACAACTAAACTCAGCATATCCATTACAATCCTCATACTGTATAGCGCTCAAAGCTATGGAAACTCAGTTTGACTGCCTAGTTTTAAGCATGACTGCCCGCTGTTGAACAGTTGAACTGGAAAATGGATGCCTTTTTCATTTTTAATGCATACTACCAGTGATTATGCCATAGATATAGAGTTTATAACAGGGTTCCTACACATTTTCCATTTAAAAATTCCATACTTTTTCCATACTCAAATTTCAAAACTTCTAGGTAGATTTTTCTGAACATATTTTCAACATTGCGGCCACTTCTGGTTTGGGATAACGGTAAAAAAACAAAGGTATGGACAACTGAAATTAATTGAAAAAGACACTTAATATTCGTTCATTTAGTCGTGTCATTTTTCTACGAGCCAGCTGGCAGTTTGTACGGGCACTCAATCCAGCTGTCGTCAACTTCATACTGTAACATTTTTGCCATTCTATCAAGCGTAAAAAGCTATTTTTTGTGGCAAAATCTATTTAATTCTGATTATGACAAAGATCCTCCTAAGCATGAACATTAGTCGATCAGTTGAACGCTTTCAACTGCCACACAATAGCTTTGGTTAATGCATGAGACACGTTGCTCATTGACTGAGAGCCCTAATTTCAGCAATGGGGAAAGTGCAAAGCAATGTTTATTATTTAAATAAATGATTTTAAAGTTATGTTAATTTAATATAATATAATATAATATAATATAATATAATATAATATAATATAATATAATATGCTACTATGTTGCAGAAGCCTGTGACAAGACCTAGAGATGTACACATTTTGCCATTTTAGATCGATAGCTTATTATTAAGTTATCCCCGAAAAACTCACACTTTCCCATTGTTGGATAATTTTTGTTGAGGAAGTTCTGTGTTGGAAGGTCCACTCACATTTTAAGTTCTCTGTAGACACAGCATAGCCTACATATGATAGAGACTTAGTTCACTGCTTGCAGGGGCTTCAGAAATCACCTTATGGCCTCTTTACACCAAAAAACAAGATTTGGGAAAGATTCTTGAAAGATTGGAGTCTTTTGAGTAAAGCTTGAATTGGGGGCATTAGTTAAAGACTACAATCTTTCAAGAATCTTTCCCAAATTTTGTCAAAGTTGTTTGGTGGAAGACAGTATTTTTGGTTTGCAATAATAACTTTTACACAAGTGCACAATGGTGTAGGGCACTTGCATAGACTAGCGATTCTCAATTTGGTTTTGGTGCCATGGTCCCCTTGTGGGAGAGACATTTTTCTGAGGACCCCCATCTAATTGTATCTTGACAATGTTGACTGACAGTTATGCTACACAACAGTAGGAATGGTTCATTATGACCTGATTGAAGTGATTAGTGCTGTAGAGCTAATAGTCTGGAAGCACAAATATTTCTCCATACCCTTGTTTGTTATTTCCATACTTATCCAGACCTGGAAATTGCTAAAGTCAAATTCCATACTCTTCCAGGTTTTCCATACTGCGTAGGAACCCTGTTATAAGGAGTATGGCATGTTATACAAGAACCCTGTATTGCAAACAATAGAAAGAGAACCTATCAATCAGTGGAACACACCATTTTTGCTGTTCCTGTTGGGTTTCAACAGCATTTTGGAAAGGAGAAGTTCCTGACGAAGTTGCAGCACCTCCTCCTGTAGGCCCTCAGCTTTCATCTTCCAGGACTGCTCAAGATGGTTAAACCTGCAAGCCAATTGCTCCGCATACTGTCTACCACTTTTCCCTGATGGTCTGGCTTTAATGATGGCAACTGCCACAGCAAGTTTAGTTGATCTTGTGTACCATATTTTGATAGCATTCCCTGAGCACAGAAAGAAAATTACAAACTGAGTTACAAATAACAGTTAGCCTCATGCATCATAGTCAATGTGAATAACATTTGCATAACTTTAAGACTTCATAAAATGGCAAAC
This sequence comes from Alosa pseudoharengus, assembly GCF_046254945.1. NCBI lineage: Eukaryota > Metazoa > Chordata > Actinopteri > Clupeiformes > Clupeidae > Alosa > Alosa pseudoharengus. The sequence continues at coordinate 34,689,951 of NW_027468859.1, read as the reverse complement.
CTATATTAAACTAAGAATAGTGTTTGGAAGCTTCTAAAACACTTTATATTAGATTTGATTAAGAGCCTACAGACCTAGGGTCAGTTTCCCTGAACAGTTCATGTTTATAAGCTGCAACATTAAAAAAAAAACCTTGTCACTTATCAAAATGTAGCCTGTTTGTTCATCACAGTTAATGTTGTAACATTATATAACAACACACTAACAGTTACAACTGGCTATTTGGTGCAAAACCTTGCCACTGTAACTTACATCACAGTCTAATTATGTATCACAACTCAAACCGAATTCAGTAGGGAAGAAATAATGACAGTGATTTACAGATGTCTCACTGTTAGCAAGGAAGACTGTTCTATGACAGCTAGTGCTAACGTTGAGAAAGTTAGTCATGGCTATCTAACAATAATATGCTAACGTTATCGTTACACCAGCTTGGTAAGGATCACCACATAATTGAAACACCGGGTTATAACCTGCACTTTAATGTTATATCAATGTGAATTTGTAATTATGTATTTCTACGTAGCCAACTTAATCGCTGAGAAAACCTCTATTAGAGACTAGATGCTAAAGCTGTCTTAACGTTAGCTATCTAGTCGAACTGGCTGATTCTAGAATGTCTATCGACTGGTCGGTTAACGTTAGCTATCAGAGCTAGCAAACGTGAAGTGGACACAACAGCATGAGTTTTACAGGACTTACCAGATAAAGATTGTTTAGCAGAGGCATTATCCATCTCTGATGAAGCATTTGTCTTCATCAACTGAAGTTAGTGTTACCCTTATTGTGTAGAAGCATTACAGCAGATAGTTTCAAATCAGTCTAGCTTGATAGCATAGGTGGGCAAGGGAAAGCAAGCGGCAAAGAAAAAACGTTCTTCAACCCTTTACTGACGCATGCGCATGCAGTAATCGACAGTTTTGCCAGGTGCTGACAGAGCTGCCAAGTGCAAACAATTAGGTACATAATTATAAATAATAAGTTAGGAAAATGTGTTTACCATAATTGAGATTGTGTGTTCTGTTTTTCATTGTTTACCTGGCATATAGCAGTGGGAATAAAACATTTAATTTGTCTTTTTTTTATTTTAATTTAGTGTCTCTTATAGCCAAAGGTAGGCTAGGCTAGGCCTACTCTGAACCATCTGCCTGATAAGAAAAGCTGAAAGGAAAGGTGGAGGCGGTGTGAAGGATTCTTAATGATGGGTCTCCCTTTTTCAACTGTAAAGGTCTGAAATACTACCTATAGACAGGGAGTCCCCGTCTGTCTGGAGGGCCACCAAGGTCATGTCATCAGCATATTCAAAAAGTGACATTCCATTGTTGCAGGTGATTTCATTAGTGTATATGGAGAAAAGAATGGGTGACAAAACACAGCCCTCTGGGAACCTAGTATTTAAAACAATGTTGCTGAATTTAAAGCCCATCTTTCAAGATAGATAGATAGATAGATAGATAGATAGATAGATAGATAGATAGATAGATACTTTATTGATCCCCAGGGGAAATTCAAGATGAAGACCCCTGTGAAAGAACGTGTAGATAAATAGTGTAGGAACTCGATTTGCGAGAAAAAAATGGAGTCAGACGGTGAAGAGGTCGCAGTAGTCAACTCTTACGATGGGCCATTGCCATATAATTATGAGCCGCCTAGGCGAGAGAGGGGTCAGGCAGAGTTAAGGGGAAGGGTCAATGGACAGAGGAGAGAGATAGGGTCTCCAAGGGGGCCCCAGAACTCAGTAACAAAAAATAGCTGGAGGGTTTTAATATTATTTGCCGTTCATAGTTCCACATACTTATCACACATACAAAGTATGAGCTGATTTGGCCGACCCCCATCTTCCGACCTCTGCCTGGTTTTGCCTGGTTTTCTCGTGTAATGACTCTTAAGATAAACCTGACATACGAAATTGGAGCATCAAGGTGCCTAGCCACGGTGTCCAGAAGACTTAGCATCCTCAAGTTCCCGTTTTGCCTTGAAGACAAATTGGAGCCGGTCCAGACTGTCTCCCACCTTGGTGATAAGCCCCCCAGTGATCAACCTCTCCATGCATTCGCAGAAGATCGAGATAAGTTCCACAGGCCTGAAATCATTTATGGCTTTGGCATTGGGCTTCTTGGGAATAGGGATGATAGTTGACTCTTTAACTCCATGTCTGGAGTTGGTATTCAGGAAAAAGGCTGAAAAGGTTGTCACTACACCATCCAACTGAGCTTCAAACTCCTTCAAAATACGGCCCTAGCCCATCCAGTCCACAGGTTTTCCTCTTAGAGAAGATGGAAACAATCATCCACTCACAACTTCCACAATCTTCTTTTGTGACAGACAGAGGAGTAGTTAGCAGTGCTGCTCAACACAATCAATGGCTGTGCAGGTGGTGTGTCAGTGTTAAACGACAAGGATGTGGATTTTCTTTGGAATTGAGTGAACAACTGCATACAGTATAACCTTTGCTCACGAGAAAGATGTGTTTGCTGTACTGCTGAAACTATTTGTTAATGTTTAATTGCACTTCTGCCCTCTGGAAATTGGAAGTGAATGAAAGGTCCCCAGACCCATTTGAACTGAGATCAGGGCTTAAAAATGCAATAAAAGCAATACAAATGTCTGTGCCTGAAGTTAGACATATATGAGGATGTCATATACTGTAGTCTCATTGGCTATTTAAATTTTAAGCATACCAGCTCACGCCTGAATTCAGGCACGGTGCCTGAACACTTTAAGCCCTGTGAGATATGAGAATTGGTCTAGTGTACTCTGGTATACTCTGTAGCTCCAATACATACCAACATCCCTGAACACACACACACACAAACACACCACACACAGGCAGGCAGCAGCAATGCATCTCTGAGCTGTTACCAGGGGCAGAGACAGTCCAGTGTTGTGTGCAGATGACCCCTATGCAGTCATGCGGCATGTCAATGCCATGACAACAAGCCACTGCTATGTTATTTGTGCTATGTTGCATATGTGTCATCATTGTGTTAGTAATTTGTCCACCATTACTTTGTTCAGTGTTCACCATGGAGATTCTTACTAGTTGTGTATACCATTTTATCACTGTGGATATTCAGTTTGTATGTTAAGGTATTATTCAGAATACCTTATTTTTTGTACTTGTATTATAGGTATTATGGTGTGTCCACTGTCCATATCATATACATTTGTATCAATACAATAGGCTCCCTTGCAGTAATCCACATGTTTTTCTCCCTCTATTGCAGGCAGTCTGTCTATGGGTGCGAATGAGCAGTGCCTTCAGCAAATATTCGCTCACCGCTTCTGTGCGGATGATTAATCTAGTGTTAACTTGACAAATATTAAGCCCTTGACTCTCTGCTTAACTGCTAAGGTTTAAATAAAACGGCGTTATGACCCAGTGGAAAAAACGCACATGACCGGAGAAGGAGAACCTGTGCCATGCCCACGCATAGCCGGCTTGCGCGCTGACAGAGCGAACCTAATAAAGCTGAGTGAGAAGCCTGAGTCGCATCATTTCCGAGAACTTCTGAAGTGATAGGGGATCGCCATCTAACAACAGAGAATGGATACCACCAGAAACATTAAGAGCGATATATAGAGTACAAACAGTATTGTCCAATTTCACTCGGTTTCTTTTACGCAGACTTTGGGTATGGGTTTTCAGAGCAACTGAATGAATAACCGAGTAGTGGAAATATATGAAATGTTGGTGTACCCGTATTCTTCTTCAATCGACGACAAATGGAGTAATAGTTTACAAAAAGAAGATGGAACGAAGTAACCCAAGCTAAAGTTTGTTCGTTTTTCAATTTCACCTATCTAAACGCTGGACACAAATTACACGCTTCAATGGGGTCAAGATGACAAGAAAATTCGTTTTTCTGTGTAAAAATGTATTACGAGGAACCCCTGTGAGAGGAGATATTTTAATATATGTACAAAGGTTATAAACGCTATCTCAAACATCTGTCAAGCGGAGGATGGAGCGTTCTAGTCAGTTCAAGCCAACGTCTGTCATTGGAGAGTTATTAAACATATCAAGCAACGATTCGAATTCAAATTACACTCCAAAGGCAGTGGAAAAAGAAGCAAATCTTGCGTTTCAAGCGAGTGTTGCTATTATATTAGCGTTATTAACTTTTGCCACAACATTATCAAATGCTTTTGTTATTGTCACAATTTATCAATCAAGGAAGCTTCACACGCCAGCAAATTTGTTAATTGCATCCCTAGCAGTGACAGATTTGTTGGTTTCAATTCTGGTGATGCCAATAAGTGCTCTGTACACGGTGAGTCAAACATGGACGTTGGGGCAAGTTATGTGCGACATTTGGTTATCCTCAGATATAACATGTTGCACAGCATCTATATTACACCTGTGCGTTATTGCTTTGGACCGTTACTGGGCAATAACTGATGCGGTAGACTATGCCAAAAAACGGACCTCGGCGCGCGCAGCAGGGATGATTGCTACTGCCTGGGTGATCTCCATCTCCATCTCTCTACCTCCATTCTTCTGGCGTCAGGTCAAAGCTGAGGAGGTGACTAGTTGCACCGTGAACAGTGATCACATTTTTTACACTATTTATTCTACTTTTGGTGCGTTCTACATACCAACGCTTCTTCTCATAGCTCTCTATGGCAGGATATACGTCGAGGCTCGGAAGAGAATCTTGAAACAGTCGCCTAAAAAAACTGGGAAACGACTCACTTCGGCTCATTTGATCACTAACTCACCAGGGTCTGTGGCATCCACTACGTCTCTGAATTATGGAACGCATGAAACATCGTCCTGCGACACAATTTCATCAGCCAATGCAAACCAGGTGAAAGTCACTGTGTCGGATGCCCTTTTGGAAAAGAAAAGAATCTCGGCTGCCAGAGAAAGAAAAGCAACCAAAACTTTAGGCATCATTTTGGGGGCCTATATAATATGCTGGCTTCCATTCTTCATCTACACGTTAATAGCAGGGATGTGTACAACCTGCCCTTTTCACCCTGAGCTATTTGACGCTTTCACCTGGCTGGGCTACCTTAACTCGTTAATAAACCCAATCATTTATACCATGTCCAATGAGGATTTCAAGAAGGCATTTCACAAACTCATATCCTTCAAGTGCTGCAGGGGTTGACCTTGCAGCCCAAACTGATGCTGGTTATTATGTCCCATTTTGTTTTTTGTTTTTTTCCTTCTGTGATGTGTGAGCTTCAACAGGAGTATGTTTGCATATGTTGCTCCTTATCCACTGAAACACAAAAATAATAAACAGGTAATAAGAATTCATATGTATATTCACTGTTGATACATGGTAAATGTAAGGATATGTTGGATATTCACTTAAGATCTAACTTGAACATCTATAGATACTTTATCTTAAATTACAAGCATGCATGTTTTGCAATGGTCAAGTCAATTCTGGCAAAACTGAAACCTCATAATTTGTGCCACTGAGAAACAGCATTGTGCTTGTGAGAATGATCTTCACCAAAAAAACATAATCAATACCAATCCAACAAATGGGGAAAATGATAACAACATTCAGCGGATCAAAATCCATTTGTATTGCCTGTGTGTGTGCGTGAGAGAGAGAGAGAGAGCTCTTACACCCCATAATTTAGTGTAAACGGTGAGGCATAATTATGTCCTCATCCTCAAATATAGGTCTTCAGCTTTGTCATATCTGTCACATCTACTCATTTTGTACAAACCGTATAGCCCTCTCAACAGAGAATGTTTGCCAACCCTTTTTTGACGATCAGTGATTAGGATTGTCTGTGTTTAAGCAATATTTTGTGTTTGTATGAATGTCATTCATTACATCAAACAGTTGTATGTGGAGTATTACTTTCATATGAGGTCTGTTGAACTGTGAGTTAAAAAAAAAAAAAAACACAACCCCAGAAAACACCAACAGAATGTCGTCTGAGACAGCCTACTTTACTGAAAATGCCAAACTTGTTTTGTTTTTGAACACTCATCCTGGAGAGTACTATCCATTATACTTGGATTCATTTTGTTCAAAGTGTAAAACAGAGGAGCACACATACAAACTGCCCTGGTGTGCCTAAACCCGAGACAGACAGGGATGAAAAAAAGTATCAACCAAGGGAGGAATGTTTCTCCTGCTCCATGGGGTGGTGCATAAAGGGCTATAGCCCCTTGTTATGGATATCATACTTCATCAAAATGACTGCTGTACTATAAATGCTTGTCTGCAAATAAGCAATGTATTGTGAACTGCCTTGGATGTGTGGGATTAGACCCATCCACATAGAGTAAAAAATACTGCTGCTATCAAAAAAGACAATAAATAAAATTTGATCATACATTTGAGGGATATGGTAATTTTATTGAGGCGGCGGGGTTAAAATAATGGGGATTAAGGAGGATTTAATAGGCTTGCTCTTGTGGAAAAACTCACAGGGATTGATATCGAAAAGATTAAGAGTGTCTGCCAACACGTTAAACAATTGTATGACTATGGGAAAAAACTATGACTGGACAGGATGAGCAAATGAGAAAGACCATCATTTTGCTTTATTTTAACACCCCCGCAAATCCGCATCAAATTACAAAAAAGGCAATTGACCAGTCATAGTTAAGGAAAATAATAAGTCAGAGAGTGGCAGTGCTGTATAGGACAAAGGTGGCTCAAAAAATGTAGACATGCTAAAATGGTTGTTTTATTACTATCCTTTATGCTATGATGATGAAATCAACCATGGTGAAAAATAGGGTCAGATTTTTTGTACGCCCAGTGAACCTTTAACAATGATTTCCCTTCAAAGCAAAGCCCTACAGTATATTCTCTCTTTGTGTTAGATTGAAAAGGGAGAAAGTATAAGTATAAGTATGATGAGAAAGTATGTCTTATTGTCATCCAGAAATCTGCAGCTTTGTGCAATATCGTAATCTAACAAAAACAAAACAATAACACCCTGCTCTCTCTCTCCTTCTTGCTCTCTCTCTCTCTCTCTCTCTCATTGGAACAGATGTGGCTGAAATCTAGTGAAATTCATTTAAAAAAACCCATAGATAACAGTTTCCATGGTTTCTTTTTCATATTTCTTGAGTAAACAGGAGTCTCTGTACGTAATATTTAATTTAGATGTGTGACAGACATAACCACATGACGTATGTATGAGATTGTGTATTATATTCATTCTGTTGAGTGCGCCATCTGACCGTATATTCAGGTCACTTGATTGGGACCTTCAAAGCATCCTTTTAATTAATTGTCTGTGATGGCAGAGTGACATCTCATTATCTCTAAAACCACAGTAAAAATAACTTATTTCTCCACCAAGACTGATATTGGTGGACTGTTTGTTCTTATGTATAAATAGTGGGAACGCATTCTATAAAAGCATCCCTCAATCCTTGACCACCATGGGCATCAATTATCTGGGGATGTTTCAGCTCAGTGGAGTGGCATTATCATCTGCTTAGAAGTGTAAGGGCACGGCTGACTTCAGAGGAAGACCGAGAGAAAGTGCGATATAAGGAAAAGTGAGATAGCGAGAGAATAGGGAAGAGTGCAGAACAGGAAGTGGGAGTGTGGGAGAGATAAGGAGAGATTTAGTGAGTCCATGTGTGTGTGTGTGTGAGAGAGAGAGAGAAAGAGAGAGAGACAGAAACAGAAAGAACGAGAGATATTTATTTACTTACTTACTTGCTCATAAATAATCTATAAAGGCTCATTTCTCATTTCTGTGAACGAGATTGGAACACTACCTTGTCTCCTAGTGGACCCCAGACTCCAACTTGAACAGTTTGTGGCGAATGAATGGTTGAGTTGGAAGGAATGAAACATGGGGTTTTGTCGATTTCCATTTCTATCAAAGACCGCTGTTGAGAAACTGTCTCCATTCCTCTGCTCATTGCTACTGATGGCTTTGAGATCTGAAATATGTCACTGAAATGTTGCCATTAAAGGTAGCGACTGCAGTTTTTGACAGATGCTGAATTGAATATACAGCAATGCAGTCCAGTTCAAACCCCATCAGAAGACCATTAAGGCAGCATGATGAAAGACAACATTTTCTACCTTCAAATCTCACAATGAAGACATAAAAAATAAGGACATTCTCTCATTCTGAGTAATCCATGTGTCAGGTTGCTGTCTTCCCATTTCCAGGTTTTTTCCTCGGGCCTGGTAGCATGCACCACATCAAGTCAAAAGGTCTGTCCACTTAGGTCATGGTGTAAGAGAAGTTGATGGCAAAGATCAAACTTCCCCTCCAAGGAAAACAGGTCCTGTGATATTGGCTGCAGATCTGAGGCAGAAGGATCTCTGTCTGGCTAACCAAACTTTCTCTTTATAGTCCAACCATAGACGCTCATACCACAACAATGACAACAAAAGGCATCTTATAATAAAGGATGCGGTAAATTTGCTTTGGAATTTGATTAGTGGCCCCACCCTGTTTGACTTATCAACAGCTGTTGTAGTGACACATCTAAATAAAGGTGATCTCAGTTGAGAAATAGGTTGCCTAAATTTACCGGACAGCATTCAATTTGTGTACTCCTGCAGAGGAACGAGATTATAACCATAAACAAGTTATAACAAAATGACCCATTGCCTGTTGTGACAAATTGGAAATAACATTGAACTTACAGTATAATTCAGTTTTACTGTTCGAGACTTAGCCTGTGTTCTGTTATTCATTATTGTACCATCTACAATAAATCATCATCTAATCGCCGATCCTGATCCCGCCGTCAAGCTTTATTGACCATCTTCATACAACCATTAGAACTAAAACACAACGCAACAACCAGAGAATCCTACAACAGGGTATAGCATACAAACAGTTGCTAGATAACCGTAGCCCAAACGTTTACACTTAGTCCAGTGAGACACACTTACAGTACAGCACATTCAGCTTTGTGGATAGTAAGTCTTCTGCTGGAGTGGAACAGATTGATGAACTGTTTTCAGTGTTAGGGGTTGTCACTGAGCTCTCAATAGATGTGACAGTGAATTCAGATCTCATGTTGGTACACAACATGTGACATCAACCTTGGACATGAACCAACTAATATTATTTATTTATCACTGTCTTTTGTAAGTTTTGTCTTCATTTGAAAGTTAATATTTATTCAGTGACTACTAACAACATCAAGCCATGATGATAAGTACCAAATGTGGATTCCTGGTGTACAGTATATGCACCATTACCTTTTAGAAAACTTAGCATTTTTTTAATAGTTAAAGTTTAAAAAATAATAATACGTTTATTTTATATAGCGCCTTTCTCAAACCCAAGGTCGCTTTACATAGTAGGAAGGCAAGGAAACACAATAACAAACAAACAAAACAATACAACAAAGACAAGTTATCTGTATGGAGCTACAGTATGTGTTGGGTGTGGAGAAGTGATCATTAAACAGAAAGGTCTTGAGATGTGCTTTGAAGAGAGGAAGAGACGCACAGGCACGAAGAGGTTGGGGCAGGGAGTTCCAGAGTTTGGGGGCTAAGGCACTGAAGGACCTGCCACCCAGGGTGGAGAGTTCTTAAAGTATAGTTCTGAAAACTGAGTATTTTTTTCAGGGGCGTAGATTTGCGTGGGGACCGAAGGACGTGTCCACACCAATGTAAAATTACGACTGAAATGTCCCCACCAATATTCAGGTTGAAATGGGGGGGAAAGCGCTCACATGCGCTACACAAAGAGTTAAATCATTTCTCACTTCAGTGCTGCGGATCATCTCGTACAGATCTTGTAATGTGCAGTAGCCTATAAGAGTAAATCGCGCTGATTTGAAGTTACCTATAATAACTACCAGTGAGCCGCAGTCTCCTGCGCAGCATGCAGCGCTTCAGCTTTACTTCACTAAGCATGAAGTGCGTCCAAATTCACCCATTCTTCTCTGTTGAACTCCTCGAGAAGTAGGCTACTCATCACACATGTGTCACATGAAAGAGCCTTTTGTCAGCTTTTAAACGGTGCTAGCTAGCCACTGTTTGCTGTGATAAACAGTTCGCGAGAAAAATAACTTCAAGAGATTTAATAATTATTCTCTGCGCCCATCTCCACATCCATTCGTCTCGGTGGAATATCGTAGGTAGGCTTACACACTCTTCACACAACACATGACAAACCATATATCAGAATAAACAGCAGACCTTACCGAACACAGGGGTGTAATGTATTCCCGTGTATAGTTAGCTGTTCCAGAGTAATCCGGTTTTGAAATAAATTATAGCAAAATTCAACATGGTCTTTCGGCTGCATTTCTTAAAACTGAGCTGTGCTTACATCGCCTAGATATCTGTAAATATTAGAATCAAAGAATATACAGGCAGCTCACGGTTAAGTTTGTCAATGTAGCCTTAATGATTTCTTTTCACAAAATGCTAAGCATGCATGTATTTAAGTTTCTTAAAACTGAGCTGTGCTTAAATGATTTCATAACAGACCAAATAGAAAATAAATGTTAAATATAGCCTACATATCTGTACATATTAAAATCAGATTATGTAGGCTACACAGTGTAGTTAGATCAAGTTGGACAGTAGCACATTTTAAATCATGGATAGTAGTTGGACAGTAGCACATTTTAATAATTTTAGTGGCTGGTGAAAGAGTTGAGTGTTTGTTTTTTTTCGGGTGTGGGGGGGTAGTGTCCCCACCAAAGCTCAGACCAAACCTACGCCCTTGATTTTTTTAATAGTTAAAGTTAAAAGTATAGTTCTGAAAACTGAGTATTTATTCCAGGATCAGAGTGGGGCACAGGGTTGTATGTGACAGTGTAGCATCCAAGGTCTGTACCCTGATGCGCCAAGCTCAGCTGTTTTGGTTGAACCCTGCTTATGACCCCCACTGTGATGATGTTTGAGGTTCCTTCCTCCGATGGCTCTGACAACTGGCCGCCACCCCCCAAAAAAGATGACCTGCTTTTGCATCTGGCCTCCATCAGATAATGAGAAAATGGTCATATATGGCCTGGACTCTGGGAGGACGACTTCCATCTTCACTGGACAGAAAAAGCACAGAAAATATTTCCTTTAGAGAGCAGCTCTGTCAAACTCAATTCTTAACCTGCATGGAATCCAGGATGCAGTGAGATGACAGTATCCACACAGTATATAACAGGATTAAACTTGCTCACTAAATTATAACATTTTAGGGGCAGAGAGCAAAGTATCTGTAGCAGGTCCTGGCCCACTTCGGATGACTGAACCCAAGGAAGAACCAGAGCAAACTAATAATTTCAAGCTTTAATGGTACAAGTGACTAATGTTTTGACGCACACAGCGTCTTCCTTAGAGTCAAACTGTACTGTTTGACTCTGAGTCAAATTATTTGTGTTCTCCGGTCCTTCCCTGGGTTCAGTCATGAAAGAAAACTGTTATTACAGAAAATTAAAAAAATATATATATTGTTATGACATTAGGATATTATAACAAATCAAGTGTAATGGAAAAAAAGGAGTTTCTTCCAATGTGCTTCTAAATACTGAATCACTTCATACTCATACATGGAGAATTACCCACAACAGGCTTATTTCCACTTAACAGCTCTCTTCTCTCCTCACATGACTTCTCTCTTTCTCAGATGTAAGGGGAGCGCTCTCAGCACCTTGTCACGTCTGTGTTCAGACTCACCCATACATGTAGGTGTTTATGTCCCGCTGCCACTGTCGCACCACTGGGGAGGCTATTTCTGCCACTACAGACTGTCTGTGACCACATGGTGTAATGAGACATGTCCAGAGACACTAGACGAGATGTGTGTGTGTGTGTGTGTGTGTGGAAAGTGTGCTCGGCTGGTGATGAAGAGATTGCTTCCTAAAGCCCCATCGGTCTGTATTACTTCAGCAAAGGGCCCCGGCCAAGCAGTGACTCATCAATCCATCTGGCACAGAGCAACAAGGGCCTTCCTGCTGGCAGAGGCTCTTACAAAATACTCCCATTTCCCTGCAGCGCCATGAAACACCCGAACGAAGATGACAATATTAGGGTGGTTCCTCATTGGCCATTCTAACTGCCAAGAGTGATTGAACTTAAACAATTAAAGAACAGTTAAAAATGCTGGGCATTGATGCCTTGCCAGCATAGAGTCAGAGGAAATTATAGTGTGTGGAGACAGTTTCCCTTGAGCTTGAGGTGGTCAACTCTCTTGGTATGTTGATAACAAAAAATATAAAATAATTTTGAGGGGGGTAGAAAATCAGTGTGCAGTCAAATGCTTTGGGCCTGGCATACAGTAAGCTCATCATAGTGTCATCTATCAATTGGATTGCTTTGAAGTTGGCAGCAGTCATGTGGGATGTTTGTGTGCTGCCTGAGATTTTTACATAAAGTGTGATTTATCACAAAGCAGTAATGTCCTCCTATCTGCTGGGGGGGGGGGGATGGATGTGGGAGAAACACCTGAGGCGTCAAACAGATCTGAGCTGTGAACCTCAGCACAGTTCAAGGTTGAGATGAGGTAAAAGATCACAAGGGGCAGGGAGGGGAGAAAATGGACAAACACACACACACACACACACACACACACACACGCACACGCACACACACACACATGCACGCACACATTCACACAAACATGCACCCACACACACATATGCATGCATGCAAACACACACACACACATGCATGCACACATGCACACACACACACACACACATACATGCACGCACACAAACACACACAGACAGACACACACGCATACACACACAAACACATCCCTCATGCAGACATCGCTGCAGGGCTCCTAGTGAAGTGGGCCTCACTCAAGGGCTAACTGAGAAGAGTGCGGCCAGAGTTAACGACAAAAACAATCTAATGTTATTTGATGAACCACATTTCCTCTCCACTTCGAAAGGTTAGCCTGCCAGGGAAAAAGATGCTTAATTTAGCTCAGGTATATGAGTCTGGCCTTTTCTATTCTGCTCTAGATTGCCTTGGCATATAATTTGAAGGCAGTGGACACTTCAGTTTGTCTTTATGAATAAGGGAAGCAAATACAGCAATACATTAAAATTATGTTGCAGGAGGTTCACGTTTGATTCAGATGACTCATTGATCTAAAATGCCAACCTATTCTGTCATCATAAGCAGGTCCTGTGGGCAGCCCAGGCACTGAAAACAAGTGTGTGTGTGTGTGGGGGGGGGGGGGGGGGGGGCAGCCTCCCCCAAAACAAAAACAAAACCCTGCAAGGAATTTCTCTGGAAATACTGAAGATATGGGTGAGCTACCTCTCTGGCGTGTTTTGTTTGATCCTTGGCTGAAATAATTTACAGACGGTCATGGATGGATGGTCGTTCTTTTCCAGAGTCTTTTGCTAGTCTGCCCCTGTATGAAACCCAATATCTGCCCCTCAGTGACCTGCTTATTTAAGAACAGAGTTTTCAGCATTCTGGAGTCCGATAGTCACTTATCTACGCAACACTCTCCTTTATTGGAAACAAATGCATGGGTGAGCTGGAATTGCTTTCATAAGCTATAAACACCCCTCAACTGAGAACTCAGGCAAACTTCATATGTATTATTAATGTAACCACTAAAAAGTTGAGTTGAAAGCATTAGGGTGAATGGTGTTGTGGTGCAGAATAATAACTTCAATAACCCTTCAGAAAACTATATGCAGTGAACAAATGATGTTAGGGAAATGGGCTGCTAGGACAGCTGTTAAATATCTATACTTCTTTGTGTAGAAAAAAATGTAAGCACATATTCTGTAATTGTCACTGCAACTGGGTAAACCTGCTTAAAGAGAACCCAGCGTTGAGTTAACGCTTTCTTTCTTTCTTTCTTTCTTTCTTTCTTTCTTTCTTGCTTTCTTTCTTTCTTTCTTTCTTTCTTTCTTTCTTGCCACTTCTATGCTCCTGATGGCACCTCTCAAGGCAGTGTTCCCTGGTGCTTGTAACACCATACATCAAATAGCATTGACTATAGCATCCCACTGGCCAGACATGTTCATCTATTTGACCAATGTGTGTTTTCATCATCCCACAGAAATATTTTTTTTATTTTGGTTATTTTGTGTGTGTGTGTGTGTGTGTGTGTGTGTGTGTGTGCATAGTGTTTGCATATGCTGGCAGGTCAGCAGTGTGATTATTTTCCGGAGTGCAACATGGGAAGATGTGCAAGGAGGTGTGTGAATGACAGCAGTGGGTCGATGTGGCAGCGGACCAGCGTTGCACAGCTGCGGAGCTGGATGGGGGAGCTGGAAGCCTGCCACACCACAGCCTCCTTATCTGCCCAGCATCACACAGGGGAGCGTGATTACATGCAGCCATGGGGTTTGGTGCCTGAATGTCAAAGCAGCATGCTGTGGCTGGAAGTGTATTGACGTGTCTCTTTGCATGTAACTTTGGGAGGAGATGAGCATGTGGTGTATGTTTGTACACCCCCCATCTGCTTTTTACCACATCTGTTATGATGAATATCCTTAATGCTCTTGAGGGGAGAAGATAGCCTATTTTCGTAGTTGTATCAAGCCTGTTGTGTTTCCATCAAAAATGACAGTCTTTAAATAGTTCAGTCTTCTGTCTCTAATTATAATAATAATAATAAAAAAAATTTAAACTCATGAGGATTCATAACATCCTTCACTCTACTAACTTTAACAGGATAATAAATTATGAAATACATTAAAGATAAATAAAGTTTCTTTCAAATAATTTACCATTGTTACATTCACTGTGTCTCCTTCAAAATGCATGTCCAATACTGTACTTCTACAAGGGAAAATGAAAAGTTAAATCATCAGATATCACATTTAATTAAATTAGTTGGGTGTTAAATTTTCCGTCATAATCACACTGGTCATTTCTGACCAAAGACACAAGTGATATTAAGTTGCAAAATTACAGATTTTATGATGTATATTTTATGCAGATTTTCAAAGTGTGTGCTTAATGTATTGTTAGATACATACCGAGATTTAGATTTTCAGTTTGTTGGATAACATTAAAGTCGCTCTAAGCGATGTTACTCAGTTTCTAAGCTAAAACATTTTTTGTCAAATACAGCAAACATCACCTCACCATTCGCTATAGCTGCCTGTGCCCTGAACACTGTAAAAAAACGCGAGCTCTGTGGACAGCCCAGGCTCCTAAAACAGCAACAAAAACAACTTGGTCCAGCCTGGACCATAAAAACATAAGCTAAACACCAGATACGTGTTTAGGAGAGTTACAATTGCACGGGAGAGAGGGGGAGGGAGTACATCACTTAGAGTAGTGTTTCCCAAACTTTTTTTCCCAAACTTTTTTTCTGACAGACCATCGCGACCCATTTGACTTCAGATCTAACATGCAACCACCAATATTGTTTTAGGCCACAGGTTCTCAAACTTTTATATGCCCCCTCTAACCATTCTACAGTGCCATATGTAATAGCGCCTATGTCTTGCCTACTACCACTACTATTACAGGGATTGGTGATGCACTGACTCAGTTTCCCACAACTCTGCAATCTCAATTACACATGAAACAATGTTAAATATTTTCAAAGCTCTATAAAATTCTCGCTCAGTTTTGTACAAACACACAACCTCAGGTTTTCCTCATCCTGCTTTGAACACAGTTGTGTTGCATTTTGGGCACCATCAGCGTGGAAAGTTACCTAAAAGAACGTTTTAATGCGCATTCGAGAGTTTGGTAATATTCTTGCATTCTACGCAATCGTCACTCTTCAACATAGTAAGCTGTTCCTGTATATCTAAAGAGAAATGTTGTAGGCTACGTTGCGTTGCAGAGAAATGGATCCACAACAGCGTTAATTCCGATGTAAACATAGCAAATAACTCAAGTCGTTATATTGTAGCCTATTTCTGGAGGTTTCTTTGGAAAGTTGAATCCGCAAGTTAAGTGTCTGTAGGCCTTATACTAAGGCTGTGTATTGATGTTGTGACAAACTATGTTGTTGAAAGAATGTGAAATGAATAAATATCAGAACAAGAGGCTTTTGCGCAATAGCCAAAAGATAATGCGCTTTTACTGTAGCCTAGTAGAGTTTGCGAGGTGGAAAACAAGATTAAATAATAGCTTTTAAAATGTCAATTTAAATTGTAGCCTTATATAATGCACTGGTGTGCATTTTAAATCCGAAATAATAAGGAATGTGAGTGAGGAGGCTGCTATTAAATTTAAAGAGTGCATCTACAATTGAAACTATCAGCCTTTGACGCAAATTTAATAGCCATGCCCGGTACAGGATGTGTGCTTTAGTTGACAGCATGGTAACTAGATTTTAATCGGTCAACGGAAGCAGCTGTCCGTTAATGTTCATGCTGATTTTGCAACTGCGAGGTCCATGGCAGGCGCCCCACAGAAATGTTTCATTTTGCGAGTAAGATGCACGCTGCCCCCTCTGCGGCGCATTCGCCCTTAGTTTCAGAGCTATTCTAGGGCCGTGACTGTGGTAAACAAACTATATCCTAATAGAAAACTGATAGCTTTCCTGGTTAAATGGTATAAGCTAGGCATATTAGCCTACACAACATAAATTGTGCTGGCGACCCAAATAAAATCTCCAGCGACCCACCCGTGGGTCGCAACCCAGTATTTGGGAACCAATGACTTAGAGCACCTTTAATATCTTGTATTACCAAACTGGGATGAATAATCCATGGTAACTGTGTGCAGCCTATGTGGCCTGAGCTGACTTGCTCTACTTCTCTCCTCTGGAGTGAGAGTGTGATGGGTGGCCCAGACCCAACTTTGTCACACCATTCCTCTCGCCTAATCAGAGATTCATTTCAGCCTGTCACGTCGCAAGGTGCTTCTGCATGCAGCATCAGCTCCCGAGCTGATAACATAATTATCGCCGTTTTCATTGGCAGAGAGAGGCACCAATGATCCGTTGATCCGAACGCACAGTCACAAATCGATGACAAGCATATACTGATATGTTAATCAGTCATTCAGTCTGGCTGGCGTCGTGTGGCACTGTGGCAGGTCAGAGGTGCCGGTGGCAGGGGTGCGGTGAGGTAGAGTGCGGATAAACAGAAAATGAATTGGAAATGTGAGAATGGAAGGAGACGCTGAGGCGGTAGAGTGCATATGCACTTGGTGGTGTCATGGTCATGGGTAGATCAGGAATTGAATTGAAATTGAAGGATGAACGAAATACCCAGGTGTGTTTAGATGAAATTGCTATATAGTTAGATGAACCTTGAACAAAGGGAGAGAGTAGTGATCCCACCCAGCCTTGAACCTGGGTACCTGAACACATGCAGATTAAGCGCAACACCAAAGAGCCAGGCTTTTTAGTATGGCAATCAGAGCAGAAATAATGGCCTTTGTAAGATAATTGACATATGTAGGCCTGAGTCGCTTCGGATAAAAGCATCTGCTGAATGAATGAATGTAAATGTATGTTAATGTTTCATATGACATTTATGATTCCACTTTCTTAATGCTCAAAATGGCCCTCTGTAATAATAGGGAAGACTGAAAGAGATCAAGCTGATTAGATAGTTTCTTTGCATCAAATGAATCATAAAATTATTTCCTATTTTGTAATAATTGATTCTATTGAATTATATAATGATAAAAGCCTTAAAATCGCAATATTGTCTTGCAGCAAATGAGTGAGGAAAAGTTGCTGCTGATTTATGCTACTATGTTCATGCAGTTTTTGCCTAGACTTGCCCATACCCATCCTGTAACTGTCCTTTGCTTGTAATGTTCCATTACTCTGGAGTGGTACTGACTGGTTAAAATGTAATGTTCTCATGGACATCAAATACCAACCCCCACACAGAGTAAGCAATTAAAATAGTAACACCACAATATTAATATTGATATTGCAATACAATTATACAAATATAAATGATAATCATAATATTATTATAAAATTATAATATTATAATAGTGTTTAACAGAGTAACATCCATTGGTAACCGATTATAATGTAACCTCCCCAACCCTGTGCACACTAGCATGACAAATAAAAGATAAAGAGAGATAGGTACACATGGACAAATTATAGCTGCTACCCTGCTATACAGTGCTTAATAGCATCCTTCACCATGTCAAACAAGTTGAAATTCCAAATACAACTGACTGCTAATTAAAAGCTTAGCATGTTTGCCCCTAAGCGTTAGATGCAATGTACATTATAATAACTCTTAAAAGTGAGCCTGTTCCTGAGATCAAACTTCTAGACAGTATTGATTGAACCATTGTGGCATCATGCTGAGACAAGGCTAACTGCTCCTGCCACTGTTACTGTACGTTGTCACTGCTATTGGCAGTTGTGTCAGCACAGATGCCCATGGCAAAGTCTTGATTGCTACAAGGTCAGTCCAAGCATGCTTAGAGTACACCAGCCACTGTTAAATAGACAGCCGCCACTTTTGTGAAAGACATGCATAACTTTTATATGAATTTATTCTGTGGAATATGTGTAGGGTCTATACACCACAATCTGCCATTACTACAGGTAACCATGGAAACATTACTTATAGAATTAGAGGACTCATTATATATTTGGCAAGAAAGGTTGATTGACTTTTGCAAACCAACCCACAACAATCCCCAACATAAGCAGCATACTGATTACTGCATAATCATGCACACAAACAAACGTAAATACCAAAGAACAAAGCCTGATGCAAACATGCGCAAATAAGCAAACAAATCAAACTGAGAAAACAATGCATAATGCATAGAACCGCAGAGTTTGTAAATACAAGTGTACAAGGACGGAAATTTATGGAAGCATACTGTGCATTTGGTCCAGCAGGGGGGAATCTTTTATGTGTTGCGATATTGTGTGTGCAAGTCAGTTTCTACAGCGCGTTTGACGTTCTTTTCTCTATTTTTTTTATTTAGATCCGATCAATTTGTTACCATCAAAGTACAGTGACAAAAAGGTTTCTCAGGAATGCTGTTTTCCATCTTTCTTCTATAATGAACCCATTAAACTGCCACCTGCCATGTCTTCGTTTTAGTTTCACTTTATTAGTCTGATCTTTTAATCTTTCCCCCAGCTTACAATCAGAAACAGCTTTCAAAAGGCAGAAACATTTGCAGTAGTTTGAATTCAGATATTTGTTAGTTATTATATTCATAATATATGCTGCCTTTGTATTTACTTTAATACAAGCACATTCTATATCTCTTTTGCCATGGCAGACTCACTGCCTGTCCAAACCCCACCTTCTCTCATATATAAAAATAACTAAACATAATTAACATATTTGCATTCATCTGGAAACCCCCGAATCACCAGGGCATCTCTGTTATCTGAGTGCAGGGGGTGTGGGCGCATTCCATCAGAGAATGTATCAAATATCCATGGTTACAGAAACATCATGCATTAACTTTACTGTTCTACAACTGACTGTCATGATATGATAAATGATTCACCTATTGCCATCCGGAAGCATAAATGTAATGTTGGAGCTACGGGGCGGGGTTTAGTACAATAAACGAACATGGCTGAAACCTAGAACAGGTCTCGTGTGTACTCAACACAACACATCGAAACACTGACAACACGGCATTTCTCGCATGGAGACTTTAAAAATGATATCAAACACGAGCAGATTATAATTTCTCCTTTGACAAATATAGTTAAAGTTCAGGCATTTTCCTGTGGTCCAGGAGAGGCCCAGGCCTGAGTTAGGCCCTCAGCAGTGACGAGAACCGAGACCAAATGGCAGCTGAAACCAGAGACTTTCTAGTTCACTGTATGCATAAACGGGGCTACTATTGATTACAACAGCTTTTGTCAACATACCTTTCCACTGGTTTAGGTATCAAAATGTCTGGATTTACAAATCCATGTCATAAAGTTTCCAAATACTCATACATGCTATAAAGGAGAGCCCGACCTGTAGAGAAACTACAACACGTCTTTTAATCTGGTTGAGAATGAGTTTTTTTTTTTTTAAAGCACGTTTTTGGCACCTAAAACGCTGTAGTCGTGTGGACGAAAGGCCAAAACGATACAAAACATGTTTCACAAAAATACCATTTCCGTCGTTTCATTGTTGACAGCACCTAAGGCAGTGCTGAGTGAGAGGAGGAACCCAGGGCAGGAGAGCAAAGACAACTCAAGGCACCAAGAGAAAGCCTGTAGCTGAGGAGAGCCAGTAGTGGGCCGGGGTGGCCAATCACACACCACCAACTTCAGACACCAAACCTCAAATCAGCCACCAACGGTGACAAATACATTTGTGAGAAATAAAAAGAATCTTGAAAACAAATGTGGGCTGCATAAACCCAATAATAAAAACACACACCCACACCCACCCACACACAAACACACACGCACAGGACGTGTAATGTCAAGAAAGCTGCATAAACCCAGTACTAAACACACACACACACACGCGCACACACACGCACACACACACACACGCACACACACACACACACACACACACACACACACACACACACACACACACATAGGATGTGTAATGTCAAGAAAGCCATCTGTTTCACACACTGACACGGTCCAAGCAAGTCTGAGCCAATGCAGTGTAGGCCAAGCAGCCTAATTATGAGATTCCTCTAGGGATCTCTAGGATCTCTAGGGCCACCATGTATGTACTGATATCGATTGATCTATTGATCTATTTATTTATCTATCTATTGATTGATTGATCAATCGTTCGATTGATCAACCGTAACGCTGCTTAGGCTTGACTCAGATAATCACATCCTGGTCATATAAAAAAGTATTTTGTGTGTTTTGGCACACTTCAGTAAGCTTATTTTGCACTCCCTTGACCTTGAAAGGATCAACCTGAAGCAATTTGACAAAATGTAATTACTTTATTGAAAATGAAGGCACTGTTGTATTCTACAGAGATGTCATGTCTAGCATGTGAAAACATCCCAAATTATACACTTTGATTACTTTGGCATATTTTTTCTCTCACTTTTTCTCATACATTTCCTCCCAAAGCAAAAACATAACATTATTGGACTAAATCCAAATGTGGTCCCGCAGCATTTCTTTTTGTTTACCGAGTTATGAAGAAGAAGTAGTTTGTCTCATGGACAACGTTCAAAATGGCGGGAAGATAGACAGCAACACAACGATCCGTCACTTGCTCTTACCACTTTCATCTCTGTCATTATCATGGTACAGTATGTGATGGTTCTGAGGGTATGGCAGAGGCAGACAGACATGGGTGCATCAACACATGCAGTGCTGTGCAAGTTCACAATTTAAGTTTCACAGTACTCACAGATTAAAATGAGCAAATTCACATTCACACTTTTGAACAAGTTCACAGTCTCATTTAAAGTCTTCTTTTATCTGGGCTTATCTTTATGACCGCTGCTAATGCGGTGCAGCACGGTCATGTATATGTTTTGTTGATTTTTCAGCAATTCTCGATTGATGATTCCAGTGCCAGTGGGCCACCAGTACATATGAAACTTGCCCATGCATGCAGTCCTATTAAGCTATCAAGCAGTTCAGGCTGTGCATGTACATGGCCCTCAGGCAGGGGCGGACTTGGACACTTTGAGGCCCAAGGCAAAGGATTCCGAGGCCCCTCCGAGCCCCCCACACACACACACCACAACCCTAAAACTAAAACACACTTTTTTCTGTAATAATGGGACGCCGAGGCATACTCAAATACAACAAATATTTATTGCCATACACTGTAAAAATTATAAGATCCTGGAGGAACTTTTAGGGGTTCTTCAATTTGAAACTGTGGGGGAACCTCAAAAGGTTCTTCGAAGAACCTTCAAAGAAAGGTTCTTTGAAGAACCTTTTCAAAGGTTGCTTGAGGAACCTTTTGAAGTTCATTACAGAACCTTCATTATTATTAACCTTTATTATTATTATTATTATTATTAGAATGTATTAACCTTTATTGTTATTATTATTTTTATTATTAGAATGTGGGATAAATGTATGAAACAACAGATGTATTTAAGCAAGAATTTAATCAAAAGCGTCAAAGCATGTCAATGGCAAAATATTAGGAATACTGTACATGAAAGGATGGACAGATAGATACATAAATAAATATATAAATAAACAAATAATACACAGGCTACATAGATGAAGGCATGAATGAAAACATCTATTAAACAATGCTATTAACAAGAACACAATTAACTTCCTAATCTAAATGAAATAGTCAATAAATGATTGATTGAACTATTGAGTATTTAATTTAGAGTATGAAATTTGACATCCGAAATACGGCAATGGGGATTTTTTTCTTTTGTCTTAATATCACACATAGACTGTAAAAACAACAATGTCTTGTTCACGGCCTTTGGGTATTCCATATTGAAAATTAAATAAACTGCTAGCAATGCTCCAATGCCCATCAACACATCTTCTGGTGTTACGACGTCTTGTCCGTCCATGCAAAGTGTAATGGTGGTGTCTTCCTCAAAGGGGTTGCCTCTCATGTATAGGGTAGGTGTGGGTGTCTTGGATATCTGAAAAGTACAGAATAACAGTATTTAGAATGGGGATTGGTGATATTCAAGCCCATTGGCAGGGGAAGTTTCTAACAGTGTCAAATGACTGGTACTCTTACCTTATCCACAACGTATGAGCCTGTCAGGATTGTCCCCAAACAGATATGGCCGCTCTGCTGCAAAAAGTCCTGAATTTGAACAATATACTGGATAAGTCTTATAGCAGTAATAACATACTTGTAATTCCATACAGTTTTATAGCAGTAATGACATGAAGTGTAAATCAAACTTCTTAATACCTTTGTATTTGTAGGTTGTCTCCTTACAGGCCTGATTTAGTGCAGATTGGTACTTAGGTCAATGTTATGCAGGTGCTGAATTTCAGAGAAAACCTTTAAAAAGATAAGAACAAATTACATGTTTGCTTGGCAGAAGAACATCTGAAAAATAATTTGCAGTGAACTAAATGCCAAATGTTAACTCACAGTTCAAATGTGGTGTAAAGCTGGGTATTCAGTAAGGATTTCCTGTGTGGAGTGGCGTTGAATAAATGCCACTCTGTCACTGATTGTTCTCCTTATTCTGTTTTCAATCGTATTTAGATCAGGGTTTACTTTTTAACACTCCTCCTTCATTTTTGTCTCATTGTCCTGTAAATGTTACATTCAATTTAAAGTAAAGGTCAATTTGGTTAAAGAAATGTAATAAGTAGTAATATATGGTGTTTAATCATCATCTGAAAACTTACATTGGATTTGGATACGCTTTCATCACCAAGAACATCTACAACCTGTCAGTGTAAAAAGATCATCAGTGAACATATGCACACGCACGCACGCACACACACACACACACACACACACACACCATACCTGAACTACAGTGTTTGCATCCTGGGTAGCAGGTATCTGTGTGAATAGAAAAAAAATAAGTGTGGTTTCCCTCACATTGGATTGAGTTTTGTCCTGGAATCAAAGTAAACTGCAATAAGGATCACAGTGAAGTGTAATTCTGAAAGCTTCTGCTTGAGATACAGATGCATTTTGCTTTGTGAGGAAAAGGTGACTTGCCTGTGATGAATTTTGCCTTTTCCCATACTTTGCTCGATGGTATCCAATTTCAGGAAGGCTCAGTGGGATTCTTTCCTTCTTGAATTTGTTTTTAGCATTCCCAACCAACTATAATATGAAAGGTTATATAAACCAATTACCCTAAAGGAAAATTCAAATGCAATGGCCTGGTTTATACAGGTGTTAAGCAACATACCAACAGAAGTGAAGAGTGTCATAGGCATACATGATTCAATTGCATCTGTAAGTGAGCAGACTACAACAACCTGAATACCCCTGACAGGAATATCCCATCCCATTATCCCTACTTGTTAGGTGCCCTAAAAAAGGACCCTCACTACAGCCAGTAGGCCTAACTATGTTTATTACTTTAATAATCTACTTACATGCATATCCTGGTCCTGTGCGATCCCGGAGGAAAGGGTGCTTAGACAGCAGCAGCACAAATGTCATGATACTGGATACCTTTGAAATTAAACATAGAGATGGAGTAGCCTATATTTTAAATGACTTAATGATTGAAATGACTGGTTGTTGTTTTGCGTGAATGCAAATGAAGAACAGTAAGTAAAGCTGTAGGCTACCTCATGCTACACACTTACCACATAGAAATTGAATCAAATAGGACCTGTATAATCTGTGTGCAGCAGTATGAACGTCAGGACTTCCTCCATTAATGTTAGCTTTCATTTCAGGAGAGTTGGAAACACGGGAAGTTGAAAAGTCTGTGCTGAAGGAGTAAAATAGACAGAATATTTGGCTAACATTCAGTTTAAGCATAGCATACAAGCCAAGGCATAATGCTATCTTATAACTTAAAAAAACTAACGGTAGGCTAAATAAGGCTGCTAAGCTCTAACGTTAACAAAAAGTTAAGGTTAACGTTCACGAACGGTGACACGTTGATCTTACCTTTAGTTGTATGCTATAGCCTATAATGAGGTCATGGTTAAAACGTCTCGTTTCCATTTAATATGTAGAATATGTATCATTTAAGGTATAGTTTCTGACAAACGTCAACATTAAAAAGGCTTGAGATAGGGCTGTCAAAATGTTGCACTCACCTCCTGTAGTAACGTTGACTCAACTGTCAAATTCTGTTGCCATTTTTAAAGAAGATTCCACACGCACGTCATCGCCTCAAGCAACACCTGTGCGCCCATCGAGTTATCCGACCGTGTTCTGTTGCTATTTTGACATAGGCAGTAGGCTAGACTATGCTCGTCTAGTTTTTCAAAATAGTTAATTACACACAATTAACAAAACACCACACAAGTAGCTGAATGCTTCAGATCTTTTGCGCAATTAAACACTAGTCAAAGGCGATTACTCATCAAAACTCTTATTTTGTTGTCATAGCCTATCATAGGCCTAGCATCATATTATCTGATTAGGTTAGCCTATGTTTTGAATCAGTTAGGCCTAGGCTACACAGCAATATAGGCCTGTAGGCTAAAAGATAAATTCAAGAAAATTATTCTTTCTCAGCTGGAGATCCTCCAGGAACCTTGATTAAATTGGGTTCTTTGAGGAACCTCCTTTCATACTGAAAAATCGTTAAGGTTCTTGCAGAGACCTCTAAGAGCATCAAGGCACGTTTGAGTTCTCAGAAGAGCCCCTGGGTTCTTGGAGTAACATTGAGGTTCTTCAAGGAACTATCCAATTTTTACAGTGTAGATGACAATCAAAAAACATTAGTAAAAACCTTTGAAAGTATTACAATTATGAATGGTGTGAGTGTGTGTGTGTGAGAGAGAGAGAGAGTGTAGGCTGGTTTGGGGTCTCTGTGTGTGAATTTACTCTATGTAGCTATGTATGAGAGTCTGTCTGTGTAGGTAGGCTATGTGTAGAAGAGAGGGAGAGAGAGAGAGTGAGATGGAGTGTGTGCGTGCGAACTAAGTGAGGTGTTCGATCTTCCAAAAAGCCGACATCCAAAACAATAAACAGCATCTGCACTGACTGAATAAACTAGCCATTTTCTGTTTATTTTTTCTCAATTTTTCATGGTCATGTAATAATGTTCAACCGTGAATCTTCTGGGTGGTTTATCTGCATTTTTGGGGAAATCAAAGTTCTTAATTTGCACAGGGCCTTTTTTAACGATTTCAACTCGCTCTGCATCTCTTACGGTGTCTGGCCATAACGCAGGGTCGTCACTGATAACTGTATCGTGTTAGGGCTACTCACGTACTGGTTTCGTTTGCACCCAAAGCTTCTGCTACTGAAATGGTGTCAGCAGCACCACCAGCACCAGTGCGGACTTCGGCAGTGACAGTGATCTTGTCCCTCACGACTGTTTCACTTAGATCAACATTATAATCATCATCATCATCAGTAGAAGAATATGTAGGCCTAGTGCAAGAGCTATCCAAATTACTTTCTTCCGTGGACGAATTCTTCGACTGGAAGAAGTTGGTTAATTTAGGCAATTTCTTTCTAAATTCTTCCTCCTCCCTTTTTCTTTTTCTTTTATCACTTCCACTCTGGAAACGTTTCATGGCTGGCTGTCAATCGCTCAACTCCACACCTCACCAAGACCTCGTTCAGATAGCTAGTTGCTGCTATGGTGACAGGAAGCGGACCAGCAGTCATTTGAGTTTATGAGCAATCATGAGGCAAAATATTTTTTCAATCTTTATTGTGGATTAGAATATATTGTTTGGCTGCGGTGATCATTTATTTAAAAAAAAAAAAAACGAAAAACGATACGGGGATGACTAGGCCCCCTGGTGGCCGAGGCCCTAGGCAATTGCCTGACCATGCCTAATGGCAGGTCCGCCCCTGCCCTCAGGCTCCTTGTATGGCATCAGCACACAACAGCTAAAAATACTTTGAATGGAATGCAAATAAACATTCCATATGAAGTTTTCATGTTGATCAATGTGTTCTTTTAAATCTGTAGCTGCAACAAAATGGTTTAGAGTGACAGCTCTGGGCTGTAGTTACGTCAATGATTCCCGCCATGCAGGAACACCAGCACACATGAAACCTGCTGTGCATGTAGCCTGGTAAGAAATAGAAGGTTTTGGTCCCCAAGGGCCACCCCCCTTCCAACTCATTTGTGGTGTAGCACCACGCCACCAAGGTAATGACGTTGACACTGAATTGTGGCACTTTAGTTGATTTAATTTGACATTCTGCATCACTACCACATTCTTAGACGCACGCTAAATGTCATGTCGTTATTTCATTTCATGGGGGCGCTGCAATTGACCATGATATTCACTACCACTGTAAGCTGGTTTCACATGTTTGCCAGCTGTGTGTGGTACTGATGCAGCATGTCAAATTCCATTAACTTTAAACAAGATATTGGCAAAATGAATGAAGGGTATGAAACTTAAGGGTATATGTGAGGAAATGTGGCTAAGTGTAAGCATCCCAAATGCCAAAACTGTAGCTTAAGCAGTTCTTGAGATGTATAATGTGAAAATAGTAGCACCCATTAAGTCCATTAAGTTGACGTAGTGAAGCTACATGGCAAATTATCATTTGATTGATTCTCATCACAAGAAATTGGCAACTAAAGTGCCACGTTTCAGTGTCAACGTCATTAGCTTGGTGGCGCTACACCACAAATGAGTTGTAATGGGTTGGGCTCGGAAGGGGGGGTGGCCCTCGTGGACCAAAACCTTCTATTTCTTATCAGTCTAGTGGGGCTACATGCACACCAAGTTTCATGTGTGAAAGCACTCACCTCCAACCGGGTGCCAAACCTGCAACCTGATCACAATGCCAAAGAGGCAGGCTCATTGGCATGGAAGTCAGATCGCACACTCAACAGACTCAACTGTACTACATGGGGAGATACAAAAGCTGGCTAGCTCCATTGTTAGAACCACTTGCATTGGCCAGTGTTGACCAGCTAGCTAGTGTTGTTTAGAATGTATACAGCACCCAGGTATTCTGAATATGCTCACCTTCACCCTTTACAAAAAAAACATTTTTTTTCATGTCCATCTATTTATCACATTCATGCACAATGCTGCCTATGTGTCAGCCATGGCATGCAGATCATCTTTCAGCTCCATCATATTCATTACCACTGGAAACTGGTTTCACATGTTTGCCAGCTGTGAAAGTCAGATGTGATGTTGCAGTATGAGAAATCATCTTTGACAAGGTAGTCTACCAGCTTAAGGAGTTGCTCTTAATTACAGTAACCATAGTGATAAAGGAGATTTACGGAGCTCCTCATGAACGTTAGTAAGCTTTAATTAAGTTTAATTTTTTTCTTTCATGAAGGAAAATGCAATCAGCTGCATACTGACAGACAGTCAATGTTTTCCCACATTGGCTGTACCATCTATTAGAATGGCTAGAAAAATGGGGACTGATAAATAAGATGATTAGTAAATGTAATTGGCTGCTGGATTCATTCTGGAGCCAATTCCAGTTTAGGCTGTCCTTGCCCTCATACTGTAGATTAAAAAGAATAATATATACTGTAGGCTCATCTGGTAACTTCATCAGTAGTAGAGGTGCCGACAGTGCCAAGGTCGTGGGTTCCATTCTCAATGAACCCGCTAATAACATGCCAAGCTCTGGATGAAGCTGCCTGGCAAATAGATGATAACTGAGTCAACGCTGCATAGAAAATCCATCACCCCCTTCTTATTTCGGGCTGCTCCCTGACACGGGAGACCTTAGCACCAAGGTGATTTCTAGCTCTTGCCTCATCTCATCAGCCGAGGCCACAACAATAACAGCCCTGCGGCTCTTCTACAAGTGGCGGTCATCATTAGGACGCACTTCTCGCTGAGCCCTATGTTGGAGGTGTCTGTCGACTGGGACTCAAAGAATGTTTGATGAATAAACATGATGCAGGAAGGAAGTGAGAGGGAGGAAAAGGAGCCAGCAGAATGTAGGAATATGGACTGGAATGTATGTTATGTACTCTGCACTGGCATTCCCATGTCAATCAGTGTGAATGTGTGATTGATGGTAAAGCCAGCAATTTGTTAATGCTATTGTAACAAGTTAGAAACTTGGTCTGTTATCGACTTAAAAATGATACATTTGTTGTAATGGAATTTAGGATATTACAGTCATGATTAACAATTTAGTCATGATTAACATGTTTATGGTGTCTTAAGTATTTCATTGATTCAACAATTCAATTTTTTATACCATTGATCTAGGCCTACAATATGCCTTGATCCGAGAGCTAGGCTCAATTGCTTTTGTCCTCGCCCACCTAACTAGGGGAGATCGCGGTAATTTTCCACATTCTATTCTAAATCCTGATATTGAGGAAACCACACCAAAATCACTCTGTGATTATATCTGCTCCTGTTTTAGGTATGTTTTTATGGTATGGTCATGCCATCCTTTGTTATTTTAAGATCTACAAAACTCGAGTTTTGAATGTAAAAATAGAGAACTTTTGTATGCGTTTTATTGTAGCTAATGTGCGTGAGTGAAGAAACGTTAGGCTCAACCATGCTGCCTGAAGGAGGGTTCATATGGCGTTATTTAGCTGCCATAATTATACGAGCACATAAATAATGAAAACAAGCGCAGATTCAGGAATCGAGAAGGTAAATACAGAAACTGAGGGGTGAAAAAATAATCTTGTGGTGAATAAAAGTGTTATCACAACTGTAACAATTATGATTGAGAGCACAGAAACAACATTCACATCGGGCTGCTCACTGGCTCTGTCCTCTGCTCACTCTCGCTTTGAAACTTTATGCACTCTCTGTGTATTTTTTCCAACCAAACACGTCATGGATTAAGGCTCCTGTCGGCAAAGATGCAGAGCAAGATATTTCATTAGGGGCCACTCCCGGGAACGCATCACGCATGTGTTGAAAAGACATGACGGCCAAGCGGCACAACTGGCGGCATATTTTGGTAGGCTACATTTTATGTAATTCATTACGCAGTTCACGGCGATTCTTTATAAAGATATTTAAATTACTTCTTTAATTAAATTACTACTTTAAATTTAAAGTACTTCCAAAACCGCATATCAACATCTGTGTATTACACCTTGGCGACATTGTTATTTTTGTGACATGTAGTGTGGGGATGTTGTGATGTTTTTAAATGTTGCTTACGCTATGCTAGGATATGCATTACAAGGTGTTTACGTGGTGGACAATCCAAAATAATAAAGGAGTTGAGTTGCTACATGAACATACACCATTTTGGTTACATGTGGAATGAAGTCTGAGTCTTCCTGCCACCTTCAGTTACTCCACGGTGCAAAGGTGCGCAAGTGTGAAATAGATCGGGCAGTGTCGTAAACATAGACAGTAAAAGAAATCTTCGTA
The DNA here is from genome assembly GCF_046254945.1 of Alosa pseudoharengus. Taxonomy (NCBI): domain Eukaryota; kingdom Metazoa; phylum Chordata; class Actinopteri; order Clupeiformes; family Clupeidae; genus Alosa; species Alosa pseudoharengus. The sequence goes on along the minus strand of NW_027468859.1, from coordinate 34,660,242 downwards.
ACAAAGGATTATCATCTGCGCACGCATGCGCAAGATGTTCGGTGCATGCGCAAATTGCCGCTTGTACTGTACGTACAATGTGAACCCCCCTTGACACAGCGTGCCTGCGCCATCTTGACCATTTATTAGACGATGTTCTTGTGTGTCAATATTTTGTATGCATTTCGGTCATAAAGCTGGTCATTTAAGTTAGGTGTTGCTAGCCAGTAAGTTAGACAAAGTTAGAAGCCTGTATGTTATGGTAGCCTAATGTATGCATTTAAGAAAATGAATATTAAATCCTGATATTGAGGAAACCACACCCCTGTTTTAGGGGTATTAGACTTTACTGTAATCCAGTGTCATACATCTTGTGGGACGGAGTCGGAGGTGTTTCAAGTAGTTGGATTGCGTGTTTGCGTTCCATCACAAAACAAATGAGACAGAGAGGGAGTGACAAACACAGATGCTCAATTCATCTCCTTATCTGGGCTGAACACCCAGTTCAGGGCCACTTCTACAACAAGCAGTGTGTTTGTCTGTGAGCAGCTTCGACAACGCCGACCACTATCCTGAGATCAATCGTTCCACTTATGCTACAATCAGTCCTGTCCTCTAACCCTACTTATCAAGGCTTTTACTTATTGTGGGCTGAATAGTTTTTTGTAATCACATCCATTCAATTGACGGGGCCTTTATAAACTCCCTCTTCTTTCCCACTCAAGTATGCCACTGCTTTAGGCTGATCAGAAAGATCATTATTGAGATCTTGGTCATTGGTTTTACGCTTCAGCTTTTGAAAACAACCCATCAAGCAGTCCCAGAACGTCCCATAAAATGAGCCTCTCTCTTTTCTATTCTGACATACATATAGGGGAGATTAGTCTTTCATCAATATTACTTTGCTTTGGAAGGCTCTCAGACAGGGGGCAATATTCTCTAGAGGCCAAAAAGTGCACAGTCACTCCCTCTTCTGCCAACCGTCAGGTAGAATGGAATAAATCAGCCTCAGTGAGAATCCACCTCACCACCGGCTGCCCCCAGGTGACCTCCTTCACGCCCGCTGCATCCCAATCGCTGGACGACCATTACGTGTCACTCTTCAATCTCCACACATTCTCCAAAAACTAATTATATCTGATATCAGAATCAGGCCAGATGTACGCTGCCCTTTCGCATGGCTTTTTAAGTTCTGTGCATGCATGGGTAATGAAGTAGCAATCTGGACGATTCACCGGACTCAGCGGTCTTAACGAAAAGCCATAGAGTTTAAATTCCTTTAATGCCACAAACTGTGATCTCAGTTTAATCTTTCTCAGACATTTCTTTTTTACTCTAAATTCTTGAGAGGCAGTCAGTCTTGTTAAAGTGTCTAGTTTTGAATCGGTCCCCCCCACCTCATTCCAAATTAGCGGTTATTTCACCTCTTTGATGTGTGACACAGAGGTCGTAAACGATGCAACAATGCAGGCAGAAGGCATTGCGCAGAATAAATTGTGTTTCATCTCTGCTGAATGAAAGTAGAGGATAGCGAGCTTTGATCTTTTCCTCCCCACTCAATGCACACTGCGCTCAAAGATTTGGCAGGGGGCAAGACAGTTAGCTAATACGCCAACTGTTTACAAAGCACGCTATATAAAGTAATTCCAAAGCTCCTTGTGGAAATTATTCAAATTCATTCAGAAACTGATATAAACAAGAGGCATAAAGCATTTATCCATTCAATCCTTCATTTTGCTCTGAAGAAAAACTAGGGGCCATTCTGACTCACAACACATGACTCCATTTTCTTACTGGCTGTAAAATAGGACAGGGCAGCATCTCGGGTCAGCTCCAAGGAAGAGTAATTCGTCTCTGTGACAAGTGCAAAGTGCCAGAGACACATCAGGGGTTCGGGGTGGCACATTTGACTCTCTCCCCTGTGGTCTCCACAGTCAACACTCAAGACATTATATATAGCTTAATCCAGATGCCTCCAAAGACCTGGCATGATGGCCAGTGGTCCAGTACGGATGACCACTGTAAAAGACTCGCCCGCGTTGGGCTTTCTGGACTCTTATCATTGAACCAGCTCTCCAGAACCATGGCATGCCCCCTCGGCTTGGCACCTCCACGAATGATGAGGGTTCTTATCCTCGCAGAGGGTGGATCATCTCCTCTGTAATTCTGTAATGTGGCGAGGCACAAGAGGATCCTGGCTCATGCTTTATGTGAATTACCATGATTCTGTGTTCTTGGTCACTTGTTAGAAATGCGTGTCTTCTTCATGATATTCAATTTTCTTTTTAGCTTCTAATGCCTGTAGCAAATATATTCTGCATATTGGTGAAAAATGAAAACATTGTGTTATGCCTTTCAGAAAGAAGTTATTTCGAATGCATGGAAACACTTCAATCTCTTCAGTAAACCTTTTACTTTTCTGTCTCATAGTAACAGAAAGATGGAAAAGCGCAACACGTGCACGGTTTCGACGTTTGACATTTCAGTCAGTCAGACCTTCAGACTTTCCACCTGCTCCGTGGAGTAAGAAGTGTTGTGCTTTTCTTCCTTATTGCACCTGCAGTATAATCTATCAAGGTGTGCAGACTTGTCTCTAACTACTTTTCTGTTTCATGCCATTGAATTTAGTTCAAACAATATGGCAGACATCAGAGGCATCAGGTCTCATCTGAACCTAAACCAACATGCTGTTGAATTATGCAGAACTGTTCCTTTGCAAGTTTAAGTAGCTGCTGTGGCGGAAGAATCTTCTCAGGAATGTGTCTTGCCACATAACATGCTTTCTGCTACTACTACATGTGGTCCAGTTGTGGAACCATCTTCCAGCTTACATCAAATCTGCCCTAACTGTTGCCAGTTTTAAATCCTTGCTTAAGACAAAACTCTTTACAGTGGCTTCTCCCCAATTTGAGATACAACAATCTGATACCCATTTAAAAAAAAAAAAACCTGATAGTGGCCATGAGAACAATTATGACAATGACTGCCTATGAGGCTTCATTCTAACATATCCAGCCCACTGCCTAATATGAGTCTGGCATCCCTGCTTGACCCCCTGGTTGCCACAGCATCAAAGCCTGTTTGTGGTGCACGTTGTGGTTTCTTTTTCTTTTTGTTTTGTGATCCATTTGAATGTGTAAAGGCATATTACTATTTGTAGAGAATGTACTTTGATGTAATGTATTACAGGGAGGCTACACGGGGCACGTAACTGAGGCATTCCATTCTCATCGCATCTGCTGCAACAATGAGCTTCTTCTATAATCGTACAAGGTTTTGTTTCCTGTACTTTAAGCAATGGAACTGGAGCGTAAGTTTGAGAAAAATCTTCTAAAACTATTTTACGCTCTGCATACGGAGCGATTCAGTTGCAGCCCGGGTGTTACAGTGCAGACTTGAGTTGAAGTCAAAGGGATTCTGTCAGCTGATACATGCACAGGTCTTGTATCAATGACTGGCTTGACTGGAGCTCTCAGACAGTTGAATGCCAGGGCTGCCATGGTCCAGTGCACACACAGAGATGTCTCTTTAATCTCGGACACGCACACACACACAGACACAAACAAACAAACACACACATACACACACGCACACGCACACAGCATAGATGCACTATACTCCCCAAAAGGGACTGAATGTGATACTTGAGAATTTTGTGAGATACTATCTCACAATAACGAGATACTATCTCAGAATAATGAGATACTATCTCACAATAATGAGATAGTGAGATAGTATGTCAGAATAACGAGATAGTATCTCACAATAACGAGATAGTATCTCACAATAACGAGATACTATCTCACAATAATGACATAGTATCTCACAATAATGAGATATAATAGATCAGAATTTTTTTTATGTGGCGCAAACGGGCTTCCAAAGTGTCACATATAGGCTATGGCATATCAAAAATGGATAAAAAAAAAAAACAAGATATCAGTACCAGGTTAAACCACAGAGATAACATTCATAGTACATACTGCAAAGGTTGCATATTTTATTATTATACTTTTAAAATTACTTTTAATTTGATATACATTGTGAGCTTGAAGAGTCATATTGGTACTTGTATTGAGGTAAAGTTGTACACGTACTATGTCAGCATTATGGTGTAATGTTGTAGCCAATGTCAATCCAGAGTTGTTTATAGACCCTTTCATCTGTTCCTATGTTTCCGGTTGAAACATTCAAAACCATACTTTGAAATGAATATGAATCGGAATTACTTTAGCAGCGTAATGGATTCTATGCAGGACTCCATTTTGGAATTCCTTACTACATGGGCAATCAACTTCTGTTTACACTGTACACTGTAGGCTATGATATAAAATGACAGATTACTAGCCTGTCAGTTTTAATATAGTAGGCTATTTCTTATATTGAACAACATAACAAAAGTTATCTAACCAGTTAATATCAGTTGCTTGATTAATGTTAAGAACATTTTAAACCCTTTTTCTGTTTGCTGGAGGGAGTGGCACACAACATTTTCACAAAGTTGGTCTACATTACCATGAGACGAGGTCCTGAGGACAATAAGAATAGAAAATAGACATATTTGCCAATGGTTTAACATAAACAGAAAGTTGATAGCTCAGTAGAAGTGAATCCAAAATGCTCAATGTTGTTTTCTGTGCCACTGGAAGTGCCTTACGAGCATGTCGCTGATGAAGACTGATTTGCAGTCGAAACGCGTAGGCGTTATCCCTTAAAATAAAGGATTTTTAACTTATTTCATCAACATCAGTGTGCCTCGGATTTTTAAGACTACCACCTTCAACAAGGAACCTATAGGGCCTTCATACTTTGGGGATAGTCACAAACTAAAAATTTAAGTTCTCATGTCCTTTCTGATGAGCACCTGATGTTTTCTTCAAACAATTGACCCAACGCAGCACTCTCCTTTTCTTCAATTTTTGCCTTACGAGCATGTTTGTTTATGCAGTTGAAAGGTTCTATACCTTTTGCAGCACATCCTCTTAAACAGCATCATTCGGAATCATTAACCCATTTATACATCCCCTTAGATGAGGTGTTATTTCAGGCCATTAAATGTTTCATAAAACAGACACTGGAGTCAATTCCCTCATCAGTTTTCCAATTAGATTGTGCTCTCCTCTGATTGGATATTGCTGCTGTGCATCTCATCAACCCATTTGCCTTGATTCATATTTACTAGGACCTGGTTTTTCTGCCAAAATAATCTCATTATAAATTCTGGGGCTAATGTCGGAATTTGCATGTCAAATGAAGGTATAGTTTTCTCTCCCTCTATCTCATATTTTCTATCCTACAATACTGGGTGGCATTGCTGACCTATTTTTACATTCCATACCAGCACTGATTTGGAATAACCTGGTTTTCTCTTGTGGTGTCACTGGACACTATATATGAGAGAGAGAGAGAGAGAGAGAGAGAGAGAGAGAGAGGGAGAGAGAGCATAGACTAATCATGAAAACAGGTTTAGTTAAATGTTTTCCCCTTGGGTTTTTTTTATGAAAGGGACCCTTTCTCTGTCCTAGAGCCAAAGCAAAGTTTTAGTGCTGCAAAAACTTAACCCTTCAAACGGAGCTGCAATTATTAGAGCAGAAAGAAATATCCCAGAACCTCAACCGTGGATAAACACCAGATTTTAGGTTAAAAAAACAAACAAACAAAAAAAAAAAAACAGACAAACAATCATTACCTCTTACTGACTGTATCTGAGATTCTTGAACTTTGCTCTTACCCTAATGGAAGGGGTAGAACCTTTGGTTGGGCCTTCTCACCTCTCCCTCCCAAATCAGGAGCTCATTTATAATTAGTGTAGCAAAAGTCAATAAAAAAGTGTTTGACACTTTTACAGTTTTTATGTTGTTAAATTGTCAAAAGAAACCTGAAACCGAACTAAACTAATTGCAGAATAAGTTACACAGGTTAATATTAGACTTAAACGGTACATAATGTTGGTGAAGAGACTAACCTTTTTTGGCAAACATGAAAATAAAGATGAAAACAAAGATAAAATGGTGACTTAGAGCTGATATCCTGCTTGGCTGCAGTGACCAGATGAGGGTTCATCTGCCCTATAGAGAACATCACTGGGGATATTCTAAACCTTGTTGACAAATACTAAATTAGTAGAATTTAGGACACCAAATTAAGTACCGGTAATACAATACAATCTAGATCTTAGTAGGTCTACACTGACCATACAGAAACTCTGTCATCACACCATCACACTAAGGAGTACAATTCTTTATTTGCAACTAAAGATCAGGTCTCATAGATACTGAAAATCAACAGAAGCGTGAGTAAATAAAGAGGGTGTTACAGAAACATTATTTGAAGACATTATAAGGAATTTAGACAGTCCAAAAGTATAGAGGTGTACGCACATCTATAACGACTCTAGGTGCTAGATACTAGAAATACCGAGTAGAACAAAAGAAAAGATATCCGCACACGGTCTCTAAAGCTCCCAGTTTAATGGTGGGTTATACACGTTTCGACCACTCAGGTCTTCGTCAGGTGAGAGTGTGCGGATATCTTTTCTTTTGTTCTACTCGGAACTTAGACAGTCCAGCCATACTCACTGACTTCCCTTTCAGGACTGGGGAAATTAAATTTGGGGACACGACACGCCATCAGACCTCTTCGTGGCCTAGTCGGTTAAGATGTACTAAGGCTGCAGGCACTTGTCATCAGGAGCCGTAATCTCCCCTTGTCGATTCATTTCCATTAACGAGGTCGTCTGAGAGAGCCTTTATTAGGTCCACTTCACTCAGACACACCGAGTCCTCCCACTCTCTCCTCCGCACGGTTCTGCAGTGACAGATTTTCCCACTCTTCCTCAACATGATGAGCAAAGTTACAGAAAATCAGCGAGGGGGAGGTCGAGCGTGACACTATTCAAATCCAGAGGCCCCTCAGTACCCGGACACGACACCTGATCTTTTGCATGCATAAAACCCTGTTAAGCCATGTAACACCTCACATTATTCCATTAATCAACCAGCTCATCTACATTTCACAGGGGGCTCTATTTTTTGGGGTTTTCAATTATTTCGCAAGCTCCCTTCGATGAAGTGATTGTTTTATGGAAAGGGGAGGATAGAATTGCTTTAATGAGCTTTTCTGAGTCATTTGGCACGACATCACAGCACAGGCCGTCTATATTTGCCTTTGCGTTCGCATTCCCTGTTAATGTCTTCATATATTTTATAGAGGATAATATTAAATTGTATAGCTATTTAAAGTCCTCTTGTTATTGTATGCTTTACACTTTGTTTTTATTTGCATAATTATAAGATAATGGAACCCCCTACTACGCTCCTTTTACAACATATGCTACATAAATATTATAGATTTTTATATGATATGACAAGCCAGCTTGATTTAAAATGTATTCAGAAGGTGCATCACTTCCTAGCAGATGGCTTGCATTAATGAAGAATCTTTTTTTGGCATGCAGGCACTTTCATTTACCTCTCTTTACAGAAACACCATTGATATTCTGTCATTATCTGCATACAAAGCATCCTTGACAGGGCAATTTCCCCCAATGCACATTAGGGTCATTTAGCCTCACACTGGCATATCATACTCAGGGTTTACTGTGATAACAACCCACTGAGCCTCATCTTGTGATCAGAATTTTTCAGAGAGAGTCTGTCAGAAAGGCTTACATCCATTAAGGACCGTGGAATAATTTTGCAAAAGAAAAGCTTTAGTGCTATTATTAAACTGATGGAGGTTAGACTGAAACCTTTTGGACATGCCAGAGTTAATTTACAGGAGGTGGGCCAACAGAACACAACATAAAATCCTGTGCTCATTATGCTTTGCTGTTTTCCACACACTGTGCCAGTGATCTCTACTCAATAAACAGCAGCTTGACTAAATCTATTGTTTCAGTCTCTTTGATACCATGTAATTTATTCTTCAACATGATAAAACATCGCTGTCTAACCCCTAACAGGGCTTCAGCACTGCTCCTTTGTAATTGCTATTCATGAATAGATAGTGTTGTGTGTTATGAATATCCCTGCTGATTCTAAGATTCATCATGTTGTTGATGAAAACCAACAGCCACCTTCAGCTTCATGAGTTTTAGGATGGTCAGTGCACTTATTCAATGTGAAAAATGGCCCAGTTTTGGTGGAAACTTTGCCAACAGAGAACACTTTTAATCTCACGAGGAGGACATGGCCTTGGTCAGAGTTGTTACCGTCCTGGATCAATGCATCACAGAGTTGGTTTTTATCTGTGGTGGCTGACTTTGTCAGAGTTTATAAAGCAGTAGGATAAAGAGGGTGAATAAATTAATGCTGTGGATTTTATTATTTATTGTGGAAATGGTGGAGTTTCACCAATCGTGAATGGCAGCTCTTTCAGTCAAAACTCCTTGCATAAATGATCTCGGATTCACTAAAAAAGAAGACTACACTCAATGAACTTCAGAGAATAAATAAAGGTTGAATGAATGAATGAATGAATGAATGAATAAATGAAATTGTCCAGTCCTAGAACCGCTAAAGAAAACCATACTAAGGAGACTAGTAATAGCACCCGTTGGTCCTGTTTGCCTTGATAGTGCCTCTTCATTTGAGCAGGTAATGGAACAAGACAATCCCATGGAGTGGAATGGGGAATCAATTTGGGGTAAAAAAAAAAAACCCAGCCACCCCCACAACATTAGATAGTAAAGTGACTAACACAACAGAGCAAGAAGAAAAGTTGCCAAAAGAGGGCACTTGCAAGTATTTTACTGCAACATAAAACAATAACAACTACACCTTGCTACAAATCATCAAACTGTTAAATCTACTTTTGTCTGCGTTTTGACATCATTTTGACATTTTCCCCCCTACAGTCTTGCCTACAAGTTCAACTTTATGCCTCTGGAGAGAAATGACATCTGAGCAGCCTGCAGCTGTCTGGCCGAGGCAGCGGCTGGCTTTCATTACAAATAATGCGGTGCCAAAGGACCCAGTAAATCAGAGACCACAGCAGGACAAATGGCCCTTGCGTGTCCTCCAAAACACACAAGTCATATTCTATCACAGGCCTCTCACAAATCTCCACACTTCTAGCCCACTCCTTCGGACTGTTATACTAATAATGTAAGATTGAAAGAGCACAACCAAACCACCAAGTAATATGTGAATGTCTCTCGATTATCTGTTATCTGTTTTCTGCTGTCCAACTCTCATAAACCTGCTTTAATCGAGTGTTAGCATACGCGACAGTAATATCAGTTGTAGGAAGTATAGCATACATTTGCTGAATTATACAGAATTATGCTATGTATTCCAAATACAGTTGTACTTGCTTGTAGCTGCACTACTTTCGGTATTTTATGTTTTCCAAGGTATGAGGAATGACAGCTGTAGGAACATTGATAGCCCTCGAGTCAATTACCCTTTTTAAAGTTTGATCATTTTTGCAGCATGGAATCTATTCAATTTTCTAGCATGATTATATACAATGTGGTCTTCCATTGTTGTACATGTAGCCTACATATAAAACACAGGATTATCACCAAATTCCTAAGGTGACCTAAGGGTTCCTTCAGCTGAGAGGGAAAGCCATCTTTTGCATTCCAAAACGTTAGAGAACCATGAAATGTGGAAATGTCAGCGGGTTTAAGAGGTGTCCAGCTGTATGCATCCTCAGAATGTGCTCATTACTCTAAAGGCCTTTATTTATCCAAACTGACATTTCAAGAAATGTAACCTAATTAGTAAATACAATGGAGTGCAAAAGTAAACAAGCCTACAGTCCTTGTGCATGGTCAGGGAAAACGCAGTCTCAAGCCCTCGAGGCGCAGATCACATATTTGTTTCAGAAATGTGTTGAAAAGGCCACAATCAAATTTGAACATGATCACTGGATGACAGGGTTATATAACAATAAATCATCTGGCCTTGGATGCAAAAGCATCCAAACATAGCTCGGAAAATGGTGAAATCTCCTTTGGGATCAGACAAAAATAATTGTAACCCGACACTTGGAGTAATGCTTGAGCAAGCAGATTATATATTTGGCTTTTGTCAAGGGAGAGAGTTTCAGTTTTGATTGTGGAGTCGAAAAAATTAATGACAGAATGCATGAAAACAATTACAGTGGCAATGCAGTGTGGTAACTGACATCGGGCTTTTTGAATTCATGTATAATGCACAAGGATATTAACTGGGGCTGCTATTTAACAAAACAAAAGGCATATTATATTATATTATAAAAGGCATCATTATAGTTGTTGTGATTGGCTTTGTGCCTTAAAAATCCATTTTACCCAGCAAATGATGGTGTGATTCCCCTTTATGTCTGTTTCATTACGATCGATCATTTGCTATCATCTCTTACCTGAAAGTATGCTAAATTTGAGGGCCATAAAAGGGTGTGTATTTTTTAGTTCTTTGTGGTTTAGATTCTTTGCAGTTTTGTTACTTTCCTCATAAATAGCATGAATCATTAGTCTCCATCAAAAAGAAAATTTATGTTTTTCTATGGCTGTTTTTGAAATGGGGACTTGTAGCTAATTTTGATGCACCCCTGTGTTTCAACAAAAGATATAAAACTTTGAACTATCCATTAAAAATCCATCAAACGTACTTCGCTTTTATCATGACCACTACAGCAGCACTGCACCCCCCACCCCTTTTGTTTATTCAGCAATCTTCAGTCAACGATTCCTGGAACACTGGAACACATGAAGCCACTGGGCTGATAATGATTAGAAGCTTTTGGTCCCTGTGTCCACCCCCACACAGAGAGAGAGATAGGGAGAGAGAGAGATAGGGAGAGAGAGAGAGAGAGAGGCACACTGGCAGTGCATTCAGGCGTGTACAAACATACTTAATTCTAGTCAGAATTTGAGTCTGATACTGCTCCATTTGGACGTGAATAACTAATACAGGGGGGGGGGGGATGCCTCTGCACTCAATTGGATAGACCCATAGTAACCTATCAGGGGTGCGTTTCTAGAAAGCGTAGTTGGCTAACCTCCGTCGCAACCTTCGTAGTTCGCTCCGTCGTTGTTGGATTTGGTGTTTCTAGAAAGGGTAGAAAGGTTTGAACTCTCAATCGCAAAAGTTTGGTGGTTTGAACTACTCCCCCTGGGCAGTCGCATTTGTGTCGTTCCTTGGTATATATAGAAGTTCCAGTTGGTCTGGAGTGCCTAACCAAAAATCACAACCACCTAACCAAAAATTACGAGGTGGTTGTTTATCTTCTGACTCTGTAGCTTACTGTAGTTTAATTTTCATTAAGAGACTGACTCCCCGACTATCTTGCTATTGTAACGGAGGCAAACTGAGCTAGCGTGCTAGTTGCTCCCGTAAATCCTCACACCCCTAACCTTAAAGTGTAAGTTCAGTGTAAATTGACCCATAGCCCTGTTGTATAAGCTCACCATATGCAGCTAATCGGAAAAAGAATGAGACAATTTGGGACAACATAGGCCAAGTTATGGACAGGCAGCTTAAAGCAGACCCATGGGGGCAGTGGGGAGTTACTTTCAGTTTCAGTTTTGATGCCCCCATGGGGGGTCATCAGAACTGTCCAATGCAGGGATAGCCCGACCACATGAAGCTGGGCAATGGCCATGTCGAATCAGTATTTGCTGCCTTCATAAAGGCTGCTTTTTTCTGATGATCAGAGATGGGTATAGCCAGCGAGGCTCATGCATGGAACTCTTCAAAAAGTCCAGCGTGCTGTGAGCTATGCAAATCATTAGTCAGATGGAGGGGCTTTTTCTACGTGGTTCAACGGGTCGAGGATAGCTGAGAATATGACAGAGGACTAATTTATCGTGCTGCAAACTTCTAAAGACCAGGGTCCGCAAAAAAATCCCTGAGATGGGTGATTGAAGATCATGTGGTTGACTTTCCGTTGGTTAACACTGAGTGAACTCGACTGAAAGAGAACTCCTCAAGAGTCCAAAGATATAGATGCTATGATATCCAAATTAAGACAAACATCCAAAGTGCATCTGCACACTTGACTCTGTCCTTCAATTGAGCAGATGTGCAGTACTCCTTCATCCCACCCACATCAACAGCGACATGCCCACATAAAGGCAGAGACTTTCTAATGAGGAGACACAGCACTCAAAAAAATCCTCCATAGAAATGCATGGGGTTAGTTTGTAATGCCAATATGGCCGTTGTCTACACATATCCCAACCCTTCCTCGGCAAAACGTTGGCATGTAAATACATTAAGCCAATCGTGTGGTGTGTTGTGATGACATCTTGCCAATCATGTGTTGTGAACTCGCCACTGGAGCAAGATTGGTGTCGTGAAGCCTTGCGCACGCGCATTTCTGCTGAATAGGATGCCCGATGAGTGCCCAAAAAGCGTTGCTATATGGCCGCCGAGTGGAGGGACTTGCCTAAAAGGACTTTGGTAAAGGCAGATGAAAAAAGGCATGCATTTACTTACAAACCGCCACTAGAGGCGCTGCTCTCCTCTGCTCAGTCTTACCCTGGTCCAGTCTTACAGTAGTAGAGCACGTCATGTCTTTTCAGATGCTGAGAAAAGGTCTAGGTGGAAGATTGACAGGTGGAGATTTTTCATTGACATAAGTCCATTCATACATACACACATAGGCCTACCACACAGAAAAAATGGATTGTATTCCCAATATGATATGTTCTAGTGCATATTATATCTCTATTTCAAAGTTTATGGAGTTTGTACAAAGTTATATATTTATACTGTAATAAATTAAATGCAATATCCAATATCTTAGTAGTATATCTTCATAGTATATCTTCTGTATTTATTTTCTGTAGGTATCTTCTGTATTTCATATTATTTATATCACAGTATTTTTCTAGCTGGGCAGAATAAGGATCAATACAGACTCAAAGCCTCCAGTTGCATGAAGGATCGATCAAAAGGGCAGCTTAATTACCCACCCAGTCCAAGTTTTTCATGCTCTAAAGCTTGAAAGTATAAGCAGAGCCCGTCCAGGCAACCTTCTCATCTGTCTTGGGGTCAGAGGGCAACCTTCTTATCTCTCTTGGGGGTCAGAGGGCAACCTTCTCATCTCTCTTGGGGTCACTCAATGTGTTAATCGTGATACCAAACAACATAATGGCCAGTATGTTCCACATCATGTTCTCATAACCATCTCTGCCTTGTTGGGTCCTGCTGGACATGGCTGATTTTTCTAGCCACCCCAGTGTGGAGCGTAGCTTGACTGGTGTTTGTGGGGAGTGGGGATCTCTAGTCTCTTGGTTAAGTGACAGTGTTTGTGGGGAGTGGGGTTCTCTAGTCTCTTGGTTAAGCCACAGCGTTCTGATCTGATCTGAGGGCTGCATTCATGCTCGTCGGCCAGAAGGGGCCTGGCGTGTGGTCACCCCCGGCACTCTCGACGGACAGACTCCCGCTGCTCCCTGATCCTGGTCACATGCGGTGCGGCACTTTTCTGTCACAGCGGGTGCACTACTCGCTCTCACACACGTGCCTAGCATGGATACAGAAACACACACACACACACACAGCGGGTGCACTACTCGCTCTCACACACGTGCCTAGCATGGACACAGAAACACACACACACACACACAGCGGGTGCACTACTCGCTCTCACACACATGCCTAGCATGGACACAGAAACACACACACACACACTCTCTCTCTCTCTCAAACATACCCACACTCTCTCTCTCTGTCTGTCTGTCTCTCTCTCTCTCTCTCTCACACACACACACACTCTCTCTCTCTCTCTGTCTGTCTTTCTCTCTCTCTCTCACACACACACACATACACACACAAACACACACAATCTCAAGCATTGACACACATAGTATATAAGCCATATCCCAGTGATCCCGTGATCGGATTTTATTTGAAATTGAGACCACACTTGTCCTTGTCCTTAGCACTAGTTTACATTCATGGTACAGAAAAACTGGAAAGCAAGTATCAGAGGATTATTTCAGAACACCCTGTCTTATATTGGCAGTCAGCAGGCCTAAATTAAGCTGGGTGGATTAATCTTATTAATTATTAAAGCCTAAACTGTTATAGTTTTAATTGGTATAAAATAAGTCGAAGGTTTTACCTACCGGCAGCACATCAGAAAAGTCTCTGGTGGCACAGTTTGGGCAGAGGATAATTTCTAGGTCACAAGTTTAAATGAGGCAAGCTGTTGCAGTCTGCAGGACAGAGCTGCACATGAGACGAACACATCCATCAGGACAGAATTGCCAGAGGCGTCATTCTGACTGATCAAAAATCTCCTCAACTATGCTGGGTATAGTAGTAACAACATAAACAGAAATATCTGAATTTGCCATGCCAGCATGATGTCACTGCAGAAGTCAGGCTACATACTGTGCCAGCCTGGCTATTCCTCAGCCCTCTGATCATACCACATGGTACTCAATAGCAATGTCAAGCGCCGATCTGCATGAGCTAAAATTCTGTGCTGTTTTGTGCCCCAGATGTGCGCTCAGTATCAGTAGATCACCAGAAAGTGAAGAATCACTTGACTCCATGTAAAAATTGAGAGAGAGAGAGAGAGAGAGAGAGAGAGAGAAAGAGGGAGGGGGTTAGAGATGCCGCCCATACTGCTGAGGGACAGACAAATTCCCACAGTCCTTTAGCTGATCTGGTTAAGGACGTCTCTCGTGAGAAACACAGGTGTCCATCAAAGCATCAACTACACAGAGGGAAAGCCACTGCACTCTTCATCTTATACCTAAGGCATTATTTGTCTCACTTCAGCAGGCCCATCTTTATGAGAAAAAAGTGTCAGCTCCCTTTGACAGGATCTTTGTTTTGACCTTTGACCTTGGCTGTCTGTGGTCGTGCTCACGCCAGTGCTCAGTTGCCCTGTCGTTCCTGCTTCTGTGGGTTACAGGGAATATGTAACAGGAGGTGTCAGTAAGCTGTCGTCTGTCCTGGGACTGCTTTCAACTTTCCCCCACTCATCCTGATCGGAGGGGTCACCGGGCAGCGCCTGAAAAGGCTTACTGCCTCCAAAACTCTGAGGAGGAGTAGTTGCCAGGAGCAGGGGCCAACCAACTGACCGGCACACATCCACACTAAACCTCACTAGAGACACAACATGTCTGTCTGTGGGCAGACAGACAATCAGCTGATACGCTACATTATCCACAGGGAGGGAGGGAGGGGGGAAAAAAAAACAATGAACCAGGCTCTGGGCCATCGTGGCAAATGCCCAGAAGGTGTTTTGGTTGGTGGCTGAGTGGCTGTTTTTGGAGAGTTCTTAGAAGGCCATGAGGCCAAGAGGAGACAATTGCGGGACAACTGTGGACATAAATGCTGTAGGCTACACAGCTTGCTGAAACTTCGTCAAAGCCAGATAATGCTGTGAAGGTCAAAGTGAGAGACAGAGAAAGGAAGAGAGAGAGAGAGAATAATGGATGAATATGAATAATGAATAATGAATAATAAAACACAAAGGATGGTAGGGAAGGACAAAGACGTGATGGACAGTAGTACTTGACTGTGGCGAGTGACAGATGCTCCTCTGGCAAAAGCCACTAACAGGATGACACTAGACCAACCCATGGGGTAAAGCGGGATTATGTCTGAGCAGAAGATAAACAGATTATTCCCGAAACAGAGCGGGCTTTTTTAGCTTCTTCACTCCTGCGCTCGGGTTGTTCGGTCCCTGCGCGTCCATCCTCGACACGTCCGATCCCCTCCCCAACCCCACCCCCTCCGATTCCAGCCAGCAACCCACTCAATCACACACACACCCCACCTCCCACACACACACACACCCCACCTCCCACACACACACAGGTGGGCTCGTTGTGCCAACACACACAGCTAAAAAACACAAACACACACAGACTGACAGACAGACACAGAAGTCGAGACACAGATGCATGCTAGCTAGTGCTGGAAGCTGAGGTGTCCACCTTCTGAGAAAGTGACCTCCGGTGTCAGAGCTTCAGCAGTAGTCTTTGAATCTCCCATTGGCACTAATGACTCCCACTGAGCGCAGACCGTTCACCTGAGATAGAAGGGTTGACCTCTTCGCCTGAACGTCGGCTACTTTGGATTTTACGACTATTTCCGTGCGCATGTGTGTGCGTATGTCTATGTGTGTGTGAGCATGTGTGTGTCTGTGCTCTTGTGTGTGTGATTTTTCCTTTTACATTAATCTGGGGAAAGAATACAAACCTTCTTCACCATGCCTTTGAAGTGCGAGCTTTTCATCACCCTGCTCCTCTTTGTCATCCTCGGAGTTGCAGGTAAATCATCATCTTGTTCAATCTTTTCCTGTACACTGAAAGATCAAAGATGACCTCTGAATTCAGTTACAGTAGCCTACTATGTAATTCATTTGAAATAGTGGGCTAAAAATTGGTTATCAATAGTAGCCTACAAATCAATCAAAACTAAACATTCAGATCAGTTCTGTTTTTGGATAAGTAGCCTACTTTACGCAGAACCTGAATGATGTATAAAACAAATTGTACAATTTAGTCCAATTTAGTAATCTAGCTGTGATAATAGTTAGCACCTGCTTGAGCTACAGTGACTTAAAATAACCACCACCATTCATGCAACGGACTCATTCATCAAGTAGAATGCATTTCTATACCAATACTTTGAAATGAAAAGATTGAAAAGGCCCCCAAAAGGTGTGGGGGGATGAGAGTTTTAGAATCCTAAAGGATGCCAGAGAGTCTGGTTAAGAATATAAGAGTGGCATGGCAACAACATACAGAGTAGACTCCCATGTATGTAAAGTCCAATGTAAGTATATAAAGGTTTTCAGTGCTTCCTGAGTAATAATAGATATGATGACCAATGCAGTGCTAAACATTGTAAGGAGTTTTGTAAGCTCTTAAACTATCCACCATCATTTATGGACCAATTTAATTTTGGAACGTGTCTGCATGGAATTCATGGAATTCATCGTGACCAGAACTCATGCAGTGAGCGTTTTAGCTACCTGTTAGCGTTGCGTAACATGCTGGCACAGCCTCCTCTGATGGTGTAAGTGACCACGGTTACCTCCAACAGTCATGCCTTTTGCAACCATCTCTGGTACCTCTCAGGTTAAGACATCAGGATGCCTTTTTGCAGCACACTAATCTCTTCATACCGTAAGCTATTGTTTCATCATCGCACATCATGCTATTAGCTGCTAAACCAAGAACAATCGATTAAATGCTACACAAACAGCTCTCCAAGGAAGCAGCTCTTTAGCCTCTCCTGCCAGACCGTTCCACTCAATTTACAGTAGTTGCTTGGCCTCAAACCATATCTGTGTGCAATTTTGTTCTCTGGACTTTTGTTTTATCGGAGTAGGTCTCAGCAATTAAGTTGATTTATCCCTGAAGTATACAGTAGGCCATCATGAGCAAGTATGCTAGAGCTAGTATGCCAATGCCATTGCTGTCAGCTTACATCCCAGTGACTCTCAAACCATAAAAATACAGGTCAGTGAGAACATAGAGTACTATAAGTAGGCCTAGTCTTCCACTTTCAATTTCGGATTTTTTGAGTGCCATAGTGTAGCCCATAGATATTGGAAACATACCGCATTGGGCTCCAGAACGTACGTCAATAGCAACGCCATCATTGTGGCCATGTTGATATGCTGTTTTATAACGCAAAAGTATTTCTCCTCGTCATTAAAAAGTTGGCTTAGTTGTATTTGTAAAAGTTTGTTGCTTTCCCTCTTGTGGCTTGTTATCGACTGGAGGTCTGGAGGTTAGGAATTCACTTGGTATGGCGCTGTGTCCTAAGCGAATCCATACAAAACCCAAACAATTATCCTCAACGTGGGCCTTTACAGCCAATAAGAAACAGCAGCACTCTGGTTATGACCAGGATCAATTCACTCACCTGAAAGTAAAAGCCCTGAATTGTTGGCAGAAAAAATTTGCACTGTACCATAAAAGACACAAACAACACAGACTTTATATTGTATATCTGGGCCTCAGTAAAAAAAAACTCCACTTTAAGGGAATCTAAATATGTCTGGATATGTGCTGCTGAGAGTCCAATATCTGTTTCCTTGGTGACTGCTGTGAATTTAAAACATCCACGTTCTCTGCTGGATGGGGCGAGATGCTCACCCTGCATGAACTCAGCTCTGTCTGCAAATGAGAGTGGTGACTGATGGGCGTCCTTGGCGCCAAACTGTGACTTTGAATATACACAAGGCCTTGTAGACATAATGACAATATACATGACAATAACCAGTGTGCTTTGTCTTTTAAAGTTGCTTATAATCAGAGCAAGACTGTATTAGGCAACATGAAAAAATACACCAGGATGGACAAGTTTGTGATAAAAAAAAAGAAACGTGAAAAGTGAACAGCAGGATTGTCCTCTGGCTTGATTAATAAATCTATGAATAGTGAATAGTGATGAGAGTAGTGGATAATAGGGCTATACTTTAAATTTAGGAATGACAGTGACTGCTGCTGCGAATGTCCACATAATATTGATTAACCCTCCTGTTGTGTTTGTTTCATGTTTACTAGTTTTGTGTTCCCAGTCAAAAATGACCGCTGCATTATAACTTGTTATACATTCGTAACACATAGTATAATTTGATGTAGTGACATACTTTTGTAGTAACTTAAGTTCTATTGGACATAACCAGTTTTGAACAAGTTTCCGATTTATGGCCTGCAGGCCTCATTGACCTGAGCTCATCCAAATCAGAAAGGGGAAGATTCTATTGGGGAAAGGTTCTAGTGGGGGCTGGAAGCAAATACACATTTATGAGAAATTGTTATAAAAATAATCAAAATTTGTTTTGTGTGTTCAGATGCCCTGTGTTAACAAAGACATGGAGCCTCTTTGTAGTCAGAAAAAATGTACAATATTTTTGAGAGAAAAAAAAATTGTAAATCGGTCAAAGTTGACAACAGGTTAAAGCAATTTCTATTGCCATCTTATCGTAGCCTATCAATCTGACTTCTTAATAATCTAATTTTTACTTTCTATAGACCAGCACAGTTACAGCCCCCTCAATCCAGCTGACGCCATCAACTCACTGCGCTTAAGAGAACTGATAGGCACAACCAAGCAGAGTGCTGGCGTCACGACAGGGTTTGATCTGAAACCTCACCGGACGAAGAGAGCCGCGGTCTTCCGCTCCGGAGTAAAAGTGTGTCCCCAAGAGACCATACGAGAGGTCATTGCGAGTCACCAAGCCTACTACAAGCTCAGAGGTGAGTCCAAGGGAAAGTAAAAACGTATGTGGCTGCAGTTAAGTTACTCCACTGATGCAACCACGTTACTGTAGGATAAAGACATACACCAGAACATTTAGCTCTGAGACACACCAAAGCAAACTAAAAGTGACAGTGACATTGGGAGATATGCTGACACTGTAGTGGGTATATGGTATCCCGTGTGAAAATAAATTACTTCTTCCAGTTGATCTTTATGTTTTCCTAAACACGGCCATTTCCCCCTATTTGTTCATACACTGCAAGGCTGTCTGCACTGAAGAAATTACTATCATATCTACTGTTCAGGGAGGATTAGCCATAAGTCATCCACGCTTCAACAGAGAATCTCTCACCCAGTGGAAGAATGAAGAATGAAGTGTAATCTGTTCTATTTGCTGTACAGTCTTGTCCTGTAGGACCCACCCAGGTCTCACAATATGAACTGCATTAACAATAATGAGGATATAAATTCTCTTTTCAAATTTAACATTGTCACGTATGCATGTATTGTGTAATGTACCACAGGTAATTAATCGCCTGTCCTGTTGCCTAATGCAATTGCATGTAGCACACCATAGTGTACACTGAGTGTGTTTGTGTGTGGTGAGGCTTCTTTTTCAATCTGTCCGACCTCTCTGCTTTAATTGAGTCTTTTTTTAGAGTACAGCAAATAAATGAGAGTTTGCTGAGTGAGCTGTGAGAAGTTGGAACTCAGGAAGTTGCTGCGTGTGTTAAATCCGCTCCGTGCCCCCTCGGCGCAGCCGTGCTCACGTGAGATGATGAATAAACAGACCACACAGCAGAGATACTTTCACACCACCCTCACCTGACGAGTTATAGTCCCCCAAAGTGCCCTTTTGTGGGGTCGAGAGGGTAGAGAGGGTTGAGCGGCTCTCCATCCCTGACCTTTCGCCTGTTACCCTCAGTTGAATTGAAAGCAGAGCATCAGAGAATGTGATTGAAAATTCTATGGTACAATATTGGATTATGTTGTTTGTATGCATTTTAAGCATTTAAAATGTCCACTTTGATCTGCAACTACATGGCACAGGGAAAGCTTCATAGTGCATTTATGATTATTATGCATTTATTATTAATTTCCCGTAATAGATGCCAATGATATATATATATATATATATATATATATATATATAACTCTACAACTCTACACAATGAGTGGAATAATGACATGGGCTCTGGGATGAGATCCATCTGCTGTGTAATTTAACCTAATGCGTCCTCTCAGGACATTTTAATAGTGTAGTAGAAGGCAATCAGTGTGGAGGAGCTGTGACGCATGAAGCAGCACTGTACCATGTACCACTGTTTGAGCTGAAACCTCACCGGACAAAGCGAGCAGCAGTCTTCCGCTCCGGGGTGAAAGTGCGTCCCCAAGAGACCATACTGGTCCTCCATGGGAACCTATTTTATACAGTCTATGATGGACCATACTGGTCCTCCATGGGAACCTATTTTATACAGTCTATGATGGAGCATACTGGTCCTCCATGGGAACCTATTTTATACAGTCTATGATGGACCATACTGGTCCTCCATGGGAACCTATTTTATACAGTCTATGATGGACCATACTGGTCCTCCATGGGGACCTATGTCTATGATGGAGCATACTGGTCCTCCATGGGGACCTATGTCTATGATGGGCCATACTGGTCCTCCATGGGAACCTATGTCTATGATGGAGCATACTGGTCCTCCATGGGGACCTATGTCTATGATGGAGCATACTGGTCCTCCATGGGAACCTATTTTATACAGTCTATGATGGAGCATATGGTCCTCCATGGGAACCTATTTTATACAGTCTATGATGGAGCATACTGGTCCTCCATGGGAACCTATTTTATACAGTCTATGATGGAGCATACTGGTCCTCCATGGGGACCTATGTCTATGATGGACCATACTGGTCCTCCATGGGGACCTATGTCTATGATGGAGCATACTGGTCCTCCATGGGGACCTATGTCTATGATGGACCATACTGGTCCTCCATGGGGACCTATGTCTATGATGGAGCATACTGGTCCTCCATGGGGACCTATGTCTATGATGGAGCATACTGGTCCTCCATGGGGACCTATGTCTATGATGGAGCATACTGGTCCTCCATGGGAACCTATTTTATACAGTCTATGATGGGCCATACTGGTCCTCCATGGGGACCTATGTCTATGATGGAGCATACTGGTCCTCCATGGGGACCTATGTCTATGATGGGGACCCAGGTTCGACTCGACCTCCGTCCTGCGGTCATGTCCCGATCCCACCCCATCTCTCGCTTCCTGTCTCTCTCTGCTGTCCTGTCGAGGCAAAAGCACTAAAAAAAGAGAAGTAAATCAGTGTAGGCCTCATCAACAGCCTTACTCCCTTCCTCCCTTTCTCTCTCTGTGGTCAGTTTGTCAGGAGGCCGTCTGGGAAGCCTTCCGGATCTTTTTCGACCGGATTCCGGGAACCACGGAGTACCAACGCTGGGTCCACACGTGCCAGCATGAGTCTCTCTGCATATCGGACCTCGCCAACAACTTCAGCAGCTCGGAAGAGCACCTCAACATGATATACCGGGTAATTGTTCAAAAGCGTTTAACAATAGAAGATGTTTTCATAATTTCTGAGCTTGAAATAAATAATGTTTTTCCTCCTAGAAGATATTGGGTTTAGCAGTGATGCATAGTAATTTCTAATCAAAATGTGAAGTTCAGTCAAGTGTTTGAAATTGTGCCAACAGGGAAATTACATGAGATCGTGGGAATGTCAAACAAGCCTGAAATAATATATTTTCAGAATACATTCATTGTCAGCTTAAAGGATTTTTGTTAATCAAAAAGTGTCAAGAAATACAGCAATTCTTTGCATCAAAATACACGTTGGATCCAAAACATCTTGTGTTATGCAAATACAAAAATAACAGTTGTTCAATCAGGTAGTTAGTTTAAATACACTGCACCCTCGTAATTGTACAAATTTAATTCAGAATATAAAGCCTTTACATGGGTTGTGTATTCATACACTGTGCATATTCCACTGTACTGTTTGTTCTACTCGGCTGTGTTAAATGCCTTTGGGACCAAAGTGATATTTTTCAAGAATACTGATGACTGCCCAATGCATTATTCATGGTGACCAGCAACATTCACAGAATAACAACTCAAAGAGAAGGCTAAAACAACCTCTAACAAATGTGCCGTTCACCGACCTTCCTGGCACGCGCTCACACTTCACTTATAAACAAGCAGTGAGTGTCCAGGAGTAATGGTAAACTCCGACAGATGCAGCACCTTCACAGCCGCCTGTTTGTAGCCGAGCCACCAAATAACACACGAAGCATTACAAGCCGTGCAGGGCTGAGAGAATATTTGTGTTGGGTGAAAAAAAAAAAACATGTTAATACCCCCGCTTCCCTGGTGGTAAATGAAATGATCTCTCAAGGCTAAATCTAATGACATACCTTTCTTTTCAGCCCACATGTGTACTGACGTGTGTGTACCACATGTGAGACTGCTGGCAATGCTCTGCTTAACACTGGTCATGTATCTTTAGAGTAATTAACTTCCATCAACCCTTTTAAAAATTATAGACACTTTTCATATCTTTTAAAGCAAGCGAAATATGGCCCATTTCCCTGTGATGTACCTTTTTCATTACCAGTAATAGCCTGACTTGAAATGAGGTGCCATTTCTTTCTCTGGCAACAAGCTTTTGTTCTTGACTTGCTCGCGAACTACTATGTGCTCTGAGTCACCTTTTCTGTTCTCTCCCGAAACTTCATTTGTCTGCACTGCGTCTCCTGCGTAATTATATTGTGCAAGAAGTTGAGTGATTGCCACTAAGTAATTTGGGGGTGATAATTTGTGTTGGGTCTCTGTGCTGTGATGAGCGACTGTAATCATTGCTATTTCTCTGTCTGGCATCGACGTTGACTTTCGGCAGAGGATGAACTTGCGGCCGGACCAGCTACCAGGACGGTAAGGCCCAAGCTGTGTTCTCTCCTCAGGGAGAGTGGAACTATTTCCTCTCACTGTGTGTCAGTTAGAGCCTCTTGGCAAGTGTCATTCAACATGGACTAAGTGATTTGAATTGTATTTGGTGAATAAGTCACCTGGTAATACAGAATCTCAGGTTCTCACAGATACTCAGAATCTTTGATAAATAGGAAAAAAGTGAGCTTTAATGCAGACTGTACTTTTTCAAATAACGTGGTACGACTGTTTCCTCTGCAATCTGCACATGTAACATTATGCCTCATAACGTAGATATGGTTGTCATCCACAGACATGTGGTGCCAGAGAAGCCAGCTGAGGAGGCGGGAACAGAAGGTACTGCAAAGTCTGAGTTTAAGGATTTGTTAGTTTGTTCCTGTAGCTTCATGCCCAGGCTTAAACGCTTGTTGATTACTCCACCACCTGTTCTAGAGGGTGCCCAGACAGACTCAGGAGAGGAGGGAGAGTCTCCTGCTGTTCCGGACGCCCCCGACGCCACTCTTGGCACTCCGAGCGAAGGCGACGAAGGCCATGAAGCCGATGAAGGCACTGAGACAGCTGAGGAGGTAACGACCCGGCCACTCACCTTTGTTGACATCCATGTGAAAATTGGACAGGAACAATGAGGATTTGCTGTA
Source organism: Alosa pseudoharengus (assembly GCF_046254945.1). Taxonomy (NCBI): domain Eukaryota; kingdom Metazoa; phylum Chordata; class Actinopteri; order Clupeiformes; family Clupeidae; genus Alosa; species Alosa pseudoharengus. The sequence goes on along the minus strand of NW_027468859.1, from coordinate 34,636,450 downwards.
GTCTTGTTGTCTTGGCTCCGTGTGTGAGTCCTCTGCCTCCCTGTCATTATGGCTATTTAAGACAATAGAGCAGTTCATCACTTCTCCAGAATTTACATCAACATCCTGGTAATCCTGACCAACTGATGAAAGGGATCAGACATACCCTGATAACAGGCACCTAAGAAAATAACACAGGGATAAACAGTGTAAGAAAATACTGTGTTGCTGTTAGCAATAGGAAACCAACAGCTCAATCTTCTGAAAGATTCTGTGAGCGGAATGTACTAGGGCCTGTCCTTATCTTCTAGGACTCTGACCTCCCCAATGTGGTGCCGGAGCAATCTGTGGAGCAGACAGTGGAATTCACCATCAACCTGGTGGACCCTGGTTACAGGGAACTACTGGACGACGCTGACTCTCCTCAGTACCACGACCTGTCTAGACACCTACAAGAGCAGGTGAGGAGCATTCAGGAGACTCAAGTTCATGGTAAAGCAATGCTGGTGACTGATCATGCACTCCTTTCTATTCTCAAACAAAGCCATTGGAATGAATGAGAAAAGTGATGGCTTGCTGTACATTAAAAAGAGTGAAAGCCTTTGTTCCATAAGAACAGCAAGGCCTCAAACTAAAAATGCACTCTGGTAAAAAAAAAAAAAGAAAACATTGACGTAACATAAACAGGATAGAACGACAAATAGAAAATGAAAGCCACTCTCCAGGGAAATGTGCACATTTTTAAAGTGGTGTGGTTAAAGTGCGCTCTGATCCAGCTGGTACTATGAAATGTTTAGTGGTTCTGCTGCCGCTGCAACACACAATGTTGGTAAGCCCAAATGAGCACAGAGAGGCTTAGTTAAGGGCTGTCAGGTCATGTCAGGGAAAGCCCTGATTAACTCAACACCACCTTTACAGTTTTGTCTTAAATTGACAGCCTCAAAGGCAGTAAGGCGGACATGAAGAAAATACCCTAGAGACGTGGGGACTACACAACATTTAAAAATTGTGTTGTCTTGATGATGTCTTCACTATTTTGTTTTTATGACTAGTGCAAGAGAAATGTTTTACCTCTCACATGTTAAACTATATACTTCAATATTTGGCTTATTTCATGATATTTTGAAGCTAATATGATATTGTAAATGGTGTTCAGGTTGGAACAGGAATAATGCAATACAAGTTTTGATTTCAAGCTCAAACTTTCATTTGTTTCTTTGTTTTCACAGATGTTGCACGTCTTCAACAAACTACCCGGATTCAAGGAGATTAACGTTTTGGGAATCAGGTGCAGCTTTCCGTTAATTCCCTTATTTGGACCTGAATGCACCACCAAGGGGTGGGGGGGGGGGTGTTTCACAAAAAAAGTAAGAGGGATTAAGCAGTGAGAGGAGCTGATCATATTCCAAAGCCATCCCCTGCGTATTGGGCTGTAGTGAGAGAGACCACCGAGACTCGTTAATGAGAAAGGTGAGTCAGAGCCCTTGCTGCTACCTAGCGGAGCACTGCGAGTGCCGACCCAGGCTAATCATGGTCATCTTCCTCACTGCCATCCTCATCCTCAGTTTCTCTCCAGACAAGATTGCTATTATTATTCCATATCATTGAAATACAAAGAAGGAGCCTAGAATGGAAAATAATGTGCTATTGAGGCTTTTTCATTATGCCCTCTAATTCAATTGAAATATGCCACTAACCTCTTACATTATCAATTGCATCTAGAAATGAGGATGTGCATATGGAAACTCATACTGTTTATGATCTACTAAATGTGTCAAGTCTTATGACCACTTTGATACATTTAGGGCAAGTTAGTGTGGTATGAAATTATTAACTTATTTATTTTTATTACTTATTTCCTTTCCTCTTTTTTTCTCCCTTGCACAACTCCAGCGCAACGGAAGGAGATGATGGGTAAATATGTATTGTTTTGCTATCATCTTGTATTTGTTAAACAATTATTGAGCAGATCCAATGGAATTAACTGCCAAGCAGTTAAAACACGCAATATATTAATACAAATCAATTTACACCAGGTTGAACATAATTACAGAAATATAACACTAATTTGTTTTTCAATTAAAGATATTCTCATCTGTCCAAGTTCTGCACAAAACTTAGCAATATGCCAGATCCTCTAAGCAAATCATTGTTATGACTTTTCTCTCCGTCCTTTCTGTCTGGATGCTAAGGCATCTGTTGTTGATTCATGAATACAAAAAATAATCTTTGCTGATTGGGTTATGCATCTGTCACTCTGAAGGCACAGATTGGAGGGTACTGGTCTCCTCCACCAGGCCCATCTCTTAAAATGAGAATAAGATGAGAAATATGTGTTCAATTATAATCCAATGGTCATGAATAAGATTTTTTAGCAAGAAAGTGTTGACTTCAACAAAATCAAGAATTGCAACAACTATTCACACATTACTTTCTATAGGGTTTCTCTGAACTTTTGTGCTGAGGGGAACATTTTACAGTTGTAGTGAGAGTACAGTAGGTTCGAGAGAGTAGAGTAAATTGAGGTACAGTACATGTTTGCTTTTTTCAGTGAGCTAATCATTTGATGATCTTATTTCAGTTCTGGAGGAATCTCAGTCCACTACGCTGTCCTGTTTGAGAACATCGGCCCTGATGCTACAGCAGAAGGGACAGAGGAAGACACAGACACAGATTCACTACCCAGCCTGACAGACTTGATGACCACTGCCCTGAGTGAAGAGGCAACTCTTCCAGTTGATCTCAGCACACTTGTCTTTGGCCCAGGTACATTACTGGAATGCTTTTCCTCCTCACAATATTCGCTGGAAGAGTGTCATACAGTCATCTCATTGAATTCCAATTCAACATATTTGAATAGAATAAAGTTCTCAGTTCAATAAACTTTTCTTTTTTTAGAAGTAAGTCCTCTGGAACCAGATGTTAATGAACCGGAACTGGTTGATGCAACTGAAGAGGTAATATATTTATTTCCTTACACTGAACTTGCCAAGAGCAGACACACATTTGTATAATATTAGGTAATCTGTTTCATTAATTCCCTCTGGTTTTGAGTAATTTTATGAAATTGTTACATTTCTGAATCATTTTGTGATCATAAATTGTGATCTGCATTATGTTTATCAGACTATGGAGCCAGATTCCTACAATGACCTGGACGTGTCAGAGGGGGCAGAGGAACCTGAAAACTCTGAGGAGGAGCAGACACATCCTGATATTTCTCCTGAGGAGGAGAATGCTCTGGAGACTTTGTTAGAGCCCACAGTTGGCAGCGAGGACTACCCTGACATCCCAACAGACGAAGAATCCGAACCAACTAGCCCTCCAGAGGAAGAGGAGCCATTCATCACCCATATGATTGAGACCATCATCCAAGATGGAACTGGTGAACTTGTAAGGGACTACATTCCTCATGCTCCAGAAGACGATACTGCTGTTGAACCACCCGGTGAGGATGAATCTATAATATCAGAAGCAGAGGCGGAAGAAGAAGCACCTGTTAGTGATCTCTTACCAAACCTCATTACAGAGGAACTGCCTGACTCTGAACCAGATGAAGAGGTTGGTCTGGATAGTGACTTGCCCAATGTGATATCAGAGGAGGACAGTCTACCAGGCTCCACTACTGAAACTCTATTGACAGTGGCCACGGTAAGCCCAGAACATTCCGAGGACTCTGATTCCAGCCTTCCAGTGACCACCCTCTCAGCAATAACCCACCAGCCCCCCACTGAACCACTTGGAGATGTAGAAGAGGCTGAGGAGGTGGCAGTGGAGGAAGAGGAAGTAATGGTGGAGACACCTGAAAGTGAGAAAGGAGCACCTGAAGAAGAAACACCTGAGGTCTCTGAACCTGGGGAGGATTTGGCACCAGAGGAAGAAGTAGTGGTAGAAGTTGAAGACGAAGTGAATGAACCTGAGGAGGAGCCAGGTGAACCCGAAGTAGAAGTTGTTAAAGAAGAAGAGACTGAACCTGAAGATGAAGTTAGTGCCCCAGAGAAGGACGCTAGTGAACCAGAAGAGGAAGTGAGTGAACTGGAAGAGGAAGTGAGTGAACCGGTAGATGAACCGGAAGAGGAAGTGAGTGAACTTGAAGAGGAAGTGAGTGAACAGGAAGAAGAGAGTGAACCTGAGGAGGAAGTGATTGAACCTGAGGTGGAAGTCAGTGAACCTGAGCAGGAAGTTAGTGAACAGGAAGAGGAAGTGAGTGAACCTGAGGAGGAAGTGATTGAACCTGAGGAGGAAGTTAGTGAACCTGAGGAGGAAGTTAGTGAAGAAGAAGTGAGTGAACCTGAAGAGGAAGTCCTAGAACCTGAAGATGAAATAAGTGTACCAGAAGAGGAAGTAATCACTGAAGCGGAAGAGGACGAAGGTGCTGAACCTGAACCTGTGGAGGAGGTTGAAGCAGAAGTATCAGAATCTGAAGAGGCTGATGTTGATGTGGCTGAGCCTGTTGAGGAAGAGATTCCAGAGGAGGAGTCTCTACCTGAGGAGCCTGAAGTTCCGGAAGAGGCAGTTGAAAAGGAAGATTCTCAACCGGAGGAAGAGATTGTAGAAGAGGAAGACGAATCTGAGGAGCCTGCGACTGAAGTGGAGGTTGAAGTTCCAGAACCTGTGGAAGAGGAGACTGAGGTTGCAGTAGAGGTCGAGGTCTCAGAAGAAGCTGAGGAGGAGCCAACTCCTCCTGAGGAAGAGTTTGTGGAGGAGACGACGGCTCCACCCTCAGAAAGCATAAAGATCATTGTACCAGAAGGACCTGATGATGAAGGAGATTTATACTTCCCAGAACCAGAGGAGCAGGACAATCTTCCTTTTGTGCCAAATGAGGATGCGGAGCCTGAAGAACAACCAAGTGACCTTCAGCCTGTGGAGGACGTCGTCATAGAGGAGACAGAGGAAGATGTTCCAGCGGAACCAGAGGTGGAAATCATATCCGACCAGCAGCCTGAGGATCAAAATGTAATCGAAGCTGAAACAGAAGAAGGTGAATCAGAGGTTGAGATGGAAGAAACAGAAGAGGCAGCAGTTGAGGTGGAAAGCCAGCCTGCAGATACAGATGAGCCTGAGTCTGAGCCTGAGCCTGAGTCTGAGTCTGAGTCTGAGCCTGAGTCTGAGCCTGAGTCTGAGTCTGAGCCTGAGTCTGAGCCTGAGCCTGAGCCTGAACCGGAGCCAGGTGAGGTCAAAGGTTTTAAAGCTAAGAAGTAAAATACCTCAACCTCTTTGGCCAAAATATACGTACTATGGCAATAAATGCTATTTTCCAAACTATATAATGATCATTCAGATGTTTCACATTAAGGCTTGCACACTATGTTTTAATTTATTCATGAAATCTTGGAACGTCTGGAATATTTACAAGATTTGCTCCAGCGTATCAATCATAATTTGAGCTGAGAGACTGCTGAGCTCAAGTTCATTCGAGGTGTAATGTGATTGTTTGAGGTAAATTTCATGATGGAGTATTGCAGTTGCCGTAATAATAGTATGACCCATTCCCTTATCGCCAAGGAGATATAAACATTAAACTCTCTCCCTCTTGCTGTGAGATCTCCTGTATTAATTACAATTTAACAGAGTAAATACTATTTAGTATTAAATATTTATTTCATTTTATATAACAATTTCACTCTTAGTTTTTTCATATCACAATTAAAGTTTTTAAATTCTTTGAAGAAATTACTTAGCTTTACCAAGGTCACAGTAGGCTAATTAATTGAATGAAACTGTTGCTGTGTGCTTGTGATTTTTACAGTTAAATTAAAATAAAAAATATGTTTTGGTTTTCCATTCACATAATTGTCATTCTGACATTTCTTTGTGCTTTAGAAGAGACGGAGGAGGATGCCTCAGAAGAGGAGACAGCTGAGGAAGCAGGAGAAGAGGAGGCAGGTCCTGAACAGGAGGAGGAGGAGGTAGAGGAGCAGGAGCCGGAGGAGGAGGTAGAGGAGCAGGAGGAGGAGGAGGTAGTGGAGCAGGAGGAGGAGGAGGTAGAGGAGCAGGAGGAGGAGGAGGTAGAGGAGCAGAAGGAGGAGGTAGAGGAGCAGGAGGAGGAGGTAGAGGAGCAGGAGGAGCAGGAGGAGGAGGAGGTAGAGGAGCAGGAGGAGCAGGAGGAGGAGGAGGTAGAGGAGCAGGAGGAGCAGGAGGAGGAGGAGGTAGAGGAGCAGGAGGAGGAGGTAGAGGAGCAGGAGCAGGAGGAGGAGGAGGAGCAGGAGGAGCAAGAAACTGTCCTGGAGATCACCCCTACGGAGGCCCCAGAGGAACCACTATCAACAACTCCATCCATTGACCTGGGACTCTTTGAGGTGTTCTTAACAGATGAGCCCTATGAGGAGACGGGAGTGGAAGTTATAGCTGAGGAAGGAGAAGGGGAAGATGTGGTGATGGAGACAGACACAGAAATTGACACGTCTCAGAGTGATTTGTCGGTTGAAACTAGCATGGAAGATATTGCCTCGGAGATGGACCAGGCAGATGTTGTGAGCACAGAGACCATTGACCTGCTTGGGTATGGGAGTGGGTCTAGTGAGGAGCACCCTCCATTCGAGACAACAGCCGCACCACCTCTGAAGTACTTGACCACTCCTTCTATGACCACTGCAAGCCGAGGGAGAGAGCTTGTGGTGTTCTTCAGCCTACGGGTCACAAACATGAGGTTCTCCGAGGTCCTTTTCAACAAGAGCTCATCAGAGTACAGAGAACTGGAAAACAGGTTCACAGAACTGGCAAGTCTCTCTCACTTTCTACAAGGAAAGGATACAGTTATGGCTGACGCATGTATTCACATATCTCAACAAACATTTATCAAGCACAGCATATTATATAATGGCCTCTATTGTTATCATCATCAGTTTGTCTCTCAGGCACCCGTCATTCATATTTATTTATCAAGACCTACTGTAAGATTTAACCATTATTATTATTCTAGAAGCATTCAGATATGTGAGCTCACTGAGAAATTCTAAACTCCACATTGAGTTCATGATCCACCCATCCTATGCAGCTTGTAATGTGAAGAAGCTGGGCATCTAAAACAGTGTAAATACAAAACAACATTCTCTTGAAAATCCTGTGGTCAAAAAAACTTCATTATTTTATTTAGCTTTATTCATAGGATGTATTCATAATATTCATGCATAGGATTCCTGCACAATCAACTTTATATTTAAGGGGGTGTGTAACTGCAGGGCGTGCTCGCATTGCTTATTATTTCCGAACAATTAGTGTCAAGGATCTCACTCTGGCAAATGTGTTACTGCAGCAGTGAGCAACAATGAAAATTCTCTGAGCTCCTTAGACTATTATAACACATTTATATACATAAATTAAGATCATAACATTTCTTAAAAATTAAAGTTTGATTGTTACTCTAATTTCTCTTGGGGAATTTACATTGTATTTATCTCCACACGTCTTTATCAGATTTAGTTTATCCTCCGTTTATTATATATTGTCCTAATCTTCTTAATGAGATCTCCACGCTTGTATACCCCAGTCTAAAGGGGAATTCAAACACGATGAAGGCCAAATTTTAAGCGTGAACAGTAGAAACAGTAGGAGTTCCAAAAGACAGGTCTCATGCTGTGAGATGAGGCTTATCATTTTCAGAATGAGACCTCTAATAAGGCTCCTGTGGTGATTTTTGGTCTCACTGATATGATTTTAGATTACGACACCATTCTTCAAAGCCCACTAATCATTCACTGAATGATGAGAACTCAAAGGACTGACACAAGGAATTCCTCACTGCTTTTATTCTTTACTGTGATTAAATAACACAGTTGATTAGAGTCAACATCAATAACATTAACATTAATATGGTGAATGATTTCTTTGAGTTCTTTGATGTCTGAGTATTCTCTTCTATGTATTTCTTAGCTGCTCCCATACCTCCAGTCCAATCTGACTGGCTTCAAGCAACTGGAGATCCTTAACTTCAGGGAGGGAAGTGTGGTGGTCAACAGCAAGATGACCTTTGCCAAGTCGGTGCCATACAATGTCACAATGGCTGTGCACTGTGTCCTGGAAGACTTCTGCAATACTGCAACCGAGCGGCTGGACATAGAGATTGACAGCCATTCCCTTGACGTGGAGCCTGGTGAGATTTGTGTTTTTTATGTACAGCATGTTGAAAGATGTGTTTCAAAGACAAGTTGGTAGTTCTCAAGTCAGAAAAAAACAATAGTATGACGCACCCATGCACCCAAGAACTCCAATTCAATCCAACATGCATATACATTTTCCAAAGTAAAACATAAGTTTCACTAATTGAGAGTCAGGAACCTTCTGATGCCTGTAAGGTCTGTAATCTTCTTTATGATAAGTGTACAGTCAAACAAGCAATAGAAGCTCCTTAATTGTTGCCGTGAAACGTGGGCTTAACAAACCTCTAATCTTTCCCAGGGGATCAAGCGAATCCCTGCAAGTTTTTGGCCTGCAACGAGTTCTCCCGCTGTGTGGTCAACCGCTGGAGCAGAGAGGCAGAGTGCCTGTGTGACCCTGGCTACGTCACGGTCGACGGACTCCCCTGCCAGAGCGTCTGTGAGGTCAGACCGGACTTCTGCCAGAACGGTGGGGAATGTGAGATAATCCCGGGTCACGGTGCGGCTTGCAGGTAAGGGAACGTAGTGTAGAATTCCGTAAAATCTACTGTTATCTCAGGTTGTGGTAGGTTAGACCACCGTTAGTATTATTGTCCTTAGATTAGTATGTTGTAAAATCTAGCGTTAGGTTAGAAAGGCCGATTAGTGATCAGTTTTTACCCTTTCTCCATATTTTATTGTGCATAGGTTAGTTTTAATATAATTTGATATAAAAATGTATTTTCTGTAAATACATTGCTAGTCACATTCAGGCTTTAGTGATGTGGACATCGAGATGACACTGTTGTGTTTCTGCTGTCTCTATGTGTTGCTTTTTCTAACTGAGAGCAGATACTGGGCTGTGCACATACATACATACATACATACATACATACATACATACAGCCTTATTTCAATATGCGCATGCCTGCCCATACGTGGATGTTCAAATGTGCACGTAACCAACACACCAGTTTACACATCTAGCAAGATGATGCACCTGCAGCACACACACACACACACACACACACGCACACACTGATACAGACAAAGACATCTGTTTTTCACCTGGTTTGATGTTCTAACTCTCTCTTTCACCTTCTTTAGATGTGCTGTAGGTAGATACTGGCACTTTCAGGGATCCCGATGCTCTGAGCTGGTGTCCCATCCTGTAGACCCCTTTCTGTTCATAGCCTGCCTTTTGGGGTCCCTCCTCATTGTATATGCTGTGCTTTCTCGCTTGATACTCATATTCAGGAAATGTTTACGGACCAGAAAGGCAGTGTCTTTAGTGTAAGCAGGTTTTTTTTTCCGTAAGACTTTGTACTATGTGCGGATATGTTTATGCCTTGCCTTTGACTGTAATGTTGCCACATACATACTTATGAAGAGACAAACTACCACATCTAAAATATAACCATCGACTAAAATACTCCTAACATACCACAGCTAACCTCACCATGCAGCTCTTATGACATGGTAATCATACAGAGCAAAAACAGGCCTGAATATGTTATTGCTGTGTAACGTGTGCTTCAAGCTGATGCTTAATACGGTACTTCTAGGTAAAGTCCATGCGGTATCAGTATCCTCTCTTGGATATAAATAGGATTCATGTAACACAACTGCCACTTATCAGACCAATCATCTTTTCTGGATTAAACATGATCTGGAGTCAAACCGAGTTCAAATTTCCAGTGACGAAACATGGCTAGAGTTCAAATTTCCAGTGAGGAAACATGGCTAGACTGTCGATAGCTGCCAGAGAAAATTACTCCCTCTAGAATCGTCCGCATCAGATGCAACATAATTGCTATTGGAAATAAATTCCTTTCCTAATGTCCTTTCTACTCCAAAGGCTAACATGGTCAAACCGTGGTAATTGTGTTACGCGTGTAATTGTGTTACCGTGGTAATTGTGTTATTGGTAATTTAATGAAGTGGTAAATAATTGTGGAATACACAAATCTTCAAATCATTCAAAAAAAGTTTCAAAAATAGAAAATGCATCTAAGGTTTAATGGTCAGTCTTGCCTGACCTGAATTCTCTTACACATTTTCTCAAAAGAGGATACTGCATCAACTGCAGCAGAGCACGCATGGCCTTTCCTAAAGTACCAGGTTCTGTGCTTCAGTGTGTGTAGACCTCCTGACTAATGCCTCTTCTTTACAGAAAAAGCTCTTGTCGTGCCTCACCCCCTGTGATTTACCCCTTGGAAGAATGTATTGTTTTGCTCCTTCGTTTGCTTTTCATACAATCATTCATTTCACATTTTTTGCTTGCAATGGCACTGCTTTGCACTCACACCATCGTCCGATATGGTCTTTCTTTGTCTTACAGGAATCGTGTCACCCATACATTACCTGGCCTAACAAGTTAGTCAGAAAAAAGGTGGGTATACTAGGTTAGACATAAATCTGCAAATGTGGGCTGTGAATGTGGACTAAACATAAATATTTAATCTTTTGTAATGACATATCACACTAGACTTAGTTTAGCAAGCAGAAGTATAGTATAGTATTTAGTATATTTCCCTCAGGATTGTTAAAATACTTGTGTGTATAGGGATTAGACTTTAAAACCATTTAAAACATTTTATTTAGGTAAGAGCAGCTTTTCAGTTTGTGAACTCTCCTCATTGCATGCTTAAATATGTGTAATGTCTGCTCATAAGAGTCTCCCATGCACACAGCAATTTCATGTTTAGTTGCAATCTCAAGCTGACTGACGTTCACTGATAATTAAGTATGCCAATGGAAGTTAATTCGGTCTACTGAGAAAAGACTTTGTCATTAAGATATTAGCCTAGGGCTTTGATTAGACTCTTTCCAGTCTCTGTGTTTTGTCTATTGAGAATGCAATGTCACCAAACCAGACTTAATCAAATGATAAGCTTAATGACTGTGCTTCCTCTGTCGACCTTTGTGTTTTAATTACAAGGCTAGAATATGTCGTTATTACTGGGATGTTCTTACAGGTATCCATTAATACATCAATATGGCATTGTTTCTTTTCTTCTCTTCAGATATGTAGATTGTGACGTGAACCCCCAAAGACTTGGCACTACTTCTGAAGGACAGAAGACCGAGCGCAGAACAATTACATAATGTCATAATGGGCAAAGGGGGCATTACCCTTCTGACCAGCCCTCTCTCATCAACACACCTGCTCTCCAGTTACTGTCAAAACCCAAGAAAGAACCAGAGCGATTTTTCCTTTATATAAACCTCAGTGAACTCTCATGGCATATGCTACCATTGGACACGACAGTAAATTAGGAGGAGGATCCTACCATTGAGAACCAGGTTTGACACTGCCCAGTTGGCTCTGCCTGTTGAAATGGCACTCAAAAGACAGTGGGCTCTAAATTGTTTTACTTGCATGTTCTTTCTGTTTTGCAATGTGACATTTGTCAACAGAAGACTGAGGAAGCACCGAAAGTTCCGTTTCCCTCACAATGAGGCAATTATTAATAATACTTTGGCTAAGAGGTCTTTCAAAAGGTTTTTTTTTTGTGTGAGTGTTGTTTCAATAATGTGGCAAGACCCTCAGTTTGCATTATTCTGGGATTGACTTCTATGCTGGAAATCTTACATTTCTGACAGGTTCCTAGATTAGACATACAGAATTAATGTAGGCCAAAAGCCTGGCAACAGTAAAAGAGAGGCCTTTGATTTGCAGAACTTACTGTAGGCTGTTGGCTCAGTCATTAAGAGTATTTTGCAAACTAGAACCAATGAGAAGTAATTATATAAAAGTTTAGCATTTCAATTCAGACTGAGGTTCATATGTTGTTAGGTACAGCTTGGATTAGCATTCTTGGTCTTCCTATTGCTATTTTTTTTATATAGTTATCTTCAAAAGTTTGGTTTGCAATCAATAAAATGACTATTTTGTGTTTAAAGTCTTTGCCAAGTTTTTCCAATATTCTATATGCAAACTATATCCCATTAAATCCCTGTTTGTACTTTGTACAAACACCAGTACAAAGGACCTTTTAAATTCAAGTATTACTTCAAAAACCAGATCTGCAGTGTCACTTAGGTAAAAGCAAGTCCATATTAAATTCTTGAAAAAAAAAAAGAGATGAGTCTTAAAGTGAAACAGGGAATGCATTTATTTCATAAGGTTAGAGATCACAATTAGAAAAGACTGTGAAAAGGCAGAATCAAGGATGATTGTGAAAGACGAGTGGGTTTACAGTGCATATCACAAGCCCCTTCAGTTACTGCACCCCATAAGCTAACCCAGTAGAATCGACAGCAGTCACACCTTCGGTGCTCAAGTCACATACAAATCCTTCACTCGGGATCTCGGCTGCCATTTGTCTAGGACACAAGAGGACAGATAGGGATGTGCCCGCAGCTAGGCTGGAGAGACACTGGGTCACGACACTGTGCTGCCAAACCCCTTTAACGCACAGTGGCATTAGGCTGCCAACTTTCCGCATTACACTTTGGGTAAGAGTAGCCACGACCTGACCCGAGAGTCGATTCACCAAATGAGTGAAAGGAATAACGCAGGTAACAGAAAGGTTACTGCGAACCCAAGCAGTCACAATCAGCCTTACCTGAGGACACTAGTTCCAGTCTGATGAAGGAGCGAGAGGAAGGTCATGAAGTATCTCTTAGCTATCGTTCCCTCGGGAGCACTCTTTACAGCACATACAAAAGAACTTTGGAGTCTTATAGGGAACATAGTGAAAAGCCCACACCCTTAAAATCACGAAAATACATTTGTACAATTCTATAGAAACATGACATTTTTGCATGTCATACTCGTATATAAAATATTTATGGATGCACTGTATGCAATTGCATTTGGATGAAATGCATAATAATATTTAAGTTTGGGATTGGGAGTACACTGTGATGTTTGTAGTGACATGCACCATTCACACACAAAAAACACACTGTATTTCTTTTGCAAATGACTGATCATAGGTCAGTGACAGCACATTGACATGTACACACATTTGGTCAAACAAGGTGTGTTACTGCATACACCAAATCACCCACATCACTGTTGATTGGTTTTACATTAAGGAATGGTATTTCTTTCACATATATCCATGATGGATTTTACATGTCACATTATTTTGAATGCGGTCCATAAGGAGATGCATGTGCTTTGCTTGCAGATAAAAGACCACAGTGCATTTCAGTGTAGAGATCATGTTTGCCAGAACTCAGTGCAAAGAGGACTTGGGTGCTTCTAGGAGAAGTTTAGAAAAAGGTCACTAAAAAAAAAATCACATCTAAGATGTTCTTGCTCATTCGCCTGTTGCTATTATTAGACCTGTCATCATGGGAAAGGAGATATGCCGAAGCCTTGTACATTCAGTTCGGGGTGAAGCCTTAAAGAAGCCGCTACTCAGAATAGTTTGGGGACCGTTGGTACAAAAGATGCTCAGAAAAATATATCTTGTATTTTTTAATGGCGCTAAAATGTGTTGGGATATCTCTCTATGTGTAATCTCTTCAGAGGTCATTGTTCAAATGTACAAGAAAAAACAAACAAAAAAAAGAAAACGAGAATCGGAATCCATTGCTTGTTCAGTGCATTATTGTAATCATTAATATTATTAATCATCATCGTCGTCCTTATTATTATTATTAACTGCTTAACAGAATATGTGCAAAATTTGAACGAAACATACAGTACAGTAGCCTATATGTTTACGCAGTAAGGCCAAAGCAGTGGAGGAAGCAGACGGGAGGTTCACAGGTCTACGAGCACTACTTCAACCGTTGGAGTCAGATGCACACACACTGCACAGGCTGAAGCCAGAAAGTGCTGCGGTAGAGAATGGAATGCTTATCGTGTCTACACCTATGAAACTCACGGCCCTTAGTTCAGAGCCGTTACTGCGCTACGCTTCAGACATAAATGCGAACATGTAAACAGCTTATCGGTAAGCGAGTCCAGTTAAAACGTCTGCTGGAGACGAGCTGCAGACTGTATTCAGATGCAGAGGGTTGCCGTGAGAGTGGGACGAGGGGGATGCTGTAATATTGCGTTTCTACTTGAGGAGGTTAAGAGCCGCTAAAACGGCCGACCTCCAGCAACTACCCTGTCCTGACTAGTCGTTAAGGCCTCGTAGTTCAAAGTCGTAGACGTACTGAGGAGCGCGTCACGTTTGCATGACAAGACGGAAATAATCAGCAAGTACGTCTCTGCATCCGTTTCACTGCAAAATGAAATTAACGAAATGATGCAAACAGAATGCTGAAAAGACCAACAACATTAAAAACACGTACAGTAAATTAACCGAAAAACAAACAAACAAAAAAAAAACAAAAACAAAAAAAAAACTGTCCTTTCTTGACTGGGAATGCCCACCAGTCAAACCATTATTTGTTTCTGAATGCTGGCTATGTTAGAAACGGCATTCTTCCCTTTGATCTAGCAAGAGACCTTTATGTGTGTGTGTCTGTCTGTACGATGTTTGTGTGTGACTGTTTATGTACTGTATATGTATATAGCTATATACTTATATAGCATATATACAATATACATATAGATAAGTGTACTGTATATATAGGTGTGTGTTTATCGTGCAGGCATAGCTCTACTTGAGCATGCTCTGCAGCATGGCGGTGGCATAGGTGGGTCTTGCTTGCCGACTCTCAATGGCGCTCCGTAGATACTGGATGCCTCCACAGCGTTCCCAGATCTCCTCAAACTGCCGTGCCAGGATCTCTGCTCCGCGCTTCCGTGTCAGACCTGTCTCCTCTAAACTGAGCTCACACATCTCCATGTCGTCTTTACCTGGGAGAGTGGAGCAGGAGGAGGAGTGGAGGTGGAAAGAAGGGGGGGGCAGAGGGAGAGAGATGAAGAGAAAGAAACTTAGTTAATAGAGGCACTTTTATCTATATTAATCTAGAGATCCTCTTAGAAGATGAGAAGCAATCCTTCTCAATAAAAATATTAAATGTAGGCCTCACAGCTGGAAAAAATGAAGAGACCTCTGTACATTTTTCTGATGTCACCCTACGGTTGCTGAGTGACATTTAAATGAGTTGACAGTCAAATTTGCAGTGGTCTCTTAATTTTGAATATGACCTTACTTTTTTCCAGAGCTGTATCTATTTTTTAACAAACACTGGATGCATTTGTATCAGTGGGTTGTGCCAGCCAGGTATGCACCAAGACACACACACACACACACACACACACACACACACACACACACACACACAGAATAAATGCAAAGACACATACACTGACTTGCATATAAATGGTACAATTATGGACACACACACACACACACACACACACACACACACACACACAGAGAGAGAATAAATGCATAGAAACATACACTGACTTGCATATACAGTAAATGCTACAATTATGGACACACACACACACGCCCATACAGTACACAAACACACTCACCTGCCACCAACAGAATAGGATGCTTGTCCGGGTGCAGCTCCATCTGTCGGGCGATCCAGGGGCCGTCGAAGTGGGCGTACCACCAGCCCTTCTTCTTGCCCTGCATATCCTTGTACTGCTCGCCCGGTCGGATGAAGGGGATACGGAAGTAGCGCTGCTGGCGGTTCATGGCGATCTCATGCTGCCGCGCCGGGATTGGTGGAGCAGGGTTCTGCTGGGCTGAGGGCAGGACAAGCCAGGAGACGGCGTCACATTGGAAGATCTCCACACCAGAGCCTCAGGGTTATTAAGGGTTAATGCCCACTGTAGGTCAAGTTCCCATACTCTGGCTGCTTGAGATTCAAATTCAGATGGCTGTTTGTTATGTGCATACTCTGATACTGACATGGAATACTGTCAGGCTCCTGTACAGACGGGAGATGGCAGATGGATGATACACATACTGTAACTGTATCCATCCATGATCTGAAAACTATAGCAGATTGTAATGGGCTATAAGCGTCCAATTTCGGGGGAGCTTTTATGCCTTTAATCTGACAGGACCGTGGAGAGACTGACAGGCAGGGAGTGGGAGCGAGAGATGGGGAGGGGTGGGGAAATGACCTGGGTTGGACTCAAATCCCTATAAGGTACGGGTGCTGTAGCCAGTTGAGCCACAACACCTCCGACATGAATACAAATGACTAGATCTGCTGCCAGACAGGTGTTAAAGTCCAGGTTGCCTGGCTGTTCTTAACACCATGCTGATTGAAGATCTGGCACACGAATGTCTGGCAGCGAGACATGAAATTTGGCAGAAAGCCTTATTAATTCTAAGTGTATTCACTGTGGCGATGTGAAGCCAGTTTTTTTTTTAACGTGGCTGAGATCAGGTATGCGTGTCTGGTAGAGGATGAAGAAATTCACACATCCAGTACTGTGCAAAGGTCTCAGGCACCTTACATGTACATGTTTTGGTTCAGCAATACTATAAGGACCATATTGTTCATTTATCACTTTCTTAATTAGAATATGACCAGAGAACACAGAAAATGTGTTCACCATATTTAGACCATTTAAAAATACACATAAAATGTCAATTTCATCCTCAAATTTTAGTCTCAAGTTACCATTAGATTTGTTGTTTTAACAGTGTTATAATCAATCACCCAAGGGGGAAGCTGTTGATGGAGCTGTCTTTCCCCACCCATGTCTGGCCTGCCAGAAGCTGCTGGTAGATACAGCTACAATGGGGGTCTCAAGATCAGATGCTTACTTGACCGTGGCTCACCCTAAAACTGTCGCTGCGGTGTCAAGAGTATTTTGGCAGGGCGCAAAGTGGAGGAGTCACCTGAAAAGTTCTGTACTGAAAAGTAATCTCCAGTGACCCTCTTCGTTGTATTCCCAGGTGGTAATACAGTGTCAGCTTGCCTAATTATGGTTCTTTTAATAGAAATGGCCATTCTTATTCCACTTTAGGTGAGCAATATACTCTTGTGGGACAGCAGATGTAAATTAGCCCAAGGCTAAGTCTGGTGCAATGCATCAAATGGTTACATGTATGTTTTAATTGCACACTGTCCCTTACAAATAAAATTCAATTGAATTGAATTCCAGCTGTAGCTTTTCAATGAGATCTTTGATCTATCAAAGTGTCGTCATCTCCTTCCCAATTCTGATACCAATGTGTCCGAGCCAGAACCAGTGCCAGTACCAACCGGCTCCAGCTTCCACCTTGCGAGATTGGTCATTATAACACTGCAAAAACAACCAATCACATGGATGCAAAAGACCTAAACCAGAAATGCACATTTGTTTTGTTTTTTATATTCCCTCTATCTTCTGGTTGATCTATCTATCTATCTATCTATCTATCTATCTATCTATCTATCTATCTATCTATCTATCTATCTATCTATCTATTCTAATAAAATAAATGAGAAATATATGGTCATCATAACATTGCTAAAACAACAAATCTAATGGGTGCCGAACACTTTTGCCCCATACAGTACATATTTGCCCCACATCTGAGCACAACTTCCCACCTACTCACCTGTCTTAAGCACCAAAATATACAGTATAATTTAAAGCATGAGCAGGGTATGGGCAGAGTGAGTTTGTCAGGCAATGCGTTACTCATAAATAAATCTGCACAAGGAGAAGACGATACACATGGAAACAAACAAAATAAATCAATCAATAAATCAAACACCTCTATGAGGCATGTTAAGTGGAGCAAAAGATAGGAAAACACAGTTGGAAACAGCCAAGTAATTAAGCTTGATTTTACACTAGCACACCTGCAGCACACAGTAGCCAACAGAAAAGGATGAGCTTCTTCAACAGAATGATAATGGCCTTAATGCTATAGGACTCTGCTGCTAACTTCAGTGTGTCCTACTCCAGCTTTGACTGGGCCTCCACCGGGTCCTGCACCCCCTCCAGCAGTGTATGTGTGTGTGTGTGTGATGAAATCACTTGGGCATGGCGGTCCACTAATTATCCTCCCTCAAACAATCCGGGATAGAAATTTAGCCTTGAGGACCCAACCCCCCCCCCCCCCCCCCCCTTACTAACTTAGTGATCTTATAGCTCGGCGAGTAAACGTGTGAGGGGATGTTTCTCTGTGTGTGGACAGGGCTCTCAGGAGCTGAGAAATTAGTGCTGGAGGGAACATGTGGCTGGCGGAGGCTCTCTGAAGGTGGAATAATGAAACACTGACTAAACATAAAATAAATTAAATGAAAACAATAAGGGCCTATAAAGGCTTGTATTGTTCTCCTGATTCAAAGAGCCGTCCAAATGTATCCTGAGGCTTAATGAAAGCTGAAAGTCCCAAAGCTTACTGGCCTCTTTACCCAGTAATCACAAAAACTCTGTATCCAAAGTAAACATCAGAGAACTCAGAAAATGCAAATTGTGCTACTAGCCCTGATACTTGAAACTACTTGAATTTATTTAAACGATGCATCCATCAATCAATCATTCATTCAAATGTGTTAATGACTGCAACATTCAATGATTCAAATGTGTTAATGACTGATTTGTGTCCTTCTATCCTACAACTACAATCGACTTTTCAGTGACTGAAGTCCATTACCGTGGTGTCCCGGGTTGACACTGTCAATTTCTCTGGCTGGCAAGTCCATTGTGTCCATCTCAACTTTATTTAAAAGACTGACCATTATCTTTTTTCTCTCTTTTGCCCAAGAAGAGAAGAGGAGAAAGAAGAGCACAGTGAACAATCAGATCTGCCTCATGAAAGCCTTAAGCAAAGTCTGTCTTGCTTTGTGCTTTGGCAGAAAATCAATTACCATTTCTTTTTTTTTTCTAGGCAGTAGTCAGAGATATACATCTGCCTTGCTTTTTAGAATTGTTCTGTCTATGCTCCCACCATTGTTATGTCTACACTCTCTGTAGTCCAAAAATAAACTGGGGCTTCGTTGCTAGATGGATAAAATGTATGCCTGTCAGTGATTGCTGATCAAGTGGATGAAAGGCATTCACCTAAGGAATGTACTGTAGGTGTGCAGCAAGTCTAAGTGTGTTTGAGGCATCAAGCCAGCTGGAATGAAGAAACTGTCGCCCGCTAGCCTGATACTAACCTAAGAAATGAATTCCTTTCATTCATTTCATATCTCACACACTAGAACTGTAAACACAGCGCAAGGTAAGGGGTGCATTCCGATCATTCAGGTTCTCCACTTCAAAACATTCTCTGAATATAGTATATATACTCTTTTGATCCCATGAGGGAAATTTGGTCTCTGCATTTATCCCAATCCATGAATTAGTGAAACACACTCAGCACACAGTGAACACACAGTGAGGTGAAGCACACACTAATCCCGGCGCAGTGAGCTGCTTGCTACAACAGCGGCGCTCGGGGAGCAGTGAGGAGTTAAGTGCCTTGCTCAAGGGCACTTCAGCCGTGCCTACTGGTCGGGGTTCGAACCGGCAACCCTCCGGTTACAAGTCCGGTACTAACCAATGGGCCACGGCTGCCCCATGCACAGCCCCTGACAGCACCAAAAGAAAATTCGGGAGTAAGTGTATATGCCAGAACCAGACAGCTTTGTAAGAAAAAAGAGCTCCCCACCACAGTCCATGGTTAATGCCAGAGCTGAGCACTGCTGTTAGTGGTGTCACATTATCCAGAGAGACTTACATGCTTTTTTCGCAAGATGCACATGACCTGAAAATTAATGCAATATTTTATACAAAAATGAAGTGAACACAGCAATCAACTTCAGACTTGGATCAGACTTGCAAAATTACAACCATAAAACAGACATTTCAATGATGAGATGTTCAAAGATGTATGGGCAAAAGTTATACCAAGAATTATATTCAGGACATAAAAAAAGAAAAAGAAGACATCTGTGGGTGGAAATAGAAGAGAGTAAAGAGAGAAATAACCTTTAAAAAAGATTGACAGGGTGAATATTTTCAGGGCTCCGTCATACAATATAAAATATATAATGGACATTACCGAGTTAATGACCCTATTAACATATCCCTCCTCCCCAAAGCATGCCCTGCTCTTCACACATGAAGGCGGCCATTACTGACAGATGCACAGATCCCATTTGCAGCCCACCCCCTTTGTTCAACGTGTGTAGGCACATCCATCATGGAGGATATTGGCATGCTCTGCCAGGCATGCCACTGCTTCTTCACCTTGGTGAAGAGAAGATGTATGTGGTCTTTTGTCAAGTTGACATTTAAAGTAGGAATCACAATAAATAGTTTTATTATGATTGTTATTATTTTTTAATTTTTTGTACTTCTGAGTCTCTGTTGCCATGGCAACTTGGGTCTCAAGAAATTGAAATAATGTAGCCTGGCAGTGAACTTTTTTTTTTGTTGTTGATGAAATTATTACTGTATTGTGCATCAGACAGAGGACAGGAAAAAGGTAGAATGAGAAAGAGTTAATGGTTGGAACAAACTCCCCCGGACTGATCAGGGAGGGGTTTAATGGTCAAGTGTCCAAATTGGCAGCTCTCTCTCCTATTCTTTGTGACAATTGCCTCCCGGAGCCAGACAGACATCATAAACATTACCGTACAAAACTGTAATATTGAGGACCCAAACTAACAGCTTGTCAAAACCAGAGAATGTGCTCAAAATTCCAATGTGGTTCTACCTTTTTTTGGCTCTCAATCTGACACAGACTTGTCTCGCCTGGCAACAGTTGTAAAACTGACTAGAACATATTCAGACCAGCACGGCTATCCAATCAAATTGGCATAAACAATTCAAAATCATATTTTGAAGATATTGAGAAGCACGAATCCAACACACCAATCCAGCACAGAATATTCCCTGGATCTACAAAAGAAACATAAATTGGCTGGTCTCACTGTTAGTGATTCAAAGATAAAACGGATCTGAGAAAGGCACTTACAATTAATCAAGGTAGCCTAACTCAGGGGAGTTAGAGGCCGAAGTGCACCATCAACACTGATAAGTCATGACTATTTTTTACCAATTTAGCTAAACTACCATGCATTTCTGACACGTTGGTGCAACAGCATGACAAGCTTGCTAGTATTTTGGGAGAGGATTGCAAGCACTTGCCACTAGCCATAGCATACCTAGCCTGCAGGCCCCTCCCAACAACACCGCCCGTTAGCCCTTGGTCAGTCTACCTAGACCAGGGGTGTCAAACTCATTTTGGTTCAGGGGCCACATACAGCCCATCTGATCTCAAGTGGGCCAGACCAGTGAAATAATTGCAAAACATCCTTTGACAACTCCAAATCTCCAGCTTATTTTTTTTCAGTAGGCTATGCTTTACCCTTCAGCCTACATTTGTAGCCTACATAATCACAAGGGATATATTAGATTATTACACATTTATTCAGAGAGGCCAATGAAATTGAAATAAAATGCAGTTCACTCTCATAAACAACTGGTTTATTTTTATAGTTGAGTGGATAGGCCTACATTTTTACATCTGACCACCTGAACCTGCCTTTTTTCTCCAAGAACTGTCCAATTTCCTCTCGTAGTTCAAAGAAACGCTTGAGTACGGCACCTCGGCTTAACCACCGTACTACAGCGTGGTATGGTAAGCCAGACAGAATGCCATTATCACTAAGAAAACAGTCAAACTGACGGTGAGTCAGACCTCGCGACCTAAATTTACAGTTTGCACAACCACACTTTAACATGATCCAAGTTTAGTGTTTTACAACACAACACTTCCTGGTGCAAAATACAATAAAATGCCCAAACATCTTATCCTCCGTTTGCAGGCTGCACTTTGTCTCTGAATTTTGTCGCAACGCCTGCTTTTCTCCCGACAATGTAGCCAAACTGACAGCACAGGACCAGTCAACTGCGCCTAGCGGCTGTATTGAGCATTTCGGTTATTTCTTTGAAAATTCATAACTCCTCACAGGAATGGGCTAGAGATTTTTTTTGTTGTTGACATCGTCAGAAATTTATTCTCTACAAGTCTGGGCCGGATTAAACCATCTAGCGGGCCGCATGTTTGACACCCCTGACCTAGACCATAGGAATACATAGGAGTAAATCTCGTTATTGTGTTTCACCACACACATTTTGTTGATTTGTTCTCTACCGTTAAAATGTAATGACATTTTTTTCAATGTATGCAGTGGTGTAGGCTACCTCTGATGATGGGTGGGGAAGCTTTATTTTTTGTTTTGTTTTATTTTTTCCCTCAATAGGAAAGTCATGTGCTCCAATGCAGCCCTTTAGCTTGGCTCATGAGATCGATCCTTACCATAATCTGTGACGGACTTGGGAGCCCTCGGCTCAGCTTCTGCATTGCGCTTCTTGTTCTTTGATTTCCAGGCATGATATACCTTCAGACGGCGATGGAACTCTTCTCTGCAGGCAGCCAACAGCTCAATGTCTGGAGAGAATGAGAGCGAGAGCGAGAGAGAGAGAGAGAGAGAGAGAGAGAGAGAGAGCGCGAGAGAGAGAGAGAGAGAAAGGGAGGAAGAAATACAGAGAGAGAATGTTGGCACAAGAGGCAGATATGAAAAGGGCAGAGCTATTTAGAGCATAACATTAAGAAATGATGATTGGTCTGTGGCCGAAAACAACAATCGATGTAGCGATAATAGCAAGTAAAAAAAACAGGAAGCTATACTAAAGTCCTACTGTGTTCAAATACACACGAGAAGTGTTCCAGAGAAGAGCGGTATGAAATGAGTCTCTAAAATGAGCTGACTACTGTCTGGTTTTTCAAAGAGATAAATGCAGGGCAATTTCACAGCCCTGCCCCTGACACCATACACGCTTTAGGGACACTGCTCCTGACACCATACATGCATTTTTTGTCTTGCTGGTTGCTTTTCTATTAGGACAATAATCTGACACAATTCAAATGACCCCCCCCCCCCCCCCACATAAACATGTCAAGTCAGCTCCATAATCCCTAGTGATTCCATTCTAACATGGATGGATCTGCAAAAACTATTTTAGCATGGAGAATACTAGAGAAAGGGAAATCTACACTGATTTCCTGTCAGTGTGTTAGTAAGTCGAACCGTGGAAACGTTGACAGCTAATTTCTTCCTCTACAATAGCCTGGAGGTTTTCCTTTTAACCTCTGTGGTGCTGTATTTCATCAGTTGTATAAATGTAATTTCACCATCAAGGGAGCTAGTCTACATTGTTGGTTTCACACATTACCACAACCGTAGGCAGTTTTATTTTTAAATAACAACACTGCTGTTGGGATAGGATATCCAATTCAATTACATGTAGCTGATTACATATATCATGGTCTCCTACTAAGTAAAGCTCAGTAAGGCTGAGCATAATAAATTCTATCTTAGACGATTATATTTGAAAACATTTTTACTAATAGGAGAAGACTGTTCCGGGCAATGCAGAGCTATAGAGCCCATGGTGAAGTCAAGACACTGAATATTTCATCCCTTGATATTGCTGCTTCACAAAAATGAACTCTGCAGGATATTTAAATTGAGTCAGTCAACCTTCAGAAGATGGCAAACCTTAGCTGCAATCACACCATCTAAAATTACCCGTGCTGTAGACTGGAAACTATATGTGTGCATGTGGATTATTGATCTGAGAATAAAATTCAATGAATTGCATAACATTTTCCTGAAAATTAATTTAAAAAAAAACTAAAACCAAATTGAGTATTAAATTAAATTGATTTAGAAAAAAAGTTTACAAGTTTAGAAAAATCAAAAGAATCCATAATATTCCCAGACTTGGAACCTTGGAACTAATGCTGCCTTTTGCATGACTGCTGGGTGTACTTGACAAATAGCCATCCTTGCCACCATTGACTGTGAAAGCTCAAATCACCTTCAGCTCAGGCAGATATCAAGCATCTTACCACAGGACGTGTTGATGGCGTCTCGTAGCTCAGCGTACTTCCATTTGCTCAGCTCGTACTTCTTGGTGCCGGCGGCGGCAGCCTTGTTGGCCTGCACCTGGGGACCCCTGTGATGAGGGCAAATCAAAACAAAGCCAACACAGAGCAGACGCAGACGTTTACTCAGATACATTTCATGTTGGGGGGGGGGGGGGGGGGGGTCAGCATTAGACAGCATCACATATTAGTGATTTCTGAAGACAAAGGATTAGAGAAAGGAGGGTACGCATGGTTTCAGGAGAAAAGAAGTGGTTAATGAGGGAACCCGCCTTTTTGACACAAAATGAACAAACTACAGTATAACCTCAGAGAGATGGATTAGACTGGAATAGATTTGCGGATACATTTCTTAAAAATCCCATAAGAATTAGACCAGTTGATGACTAAAGAGAATTTGTAGTAGTCACTTGTGACTTGTCTATGGATAGTTATGCTCACACGGGGACTGTTGAGTGTGCATTTGCCAGTAATCTCATTTTAACCCTATCTGTAAACATGCCCTCACTGTTCCGCAACACACACACACACACACACACCTTTTCCACCTTCGCCTCCTTTGGCCCTCTTAGCTCTGACCGGCCTATCCCACCTCGGTCCAGCCCGCCCACCTGCTGAATCTGCCACGCCCCCTGAGACACGGGCGGGGCCGGTGTGAACTCAGGGGCTTCCCATTCTCTAATCCCATTGGCTGGCCATGGCCCGCTCTCTGCCTAGCCTACAGTAAGTGCAATAGGGTATTTCCACAGCACTGCGTAGCCTACAGTAAGTGCAATAGGGTATTTCCACAGCACTGCCGGGAGCGTGCCGCACTGGTTGACCTTGAGAGGCCGGCTGGCCGAGTGGTCACATGCTGTTCGGACTCCCTCTCGCCGTCCCATGTGCCATTGGGGTGTGTGTGTGTGTGTGTGTGTGTGTGTGTGTGTGTGGCTTCCTGGTAGCCGGCAGAGCCAATTATACATCAAATTCTGCTCACAGGATTAGCAGGCTCTGCATTAGCTGGCGCGGCACATGCTCTTCTGGATGTTTCCCATTCACATCCATTCCACACTATACTAAACACCGCTGTCTACAGCCAGCCCTGGAGGATCCGTACAGGAGAGGTGGCAGCTCTCCACCAGGAGGGAGAGAGAGGGTCAGTTAAGGCTCTCAGCCGTGAAATGGAGAGTGGATTCCACACGCTTGCTCCCAGAAGAGGATTTACAGGCAGTTATTTCTTCCATTGAAAACTTGCTATGCTCATACCTTGGATTGTGGATTAAATTAAGCGGATGCTTGAATGAATATGAAAAGGTTTCACTTGCGAGACAAGTCACATGTTCCGTCTGATTGACAACTAGTCACAGATCATCTAGTCATGCAAATTCACAGCAGTTTCAATTCCAACTAAATTAAAACAAATTACAAGGAATTAATCCAAGATCAGAAAGATGAATTATAGCTTGATATTTCAAAATGATTTGTTTTCTTAGTCATTCCATTTATTGGTGATTTTCCACTGATTCTTTTAAGCCCATTCTTGCTTGAAGGTAAGTTGAATGTCACTACCCACCGAGAGAGAAGATCAGACATTTCCTTGGCCATTTCTTCCCTATAAAAAATGATGAGCCCAGTGGACAGATTAGTCATCTTAGTGACACACTGCCGGGATTATGCTACTTCATCTTAAATGAGCTTAAACATCACTCTGCTTGTCTGGGAGTCTGAGTGTGTTTATGTGGCAAATGTGTCTCTGATGTGATGTGAATCTGAAATGAGTGTGTGTGTGAGGGAGAGAGTGCGTTTGTGTGTGTGTGTGTGTGTGTGTGTGTGTGTGTGTGTGTGTGTGTGTGTGTGTCTGTGTGTGTGAGTGAGTGTGTGCGTGTGTGTGTGTGTGTGAGTGAGTATAAGTGTAAGTGTGAGTGTGAGTGTGTGTGTGTGTGCTGAGTGTGAGTAAGTGTGTGTTAGTGTAAGTGTGTGTGTGTGTGTGATGTGAATCGGAAATGACTGTGTGTGTGAGGGAGAGTGCGCGTGTGTGTGTGTGTGTGTGTGTGTGTGTTAGTGTGATTGTGTGTGTGTGTGTGTGTGTGTGAGAGAGAGAGAGAGAGAGAGAGTGTGTGAGTGTGTTTGTGTGTGTGTGTGTGTGAGTGAGTATGAGAGAGAGTATGAGTATGAGTATGAGTGTGAGTGTGTGTGTGTGTGTGTGTGCTGAGTGTGAGTGTAAGTGTGTGTTAGTGTGTGTGTGTGCTGAGTGTGTGTGTGTGTGTGTGTGTGTGTGAGTGAGTGTGCGCGTGTGTTGTGTGTATTCTTTTTGAACTGTTTTCTGCACCGCACAAGCACTATATGCAACATGCACTTGAAACTCTCCGTTCCTGACACCGCAGCCCAACGTGCTCCATTCACACTGACACCGCAGCCCAACTTAGAGAGGCTGAGGATGGAGACAGCTCGTCTCTGCAGAGCGAAGCTAAAAACAAGCGCGCTGCAGTCGAGCCCATTAAAAAGCCTGAGAGACAAACGGAGCCTCATCTCCCATGGAGAATCCATAAGTTTCCCCGTAAGGCTGCTGTGTCCCTGTTCACTTAAACGCTTATTATCCAAGTGGGCCCGCTGTCAGGAGACAGCAGGCTGAACACACCCCAGCCACGGCATGTTCCTCTATGACTACACTTCTCCCATCACTCTACGATGGGCCACAGCGCATGTTATGTGACAGAAACTGTCCAGCTATCATGCACATTATGTTAAAATATTGGGACACAGTTTCGAGCGTCGTTCAGCCTCAATAGTCTTCACATCTCCCACTCAGGAGACCAGGTGCTTTACTGCTATTACCTTCCCAACAAGGATGTGTGGTGTCAGACTTGGTGGTGTGTGGTACTACTTGGTGGTTTGTGGAGATGGGAATGCTCTGGTTCAGAAGTTTTGGTTACACTTTACTTGACAGCATCGACATAAGAGTGACATGACATGTCATGAACGTGTCATAAACAAGTCATAAACATTTATGACAACGCTTCTGTTATTAAGTAACATTCGGTTTTTGTCATAACAAGTTAAGGTTAGGATTAGGATTAGGGATAGAGATAGGGTTAGGGTTAGGATTCATGTGTCATGACAGTGTCATGTATTCATGACAGTGTCATGTCACTCTTATGTCGATACTGTCAAGTAAAGTGTTACCGAAGTTTTTGCCCATACATATGTGATGGGATCTGGCAAAATCCATCAGATGGTGAAATCAAAAATCCTTGATTTCTGCTCTGTTTCAATCCTCCTCTCTCTGGTGAAATTCCACCAATTTAAGATTCTGATACTATTCTAGCAACATCGTGGATACCATCCTCGCAAAATCCTGGATGAACATAAGTTGGTGAAATTTCACCATGTGATGGGTTTCCCCAGATCCTATCACATATATCACATCTATGTATGTATTTTTGTATTCTACCATTCGTAGACAACTCTTTTCTCCGTGAATCCCTGTTTCTGAATCACACCCTCTAATTCAGAAACAGCAGAGGAAATGCAGATGGCTGACTGGAACATTCTCTGAACCTGAGCCTTCCCCACTAATGCTAAAGGCTGCGGAGTTTGGGACACTGGGGCTGTGGGGGAAGGACCTACTTGTGCTCAGGTGAACTAAGTGAATAAACCACCACCAAAAGAAAAACAATACTTTGTGCAGTTGTGCTGGTGAAATGTAACGTAAACCCTTGAAATCTAGGGTTTCTCTAAAGGTGAGAACTACAGAGGAAGAAAATGTAAACACCTACATGGTCAAACTCTTGAGCTTTGGTTGTGCAGGAACACTGAAAACAGAAAGCCATCACATTAAAGAGCACCTTTCAAAAACCCATCACCATACAACACCATAATGTCAATTACCTTTCTGTTGGACTAAAGTTTTGATTGTGCATCAGTGAGATCATTGTGCCTACACCTCTCTGCTGCATTTAGAACAACAACCATGGAGATATATTTATAAAGGACTTAAATGCTAACTCTCTGAGTCATTGTGAATCAATGGGCGGTTGATGAACAGTTTAGTTTTTCAGGTTAATGGCTGCTCGCCAGGGTTAGAGTCAGTAGGAGTGGGACTGAGACTGATTGGCAGACCACATGGGAGGGGGAGGGGGGGGGCATGCATGGAGGAGGAGGGCACAGATCATGGAAAACATGTCAGATTCAGATTGGGAGAAGGTCGGGGCGTCTAAGGGCTTACTTCACTCGCTCTGGGGACGATGGAACACTTGAGCCATTACTGAAAGAAAAAAACAAGGACAGAAAGCACAGAGTTCAGAGAAAGATGTGTGTTAGAAAGAGAGAGAGAAAGGGGGAGAGAGGGAGAGAGAGAGAGAGAGGGAGAGAAAGAGCGAAAAAAGGCATGGACAGAAAGAGAGACAAAGAGAGACAGAGAGAGAAAGGGTGACAAACATAAAAAAAACAAAAAGGTTAGACAGACATCACACCTCCAAAGCTTGTAAAAACCGTGACATTAGGCTTGACAGTTCCCTGAGGCCCAGTGTTTCAGCGATGGCTGCTGTGTCTCATGTAATCCCTTTACACATCTCTATCACCTCAACTCAGACATGTCTCATCATATACGAGTGAACGTGTGAGTGGACACAGGAAACCGTGACTGTGACCACATGACAGTGTGATATGGGGGATAATGATGTTCACAGCACCCTGGCGACGAATGTGTTGGCACAGATGAATGTGTCATTCACACATCTACAGACCGGAACAGACGAGCTGACATGTCTGCCCTGTGATGGCACCTTTCTTTTCAACTGTGTGTGCATGTTTATCTGCTCATTGAATGCGTATATAGTACATTCATAATGTGTCTGTGTGCCCCACAGGTGAGTCTCTGTGTGTGTGTATGTCTCTGTGTGTGTGTGTGTGTGTGTGTGTGTGTGTGTGTGTGTGGGGGAGGGGGGTCTCACTGGCAGTAAACTGTGTGTGTGTGTGTGTGTGTGTGTGGGGGGGGGGGGGGGGTCTCACTGGCAGTAAACTGTGTGTGTGTGTGTGTGTGTGGGGGGGGGGGGTCTCACTGGCAGTAAACTGTGTGTGTGTGTGTGTGTGTTACCTGCGCAGCCCGGCGTCCACTTGCGTCTCCTCGGGGATGAGCTCGGCCTCGCTCTGGGCGATCCTCATGGCCAGCTCGCGGTCACGCCGCTCCTGCTCCAGAATGGCCTGCCGAGCCGCCTCCTCCTCACGCTCGGCCGCCACCTGCCGCTCCATCTCCTCCTGACACACACACACACACACACACACACACACACACACACACACACACACACACACACACACACACACACACACACACACACACACACACACACACACACCAGAGTTTAGAAACCAGCCCCCATACACATTTAATGTCCCATGTCACATAGGGTACATGGAGTTCTCACACAAGGTTGACCTTGGGTGGCAGTATACACATTGAACCCAAACACACGCAATAGCTTTACTGGCCACAGACACAAGCGATCCTCTGAGTCACTGTATTTGCTCCATGCTCAGGTATTGATAGCTTATGCTCTTGGTGTCATTTTCACATAAGCAATCACATGAAACAAGAAAGCAATTGTTTACTTGCAGAGTATGACTAGGCGCCTCTAGGGTGGTAAAGCAATTCTTAGCATTTCTTTGACCCTCAAGGGAATGACAGGCACAGAGAAGAAATCTTAATTAAAGTCAGCTTCAGACAGGCATGTTTACCTACCCTCTGTGTAACTGTGTAACACCATACACTACCGCTCACAAGTTTGGGGTCACTTAGAAATGTCCATTCCACTCCATTATAGACAGAATACCAACTGAGATCAGTTGCATTGTTTTTTTAAATCAGGGCAGCAGTTTTCAGATTATATTATGTTCTTACATAATTGCAAAAGGGTTCTCCAATGTCTTCTCAGTTAGCCTTTTAAAATGATATCAGATTAGTAAACATAATGTGCCTTTGGAACATTGGTGAATGGTTGTTGATACAGTAAATATTGCATTAAAGATCAGCCATTGCTTTCTACAACAGTCGAGAACCGGTAGTATATGTTCAGGACAACTTTCTTCTGGCTTTGAAGTGACACACATAAGCGTACGGCAGTGATCTATAACAAAGATTAAAAGTACACACACACACACACACACACACACACACACACACACACACACACACACACACACACACACACACACACACACACACACACACACACACACAGTCACAGTGGAGCTGGGGCAGTACGGGCAGACTACTTAATATCCACTGTCACACAGTGGCACGTCCTCCTCCATAATGAAGTGTGTGTGTGTGTGTGTGTGTGTGTGTGTGTGTGTGTGTGTGTGTGTGTGTGTGTGTGTGTGAAAAGTGAGAAAGTGGGAAAACAGCGAAGATGATGGATGGATATGTCTGCTCTCTAAGTCAACTTCAACTCATGAAGGGCGTGTGCGTGCGCGCGCACACACACACACGCCTGAGGTCAGAATAAAAGAGATGGTCCATAGATCCATAATCCAAAAGTACATTGTTTACAAAATGAGGGCCGAATTTCTTGTCTGAGTGCAAAGAAATGACATGAATGTTCTAGCACATTTCCGGCTGTTCCACTTAAGTCAAGTAAGGAACCAAAGGCAGCCTTTTCTTAGCAAACCTGTGTGACATACAAAACTGTGAAGGAGCCAACAAGTGCGCAAGACCTTCTAACTCTTCTAACTCCAATGTACCGTTCTGTAATCGCTTAAGTCGGCGCGTTGGATTACAAAAGGTGTGCGTCGTCTTCCTTTATCTCCCCTGCACACATCAAGCAAAAGGTTTCTGCTGACACACGGTGTGCATGCAGGCCAAGAGCTGGACTTGTGTGTCAGCGGCACTTAAGCCCCTCACATCAAACGGCGAGGTCAGGGCGTCTCGCTAATGAGCCTGGACTGTGTGTGTGTGTGTGTGTGTGTGTGTGTGTGTGTGTGTGTCCATCTGTGGGTCCTCACAGGGGCCACGGCTCTCTCGCTCCCTCTGGAGGGTTTCCATTCACTCAATTAGGACATAGCAGCCTATTAGCGCTCAGATCCAGGGTTAGGGGACAGACGAGGCTTACGCCATCCCATCTAGGACACACACTGCGCTGCGACGGGGGCCAAGCGTCAAACGCAGCCTTAGAACACAAAAATAAAATAAAAAAAATGGGTGCGTTTCTCCAGGGGGAGACAGTCAGCTTAAAAAGCATGAAAACAAACCGACCATGTACTGTAACAGTGAGAGCGGCCGAGAGTGACTCTGTTACTCATGACTGGGTAGGAGATTTGCGAGGCAGCCAACTTTGAGCCGTAAACCGTGAGGCACAACTCTAAAAGTCCTCAGGAGAGAGGTTTTTGTGTTTGTGCAGAGACACCATAAAGAGACAAAAAGTGAGAAAGAGAACTGAAGAGAAAGTGTGCGGGAGAGCCAAAAGTTAAACTCAGCAACTTAGCATCCTCAGAGAGAGAGAGAGAGAGAGAGAGAAAGAAAATAACATTCAAAAAGGAAAAAGTCTGAGACTGAGGAGAGGAGAGGAGAGGAGAGGAGCAGCAAGAGACCAGGACAGAGGAGGAGGGTTAGCAGACGAGGCATGAGAGGGCTGGGGGGGACAGAGCCGCAGGCGGAAGGCCTTAGGTCGGCCTCTTTGATCAAGACAGGGAGCCAGGCAGTTGCGAGGATAAAAGCTGGAAGCAGTGATTCATCCGGTTCAAGCCCAGCGCCGCTCAACACGGAGCGACTGCTGTAGGAGAGGAAGACGAAGAGGAGCGAAGGATAGGAGAGGAAGTGAGAGGAAAGAGGAGTGTGATGAAGACGAGCGATCATGACAGAAGGATGAGAAGAGAATAAAAAGACACAGAGTGAGATGAACATGAAGAGGTGAAATGAGAGAGAAACATGGAGAGAGAGAGAGAGAGAGATAGAGAGAGAGAGAGAAAGAGAGAGAGAGAGAGAGAGATATCCATATTTCCTCTATGTTCTTTACGTTCCCCCCGCTGAATCTCTATACTGATCCATACTAATCTCCAGTAGTCAGATCAACTACTTCCAGGCCAGGTACTGTTCTGTGGAGACTAAAATGCCAAAACAGGATCTCTACCTCAGATGAAGGTCACAACCACATATTTGGCATCAGCTACCCTCAAGACCTAGTCAACTTTGCCCGTACTACTTCTGACAAACTAGTCCATTGACGCAAAGTCTGCGGCCCTCACGATGCCAGGATTAGAACACATTTCCCAGTGGACAGCGTCCAGACCCTCTCCACAAAGCAAACACATTGCATTTATATAGCACATTCACATCCAAAGTGCTTCACAATAAAAGAATGCTCTGGTGGTAGCAGGCTAAGACAGAGATATATGTTTTAAACACATAGAACAACATGGGCTGAGGAGAGAGGGCAGGATCAGGGAGCAGGATCAGGGAGCAGGATCAGGGAGAGGAGAGAGAGGGAGCAGGATCAGGGAGCAGGAGCAGGGAGCAGGATCAGGGAGAGGAGAGAGAGGGAGCAGGATCAGGGAGCAGGATCAGGGAGCAGGATCAGGGAGAGGAGAGAGAGGGAGCAGGATCAGGGGGAGGAGAGGATGAAGGATGATGGAGTGAAGAGACTGCTGAGTGGAAAGAAAGTGGACTGAAAACAATCTTGCCTTGCGCATGATATAGAAAAGGGCAAACTCTCTCACGAAGCCCCTAAAGTGCTTCCATCAAGTGAAATTGAAACCACTCCTCACCATGGAGACAGAGAGTGAGAGAGAAGGGGAAAGGGTGAGGATGAGAGAGAAAGAGGAAGAGAGAGAGAGAGAGAGAGAGAGAGAGAGAGAGAGAGAGAGAAAGAGAGAGAAATGTGCTAATTGTGCAAACAGTGAGATGCCGTTCCATAGGTCAGCAGGATGTTCTGGCCTCACCTGCAGCGTCTCCTGCAGCCTCTTCTCCTCCTCCTCCCTCTTCTTCCGCTCCTCCTCCTCCTGCTTCCTCTTCACCTCCATCTCCGCTTTCCTGAGAGACGGCAGAAAGATAAAAAAAAAAAAAATCATAATTTTTTCCTCTCTCTCTCTCTCTCTCTCTCTCTCTCTGGACCGTGGCGGAAGAGCAGCCTCGTCCCATTGATCCAGAGGCAAGGTCAGACGAGGTCAGGTGAACCAAAGCTCATGTCAGTGCACCGTGCTCATGCCAATAACAAGATGACAGACTTGTTTCGCCGCGACCAGTAAATAACACTCTCCCTCATGGCCGCCCATCCTGTCCTGAACAGACACCGGCTCCAGAACTCTGGCTCGCTGCCTCGTCGTAATTGAATGTCTCATAATATGCATATTACTCGTAGCTCTGTGGCAGGCAGGAGGGGCAGGCTGTGTGTGTGTGAGCGTGAGCGTGGTGGTGGTGGTGGTGGTGGTGGTGTGTGTGAGCGTGGTGGTGGTGGTGGTGGTGGTGTGTGTGAGCGTGGTGGTGGTGGTGGTGGTGGTGTGTGTGAGCGTGGTGGTGGGGGTGGTGGCGGTGGTGTGTGTGTGTGTGTGAGCGTGGTGGTGGTGGTGGTGGTGGTGTTGTGAGGGTGGTGGTGGTGGTGGTGGT
This sequence comes from Alosa pseudoharengus, assembly GCF_046254945.1. Lineage (NCBI taxonomy): Eukaryota > Metazoa > Chordata > Actinopteri > Clupeiformes > Clupeidae > Alosa > Alosa pseudoharengus. Next base: position 34,603,043 of record NW_027468859.1, on the reverse strand, counting down.
GGTGGTGGTGTGAGGGTGGTGGTGGCGGTGGTCCAGGGGCTTAGGTCAGTGGAGCAGCACATTCACGACGGTGCCCTTCACATGCACCTGCCAAGTGGGCTTTTTTTGAAGGGACCCTGTAATAACGACAAGGCCCATAAACTCCGGTCTGTCCCCCGAAATGACCCAAACTAAGATGGGAATAAAATAACGTGGAATGCTAGGTGAAGCCTCTTATGAAGGATTTTATGACACTCATCAAAAAAATATAGCGGCCAGGCGTGGCCAAATATGTCTGAGGCCATTGTAGGCATAGTGTCATCTGCATTTACAAAGACTACCTACTGCGCTCCTCAATCTCAACTAAAAGGGCATAGTACACCTAAACAGTAAAGTGCTTCTGTTGCAGAGAGCTTGTTCATACACCGTCAATACAGTAACTATTAAAATAAATCTCATTAAGGAAAAAATTGATTTCTTTGGCCCACTAATAATTCAACTAGGTAGAGAAAAACCTTAGCATCAGAGGCTGTGGTGAGAATTAAAACGTGGCGTGGACGTGGAAGCAAAACCGAACTAAGATGTGAAGAAAGGGAACGCTCCCAAGGTTTATTACAAGCCGGCTCGGAGGAGAACATGAACCAAGTTGCCTCTGTTCAAGTCACCTCCCGATTCTCGTATGTCACTGCCTTTTATCCTGTTAGTAGGCTCTTTGTCTGCTCCAGTGGAAAAGTTCAGACACGCCCCGGACCTATGCGTGCTTAATTGGCGCCGACCGCCTATGGTGAAGTCTGGCATGAGACAAAAGCTGGGCCATCGTACATGACAAACGACTTGATTTGCAAATGGTCAAGGCATGTCTTCACCCGGCACAAATCAGTAGTTAATACAATATGAGGCAGACAGGCTGATGAAAGTTAAGATTACATTTGTTTACAGCAGGGATTCCCAAACTGTGGTACTGTGGAGCTGCTTCTAGGGGGTACGCGAGAGGAAAAGGGCTATGGCGGACAGGTATAAAATGAAAATGTTAAATCTTTTGTTATTAATTCGTTAATAAATACATAATTTCGAATCAGGTCATAACGATATGGAAACATGAAATTAAAGGATAGAATTTATAAACTCTGTATGTGTTATAGAATGCGTTACGTTTTAATGTGTTTATGTGTCGGATGGTGGGGGTACGCGAGCCGAGTCGGAATGTAGGCGGTGGTACGCGGGGGGAAAAGTTTGGGAACCGCTGGTTTACAGTATGTACTTACAAATAATTTTTACTACAAGGCCCTTTTAGCAGCAGTTCCTAGGCACATCTGCACAACATTCCATGCAAAGTGTTTCACTATAGAGTATTTCACTGGAGAGTAGGTGCAGGTACTGTGCCATCTGCATTTACAGACACTGCAGACTGTGCTCCTCAAACTCAAGTGAAAGGCTTTTTTTGTATGTACAAAGTGCTTGAGTGCTTGATACATACACTGCCATTGATGTGCATGTACTAAAATAATTTCTGGGCACACTGAGAATCTTATGAACTAGACTACATAAAACAGAACCTTGGCATTCTCTAGGCCATGATTAAATTCCTAGGCACTTTTGCTGATAAATACGCAAACTTTCCATGTGTAATTTCCATGCATAATTTCCCAGGGTAAGAGTGTGTGTACAGTAGATGCACATACAAACTGAACCATTCAACTTGCTTTTTAAATCTGTGTATATTTGTGTCAGATATACAGAGTAGAGGAGTTAAATTCCTAGTGTTATATTTCCCACAGGGGCCAATCAACAGCCGAGCCTGTTTACCATCAAGCTACCTTTGTGGGCAAAAACATCGCCAACAGAACCGCCGTCTAGAGCATTTGACTGAGGCTATGTCAAGCAGGCGCAATCAAGAGAACATGGCACTGAGCAGCCAATCAGGGGACTCACAGTTTGCGTTCTTCCTCCTCCTGTTTGCGTCGCTGCTCCTCCTCCTCCCTCCTCTTGCGCTCGCGCTCCATCTCCTCCTGGATGCGCAGCAGGCGCTCGCGCTCCTCCTCCTCCTGCTTCTTCTTCTGCATGGCGCTGAGCAGCTGCTGCGAGCGCGTCACCAGCGCCTGGTGCTCGTGGTCGATCTCGATGCGCGTCATCACCGTGCTCTACACACACACACACACACACACACACACACACACACACACACACACACACACACACACAGCCAAAGACTTCAGTACGCTGACGTCAGTCCCTCAACCTTCCCTGGTGCACACACACACACACACATGAAACAAAACATTCTCCTCATGTGTTCTATAGAAAGCTGAAGACTCTCAATAGAAGCTTGTATTGTTAGATGTTGTTATACTTAGCAACGGTCTGTTATTGAGAATTAGCAGACCACCGAACGTTGGGAAGGCCCATTCAAGTGAATGGAGCATTCTGCAGCACTCCGAAGAGCCGTGTAATAAAGTTAAAGAGTAATATGCAGAGAGATGAACCCTCAGCTCAACTCAGCAACATCACGAAGATGGCTCCATGCACCACTGAGAGAATATAGCACTCAAAACATTAAATACAATCATTTCCTGGATGCCACATTCTCAAACTGACTTGTAGCGCAGTTAAGATCAACGCTTCATTTAGCACTTGGCGCTCATAGGAAAACAAAACCCATGAGCCCAAAACCCATGTGGTACGACTGACAGAACTGCCCATCAAGACAAAACCCATGAGCCCAAAACCCATGTGGTATGACTGACAGAACTGCCCATCAAGGCAAATGGTTGTATATTGCACCATTGTGGCTTTCCATTATAACTGATAATGTCATACTAAATCTACACAAATGGGCCTTAAGATGCCTAAAATGGTCATGAGAACCCATGAAAGTATGTGTTCATTATGCTAACTGTGCTGCTTTGCTCTTCTCTTTAACTCTAGAACTTAAACAGCATTATTCGAATTCTACTTCGCATTATTCTACCTAGTGTTGTATCGCATAGAGAGACTTTTTTAAGACTCATCAGGTGATCCACTCAGGTCAGTGAAGTTGAAGTGGGGTCATTCACTATGAAGATGAGGGTGGTTTCTATGGAGCTGCAGACCTTTGTTCATTAGCACTACAGTCGACTGGACTCTACCCTGCCTCTCTGCGGGCTCTTCTGACCCACAGCAGATCTGTTAAACTGCAACAACTAAATCTCTCATCCTCTCATTCGCTCTGCGTTTCTCAATTTTCTGTCAATCACTTCCTCTCTGCAGCTTTCTTTCTCTTGGTCAATGATTTTGCTTTGTAAATTGTAATTTAACTACATTTGTGTGCAGTCCTTTGTTATATCTATGAATATTAAGCAACATGTTGCATTGCTACAACAACCTCTCCCTGTTCTTAACTGTCCTTCTCTCTTTACTTTGAGCAGGACAGTTCATCTATTGTATCAGGTGTTTGCCATCAGGATTAACACAAGGGACAATCAGGGGGAGGGTGTGAGTAGGACACATTCTGACACATTCAATAACTTTAATATAATTTTGCCAGAGGTTATTCATACAACACTTCACCCCCCCCCCCCCCCCCCCCCAGTATATTAGCCCAGTGGTTCTGCACAGTGTTTTTTACCCATACTGTCCATACCCACACTGGAAGCGTTGTACAAACTCAAGGTTCAATTTACAGTATAATTTATAGTGCACACCCTTTCCTCAAAGTCAAGGTTCTGGTGTTTGTAACCACCTTTATTACACATTCAAACCCTACACTGTGGGAAATGTAATAACTTGCCCTTGGTGTGAGTGTGTGCAAGTGTGTTTGTGTGTGTTTGTGTGTGTGTGTGTGTGTGTGTGTGTGTGTGTATTCATCATTGTGTGTTTCTTTTCAACTGCTTGATCTCCTCATATTCTCCATCTCTCTCTCTCTCTCTCTCTCCCTCTCTCCATAAGGTGTGAGGAGTCTCACTGGCAGTAACCTGATTTCAACAGGAAGTGCTATAAACATGACATCACTGGGTAACAGGTGTTGATTACTATGCATTGGCATCGTCTGTCACTAGGGAAACCATTCTCATTCTGTGTGTTTCTGGTATACACAGCGGACTGAAATAACATATGTACGCACAGCCTTACACGTCACGGTTGCTCTAAAAGCATCATTCTAGTTATGTCTACATAGTTACACCACAAAACTGAAATGAAAAGTTCATAGCACAAAATCCATCAGCATTCCCTAAAACTCATTATTGCCATAGTAGTATACTGAAACACAGCTCCTCGGGCCTCATGGACATTGAAAAATACATTAAGTTTGTTGGAAGTGCTTTGTGTGCGACTTTGTCATCTGATCTACATTTTACTGACAAAGCTGCAATCCCAAAACACCACTAGAGACATTAATCAAGCGTCTGGGTATTGTGTGCTCTTAAAATGTCCAAAAGGCACTTTAGACGAGCCAGCCACATATTGCATATTTCCTGTGGCTCTGCATATGCTGTCTTTCATCACGTTCTACACTTAATCCCAGAAATGTCATTTAGAGCGCAGATGCTACCTCTAAACACCAAGGCTGAGGTACACTAGACCAGCAGCATGCTTCTTGGCAAACTCAAACATCCCGAGAGTGAGAGAGCTGTGGGTAGACAGTAAAACTGTGTGTCATCCAGTCCCAATAGGAGAGACAAAGGAGGGGGCTGAGCACGGCAGATGAAGGATAAAGGGCATGTGTGTGTGTGTGTGTGTATGGAAGAGCAGGCGGGGGATATTATAAACCAACAAGATTTCATCTCCCTCACACCGCTAGGGAGAGGAGCGAGGCAAGAGGCCTCTGATGAGGCTACTGCTACCACCAGGAGCTAGAGCAGAGGGATGGAGTGATAGCAGAGAGAGAGAGAGAGAGAGAGAGAGATAAAGAAAGAAAGAAAAAGAAAGGAAGAAGAGAAAGGAGAGAGAGAGAGAAATAAAGAAAGAAAAAGAAAGAAGAGAATCAAAGGAGAGAGAGGGAGAGAGAGAGAGAGAGAGAGAGAGAGAGAGAAAGAGCATCCACTGTCTGGTGAATATCTCTTCAGTTAGGCCACTCATCCCTGAACTTAACTGCACAGACCTCTCATAATTACCACCCCATCTGGTAGCCATGAAGTATAAAAACTACAACACTCGTGCCAACACGCACCTTGATCTTGATCATGAGGGTGTCGATGGAGGCGTCCAGGTCCTGGATCTGTTTGAGCATCTCCTGCTGTCCCTCCTTCAGACCGGCCACCACCTCGTTAAACTTGTCCATCCTCGTCTTCAGATTACGCACCTTAACCAGCCCATCGATCCTACACACACACACACACACACACACACACACACACACACACACACACACACACACATATTAGTCACAAATTCAGTTTGAACAAAATCCTGGGAGCACTGACTAATGAGCACCATAGACCGAACTTCACTTCTCCACGGTAGGAAAGGTCTTGCTGAAGTCACGTCCAGTGCAACTGCTAAATGCTGCAGCAGGAGTTGCTCTCCCAGCCCTGACACCAATCCCCCCCGATACACCTAACAATCCAGCACGCCTGGTTGCCAGCACTGACAGAAATCCCCAGTCCGCGGCAGCCCTGGACTGCTCTTGAGCTGTCCATCACGAGGAGCCCTAGGAGAGCGGCTGAGAGGGTAATAAAGCGGGAGCTCTGGCCAGGCCACCCCCGGCACAGCTCCCCGCAGTGATGAAGTGAGAGGCGCGCGCACAGCGGGGCCACTGAGCCGTGAAAGCGCCGGCTAATGAGGAAGAGAGGGAGGACATGAGCGAGGAGGAGTGGAGGAGAGGAGGAGGAGAGGAGAGGAGGAGGAGAGGAGAGTGGGCCGGGAAAAATGACAGCAGTCAGGCGAGAAGAGATGAGATGAGAGGAGAGAAAAAGGGTGGGAAGGAGATGAGGAGAAATGGGAGAAGAAGAGAGGAAAGGAGAGGAGATGAAAGGAGAGAGGAGAGGAGAGCAGACCCACCTTGGCTTGTGCTTCCTCTTACAGAGCCACATACGCACCATCTTCTGCATCATGATGCAAGCACTGGCTCGGTAGAGTATCTTATTCTTTACTGCGAATATGAAGGAAATGGAAAAACACCGTGAGAGAAAACAAACACAAACACAAGATGGATACAACAAGGGGGGACGGAGGGATTAAGCTCATCAATCATAGAGTTTGTTTAAAAAGGCTGAGCAGAAAGTGGTTGAAAAAACGAAACTGCTAAGCCTTAACACAAACTTTTAAAGAGTGACATCAGAATGGTGTGTGCTTGTGTTGTAGTAATGTGCTAATCTCCGAAAACAGACTGAAAAGCTCTTTAGCCCATATGACAACAGAGATTTCTCTTTTCCTTTGCATGGAGGCATGACCCAATTCAGGCGGGCACAATTAAAAGAACAGTTAATTTCATTCCAAATGAAAAAGGAAAGAAACTAGCATTTCAAATGAACCAAATGAAATACATGTAAACAAACGCATCCTTTTAATTAGCCAAGTGTGACTACGTGTTACACCCCCCCCCCCCCCCAAAAAAAAAAGCCTTGAGCCAAATAAAAAGCTCTGAAAATAAGACCGCACACATCCAACAGAGTTGAGAACGGGCTGTTCAGATCAGGAGGTGAAGATCCACGTCAGTGTCTCGTGTCAACTGAGTTTGTTAATTAGCACAAATCCCCAGCAGTCCTGGGTGATACTCGCAGCCTGGAGGCATGGCCTGAGCAAAGCTATGAGGCAGGTTAACCATGCCCACTTGACTGAACTCGAGGGGGAGAAGAATACTGACTCCCATGTGAATACTTGGTAGATACTTGCTAGCTTAAAACAATGGGGATTTGGTGAAGTTGGCATTTCACACAAGATTTTTTTTTACGTACTACTGTATGCAGTCAAACTGTTTTGAGTATAAAACTTCATTGGGGACTAATGATGAAATTGGCCATCTGCTGTTTCATTCCATAAAGCTATTTACATAATGCATTAACCCTGCTTTGGAATAATGTTAAGCCCTGTTCCTGACTAACTAGCCTCAAGCGGTTCGCTTATTGCTCTAATCGAATACAGAGCGAATTAGCCTTTTCGGGAGCACCTGCTTATGATGGCTTTAAGTGTTTGATTAGGGTTGCAAATCAATCCGGTATGAGGGGCCATGGCTCTGGGAGCCTTGCTGTTGGCACAGGGGGGCGTGCAGGAGGAGACGGTGAGTGTTAGCGGCGAGCATACGCACGTTTGATGACGGACAGCGCGCACCACTGGACCTTCTTCCAGCGGCTGCAGATGAGCCACTTGTTGACCTGCTTCACCAGCTCCGCCAGGTGGTCCGGGTCTGACTTCATGATCTGATCGAACTCCGAAAACTGGAGAAGGGGGGGGTGATAGAAGGAATAAATCAAAAACCGGGCTGATAATGTATGCCAGCGAAATAAATCAGCCGTTCGCAGCACGTCACACAGATTGCCATCTCTGTGAGTCTATGTTAATAGATGACTTGCACTGAAGTAATGTCCTTGTGGTAAAAGTCCCAGGGGAACGAACGACTTGATGAATGGATAATGAGAGTGAGAGAAAGATAGATAGAAAGAAAGAAAAGAGAAGTGAGCACAGAAAAAGAGGTGAGGAGAAATATTGAGAGGGCGAGACAAAGTGAAAGTAAAAGACAGTAAAAAAAGTGGAAGAAAGACAGAACAGGAGGTAGAAACAGAGAAACAAAGATAAATAGAAAGCATGATGAGAGAAAAAGAGTGGAAAGACAGAACAGGAGGAATGAGAGAGACACTGAATAAAATGACAAGGAGAGGTGGAGAAGCAAATGTAAACTGGGCAGGGAATAACATATTCAACATTTCTCATTAGCACATCCCAAATTATAACCAGGGTTGGTGCCAGACCGAGTAGGCGCATGAGAGGACAGACAGTGCTCTATTGCATTCTCTCTCTCTTTCTCTCACACACACACACACACACACAGACACAGACACAGACACACACACACACACACACACACACACACACACACACACACACACACACAGACACAGACACAGACACAGACACAGACACACACACATGGAGTGAGTGCGATTGAGCTGATATAAGATAAATATGTCTCGAGCTGTCTTGGAATGGCACCTCTGTGAGGGGAGATTAAACTCATTTTCCAGCAGAGACAAAAAAGACAAAAAAAAAACAAAAGAATGTGCACCCCCCCTTCTCTCCTCTCCTCTCTGTATCCCTTCATCAGAGCTGGTGGACTAGATGCCCTCCGAGACCTCCCCTCTCCAGAGCAGCGTCTCCTCCCAGCCCTGAATATCGCACAAGCGCTCATCCATCTCCTGGCCTCCGCTGCACAGGTTTTTAACACAGATAAATGATTCATTTAGCTGCAAATCAAACGCCCATCTGCCTGCAGTGACCCTGGCCTTCCAGCTTCAGTGCCAGAGAAGCAAGGAGCTCTAGATGCCCCGATGCCTGCCTTTGATAAACATGAGGTCTGCCATTTGAAAAGAGGGAGTGGGATGACCGATGACAAAAGAAACAGCAGGGGATGTGGGGTTTTGGGGGGGATTTGGGATTTTGCTCACCTTTCCAGGTCGGAAGAAAACTTTGGTCAGCCCAAACTTGTAGTCCTTCTCGTTAAGACCGAGAGCTTTGAACAGAGCCTGAGAGAGAGAAAGATAGAGATAGATAGATAGAGACACAGAGAGAGAGAGAGAGAGATAGAGAGAGAGGAGAGAGAGAGCGCATACGTGTTCATGGATGGATGCTTTTAGTTTACCAGTCTTGTACATATTTCTCGTCACACATGAAAGAGAGATCAGTTGAAAGACGTATGTGAATAATGGACCCAGAGAGCTGCTGGCTCGACAGCAAACTGGCTGGCAGGAGGCCACCAACGCCAAGATCAATGGACTGAGTCATAGGCATGAGAGAGAGAGAGAGAGAGAGAGAGAGAGAGAGAGTGAGAGAAAGGCTGCTCAAAGTATTGCACTCGCACAACTGGGGCTGAAAGTGTCTGATGTGTTTTTTTCTTTCTGTCATCCATCCTGCAAGTGAGAATTTAAATGCACATGCTGTTAATGACCAAATCACTTTGCTCCTAAATACATACATTACTCTTCTTCCATCCCCTTTCCTTCCTCCTTTCCTAATCACTTTCACTCTCCCTTTCCTCTCATGCTTCCTCCTTTCCTCCCTAGGAGAGATGTCTAATGATGTCAGAAGTGTCCTTATGTGGTTTCCTTTATGGGAAGTAGGCCATGCCTTTGATACTGACCTTGCAGAAGAGTCTCGGGTCGAGGCGCGTCAGCTTGGCTGGCATGTACTGCTTGTACATGTTGTAGAGCTCGTGGAAGGGAGCGCGGGAGGGGAAGCCGCCCTGCATCAGGTCCAGCACGGACACCATCCCTACGGGGGGGGGGACAGCCAGGATAGGACACACATGAGGAGGCCAGTATTAGCAGAGACTTTCTAATGAGGAGACACAGCACTCAAAAAATCCTCCATAGAAATGCATGGGGTTAGTTTGCAACGCCAATATGGCCGTCGTCTACACATATCCCACCCCGTCCTCGGCAAAACGTCGACATTGTGTATACATTGAGCCAATCATGTGGTGTGATGTGACTACATTGAGCCAATTATGTGCTGTGTTGTGCAGACATCGTGCCAATCATGTGTTGTGAACTTGCCACTGGAGCACGCTGGTGTCGTGAAGCCTTGCGCACGCGCATTTCTGCCGAATAGGATGCCCGATGAGTACCCAAAAAGTGTTGCAATATGACCGCCGAGTGGAGGGACTTGCCTAAAAGGACTTTGGTATTAGTTTGGAATGGACTTCCTGAATCTGGGTTCTTTGGATGAAATGCTTGGGTGACGCAGAATTGAAAAATTGATTTTTTTTATGGGTCTTGACTTTAGCTCACAAAAAGGAGGAGAAATTGGTTTCTGCCTGCATGCCAAATAACTTTTGATACTTTAATGAATTCCCTCCTTCACAGTCAGCTGTGTTTGTTTGGGATTATTGCTATTGGCAATGGTGCTTTGAAATTGCCTAAAGCACCAAATAATCACTTGGGGACTTCTGAACTCTCATTCAACGATAGTACCTGCACACAGGGGCGTTGCAAGCGGGGGGTTATGGGTGTTATAACACTCCCACTTTTTAATCCGATTCTATCACCCCTACATTTTGTCACGAAAATGTAGAAATGCAGGGAGTCATAGACGTTGAAAGTGAGGGTGCTCGCACCAAGCCCATGTTATCTCCAGTTATCCAACACTGGAGATAACATGGGCTAGAAGCAACGATATTTAAAGCAACGAACGACGAATTCCTGTAACTATCCATTCAAACAGCAGGTCTTTGAATTGACATTAATTAAGATGGTATATGCAACACAATTGATTTATATTCTCTTTGCATACGTTTGCAAACATGCTTTGGGTATACTACCTTTTAGTTTTTGAATTTGATCTTACAGTTCTGTCATTATTCTGTATCTTTTACATTTACTTTATAGATATTATAGCTTAATTAGGCTATAGCTTAGGCCTAGCCTATGCATTAATAGCCCAATGATACATCGAAACACTTTGAAATTAGGCTATTGTCTGTTAGGCTAAAGTAGTGAGTTATTGTAACAGAGGTAGCCTATATCAAAGCAAATACCCTATTGTGATGACAACCATGATCTGAATCTCTGTTAACCTAAAGCTATGGTTGTACTAACCCCCCCCCCCCCCCCCCACACACACTTTTTAAAAAGCTTGATATGCCTCTGCCTGCACAACTAGCCTACAAAAGGCCCCACTTTATATGACAGATCAAAGGAAACGTTTGGCTCAGAATTGAAAGCTTAGACTCTGAAAAGTAAAATACTCTCTGTACGCCAGGCTGACAGAACTGTACCCAAGGATATAGATGAACTATGTTACCTGCACCCAAGGTTATAGAGGGAATGTGTTAACTGTACCCAAGGTTATAGAGGCATCGTGTGTCAAATGTAATATGCAAATCACACATAAGAATGAGGGATGAGTCGTCGGCTCGTTTTATGGGCCCGTGAGGGAGGAAGTGGGGGTGACACCATGTGATTTAGCACCCTGCCCTCCTGAGCATCCCTGTCTGCTCCAGTTAGGGCCATGGAGGAAGGGCACAGAGAGGGCCTGCTGACTCTACAGAGACCAGAGAAGAGAGGCCGGGTGGCCTGACACATTGAGAGAGAGAGAGAGAGAGAGAGAGAGAGAGAGAGAGAGAGAGAGAGAGAGAGAGATGAAATGGAGGAGAGGGAGGGAGATGGAGGAGAGGTAGGGAGGGAGGGAGGGAGAGAAAGAGAGAGAGAGAGAGAGAGAGAGAGAGAGAGAGAGAGAGATGAGATGGGGGAGAGGGAGGGAGATGGAGGAGAGGTAGGGAGGGAGGGAGAGAAAGAGAGAGAGAGAGAGAGAGAGAGAGAGAGAGAGAGAGAGAGAGAGAGAGAGGAGAGGGAGGGAGGAGAGGGAGGGAGGAAGGGAGAGAGAAAGGGAGAGAGAAAGAGAGAGAGAGAGAGAGAGGGAGAGAGAAAGAAAGAGAGAGATAGAAAGGGAAGAGAGGAAGAGAGATAGAGGGAGGAGAGCCAGAGCAAGAAGGTGACAAAAGAGAAACTAAAAGAAGCACAAAAGACAAAGGTGGAGGAAGTAGAATGAGAGCGACTGTCTGTGTGACGTGTGTGAGTGAGTGAACGAGAGTGAGAAAGTGAGAGTGGGAATAGAAGACAAAGGAGGGGACCTAAATAAAGAAGTGAGGGAAGGACACCACCAGCGCCTGGGGCCTATGCCACCACACAGCCCCGCACCGCACTCATCCAACCGGGCCAGTGGGGTCCGGCACTCTGGGTGCAGGGGATCCTGGACTATAGAGGTTAAGACCAGGGCCATTACTAACCTCGCTCTGGGTGTAGAAGATAGTGGACTATAGCGGTTAAGACGACGGCCATTACTCACCGGAGCACTGCAGCTGGGACAGGATCTGGGCACCTTCGAACTGGTGGCTCACCATCTTCAGGTTGGGCTTGACACAGCGAATAAAGCTGGAACCCTGTGGAGAGGCAAGTTGGTGTGAGTGTGTGTGAGTGTATTTATGAGAGTGTGTATGCGCTAGCTCTTTCAAGTTTCAACTTTAAAGAGTTCCCCATCTTTATACCTCGAGCAAACCGGCCAAAGTTAACTTACCATACACTTCTTTTCTACCCCCTCTCTCTCCCATGACCACCTCCCTTGGCCTAATTTAACTCTGCACGGTCATCCTCTGGTTTTGTGTCATCAGCAAAGGTACTATTGATTATTACAGTATACTAAATGCTCCTATTGTACTGTACTTTTAAAGTTATCCATTTTGTAAGTCGCTCTGGCTAAAGCATCAGCTAAATTAAATGAATAAATGTTTTGGGCATTGTTCATATGAAAAATTTCACCCATGTTCCCAATTGTAATCTTGATTGTTATCTTGAATTTCCCCTGGGGATCAATAAAGTATCTATCTATCTATCTAATTGTTTCATGGCTCTTATTGATCTTCACTGTGTCTCAGCGCCTCGGCATGTGGGGAAGAGAGAATAACTAATAACTTCATCTACACCCCCTCAGGGGACCTGATAGGGGTGGTGGTAGCGTAGTGGCTTAGGAGCTGGGCAGTAGCCTGAAAAGTTGTGGGTTCAATTCCAGGCTTCCACCACTGTGCCCTTGAGCAAGGCACTTAACCCTGAGTTTCTCCGGGGACACTGGCCCTTGTAATATAACGGATATTTGTTCGTCTCTTTGGATAAAAGTGTCTGCTAAATAAATACATGTAAATGATTCAGTTAAATTAGAGAGTAATGATAAATTAGAGTGTAATCAGAGACTGTTGATAAAGTGTTCTAAAGGATCTTTGGTGTAATGATCAATTAGAGTGCAATGATAAGCCATGGGGAGATGGATTAAAGCTGCAGTAAGTGACTGGAGGGTGCACGGTGTGAGCAGGATGTGACAGAGGGCCGTCCCAGTGGGACAATACTTACAGTGCTGCGCAGCTTGTCCAGTAAGATATTCAGCTGGGTCTGCAGGGACACAGTGTAAATCACAGTGCAACAACTTCAGGATAAAAATAAAGTCTATAGTTATGCAACTTACATGATTCAGTCCTGGCAGCGCATAAAACATTCACACATGCTTGTTTGAAGGGCTTTCTAGCCACTCAAGCTCTTCTGTTTAGACAACAAACACACATAAACAGATACGAGCTCACTCCAACCACTTCAACGCACAGGTGCTGGAACAGCAGACGGAGAAAGCTATATTTTCTGTCCGTTTCTCATATCTTTTGAAAGGTCTCATTCTGCACATGCACAAATAGGATATGCAATTCTTTCTCTACTACTGTACATATCTGTCTATATGGTTCATTCTGAATATCCATATTTATTCTTATTTTCTTATAATATATTCTGTTAACACACAGCATATATCTATATTGTTCTTACAACTCTTATAATGTTACTGCTACTACACTGCACATATCTGTACATGTTGTTCATTCTGCATAGCCATATCTATCCTACTCTTATTAGGTTACTGCTAATACACTGCACATATTTATATTTAACTTCTATTACTGTAAACCATACCACCTTCTTAACTGTATACCACTGGTTACACTGCACTATATATCGTACACTGTTTATGCACCTCCTGCCTATACTGGGTATATCACTTTGCATATCACATTGCACTTTTCTGCTATCTTGCACTTCTGGTTAGACGCAAACTGCATTACATTGTCTTTGTACTTGTACTCTGCGCAATGACAAAGTTGAATCTAAACTAGTCTCTGATAATTATTTAACTGTTCTTGAGCACTGAACTCACAATAGAACACAATTAAATCTAAAAGGTCTATCCCATAACGATGAGCATTGATTCTTCTGATTCAAACATGGTCACCCTGATTGTCCCTATTGCAGTGGTAATGCCAATGATACAAGCTAAGACTCAGCTCTTTGGAAGCTTTTGCAGCCAGAAGTAATGTGATACTGTCTATGTTATTCCCACACATGGCAGAGCAGTCATATTGATGCCATGCAGGGCCAGGGCTTTAGGCAATAACCCACAGGCCACATCAATAGGACACATCAATATGCATCACCTCCACAGCTTCATATTCCCTGAGACGACCAAGCAGGTTTCACAGTGATCCCGGTCTGGTCATAAAAATGGGTAAGAAAGTTACTCTGCTCTCGCCTGGAGTCAAGGTTAACGGCACCTCATTGGTGGAAGAGTTGGCGGCCTATCTGATTGGTGGGGCTGGTGAACAAATGAGTGTGTTATCAAACACTCACACAAATCATCCCGTTTATCTGTTGCTCACGCTAGATTGAAAAGATTCGACCGGTCCACACGCCAATGACTGCAAACACATCTTCGAGGGCCTGTATGGCTTCCTAATGTGTGGCTGTATAAATAGAAGAATACTGTTTGTCTGAACGGTAAGGCCAAGCAATACTTTTTAAAGAAAGTCAACAATCTTATCTATAGATGGCTTAAATAAACACATACAATCTCCCTCTCCTACACACACACACACACACTTCTTTACATCAGTGAAGAAGTGCAGCAGCTATAAGCGGATATGGACCTGTGAGCGTGTGGATGTTTGTGCCGTTAACCAGTGAGTTTCATTTCACACGAGAGAAACTGGAGAACAACCGCAACGCCTCATCCATCTCTTTTATCTCTTACCCTGACAGACAGCTAATGCGGGGATTTTCAGTCATTCCAACATATCTCTGAATGAGCGCCTCTCTCTCTCTCTCGGCGTTGGTGGCCTCCTGCCAGCCAGTTTGCTGTCGAGCCAGCAGCTCTCTGGGTCCATTATTCACATACGTCTTTCAACTGATCTCTCTTTCGTGTGTGACAAGAAATATGTATAAGACTGGTAAACTGAACTAAAGCATCCATCCATTATTCTCTCTCGCTCTCTCTCGGAAGAGGAGGAGAGAATCCAATGAAATAGCCAGCGAGATACAAAGACTCAACAACAGGGAGAAAGCGCATAGCCCAGCACAAGAAACAAGAAAAACAACACTCTCACTCTCTCCATCATCTCCTGTCCTCCGTCTCAGAGGACTCTGCCACAGACTCCCCGCTGTTGCCCGGTACAGAGGGGCCTTCGGGCCGTCCGCCACAGGGAGTCGGCTTAGGGATGTTACAAGACATCCAGCAGCAGTCCAAGGCATGTATTTAAACAAACACTTCAACCCTCATGCAGTCCAAGGCATGTATTTAAACAAACACTTCAACCCTCGCTTCTGTTTTAGGAGGCACCGTTAAGCTCCTCTTGTCACAGACAGAAGTTGCTTCACTGGATTAAACTCATTTGGGTCAGATTTAAGTTAAAACATAATAAATACCTCTACATGATGCAACGGCGGCATATAATATAGCCGTGACGGCATTTTAAACACTGTTTTTTACACATGTTTTTATTAGTGTATGTATGTGTTTGTGAGCAGTGTTGTTGTTTGTTGTTGTTGTTATTAATGTGAGCCTGGCCGCATCCAACCTTCTGCGCCTACAGACAAGACTGGATTTGGTTGCTAGGTTACGGGGACGCTGGCGAGACACGCCGCTCCGTCTGGCATCATGTTTTTGTTTGTATTTATGTAATGTTCGTAATTTTATGTAATGTTCTGTTAAATGTAATCACTCTTTATTCATATTATTTTTGATCGTTTTTGTATTATTCTTAGTCCTTTTTTCTGATTAACAAACTCGGCTGACACCATCAACGTCAAGTTAACGTTAACGTTAACCAGCTTCCATTGGGCTGATGAGCGCCTTGGCTAGCCTGCCTTATGTCTCTGAAGTCCCTCATCCATCCGTGACGCTGCACATCCAATGTCTGGACGAAGGGATTGCTCAGCAAGGGTGCCTCAATCTGCAAGAGATCTGCAGCTGCCACGACCACCGAGCTGCGACTGACATGCGAGCTGCTATGCTAGCATCTACCGGTGCCTGGAGTCTGGATTGAGTGCTAAGAAACTCTGATGACAGCGTCAACCATGAAACAACAAACGGTCACTGTCTAGGACCACCGAGCTGATAATCAGCAGGGTCGCCCATCACAAATTCGGACTGTCTTGTCCTTCCAGTGCTCTCCAGACTGCCAGTGTGGATTCTCCGGGTTGGTCAGTTATTAAGAACTTTTGGTGTTGCATCGTGAAGACACAGCTGTGCGCAGTTTTCACGCGGGTCATCTTTGCCCTTGGACATTTTCAGCCGTTTGGAAATTGGACTAATTTTATTTTTGTATTTATTTTATTTATTAACTTGTTTCTTGTATGTCTTGGTGTCACGGGTACGCTGGCGACTACGCCGCTCCGCCCGGCATATTTTGTGTTTATTATTTCTTAAATGTATGTCTTGGTGTCACGGGTACGCTGGCGACTATGCCGCTCCGTCCGACATCTATTGTCTTTGTTAGTCTGTGTCAATGACAATGTCTTATATGTGAAGCGCTTTGGGTTGCACTCTGTGCATGTTAAATGCGCTATACAAATAAATCTGACTTGACTTGACTTGACTCTTCTGGTCAGTCCGTTGCCATGACATTAGCTACGCTAAAGACGCTTCAAAGTTGGTCAGCTACGGACTGCACTTGGCGAATGGAGATGAAAGAAACGGTCGGCAGAGTCCTGCTCTAGCCTGGCTAACGTCAGACCTCATCTAGCCTGGCTAACGTCAGACCTGCTCTAGCCTGGCTAACGTCAGACCTCATCTAGCCTGGCTAACGTCAGACCTGCTCTAGCCTGGCTAAAGTCAGACCTCATCTAGC
Organism: Alosa pseudoharengus; assembly: GCF_046254945.1. NCBI lineage: Eukaryota > Metazoa > Chordata > Actinopteri > Clupeiformes > Clupeidae > Alosa > Alosa pseudoharengus. The sequence goes on along the minus strand of NW_027468859.1, from coordinate 34,586,224 downwards.
CTGGCTAACGTCAGACCTCATCTAGCCTGGCTAACGTCAGACCTGCTCTAGCCTGGCTAACGTCAGACCTCATCTAGCCTGGCTAACGTCAGACCTGCTCTAGCCTGGCTAAAGTCAGACCTCATCTAGCCTGGCTAACGTCAGACCTCATCTAGCCTGGCTAACGTCAGACCTCATCTAGCCTGGCTAACGTCAGACCTGCTCTAGCCTGGCTAACGTCAGACCTGCTCTAGCCTGGCTAACGTCAGACCTCTTCTAGCCTGGCTAACGTCAGACCTCATCTAGCCTGGCTAACGTCAGACCTGCTCTAGCCTGGCTAACGTCAGACCTCATCTCGTTGAATGTCTATCAAATGCGTCTGTACGTAGCTCATAACGGCTTCGGCGTGTCGTCATAGTCTTGCTGCCCTCCCCTCCGTTCTGTGATTGGTTCCTTTGTTGAGGTGAAAACGAAGTCCATAGAATCCAGGCTGCCTAGCAGCGTGAATAAAATCGCGCGTGTAAGGCAGCATGGGAAAAAACAAAGGCTAGTCTGGCTCGCCACTCGCCTTGAATTTGTTGCCCACGCTGATGAAGCTGAGCTTGCCAGCCTTCTGCTTGGAGTCCTTGGAGTTGTTGGAGTTCTCGAAGAGCTCGCTCACAAAGCGGTCTTTGGATTCGCTGACCAGTACCTCCAAAGACATGTGCAGCGCGTCGTTGTTCTTCTCCACGAACTTGGTCTGGTGTTTTGAAAAAAAGAGTACAAGAGACAAAAAAAAAAAAGAAACACTCAGACAGATGTTATGATATATTGTGAAAATACATAAATGAGGAAAAAAAGAGATAAAAGAGAAAAGCAAACGGGTTTCAGAAGAAGGTCTACGAAAAAAAAAAAAAACTGAACTTCTAGTGAACTTTACATAAACTTGCCACTGTGTGTGGACTCTTGCCCTCAACTATAAAGTCTTGCTTCGCTGAGTAAAAACAAGAGGGCCATCAAAAACAGGGTTCACAACAGAAGGGCATGTTTCAAAAAGATGAAGAGAAAAGAACATGGTGAGAGAGGTGCTGGCCCAAAGCATAAACTTAGAAAAAGATGATGATGATAATGATGATCATGATAATGATGATGATGATGATGATGATGATGATGGTCATGGCAAGCCATCCATTCAGAGTCTCCACAGGGACTCATCAGTATTCTCCCCTCTCACCGTTTCATAGCAGACAGCTCCAGCAAAATGCCTGACGATGAAGCCTTCATCATCACGGACATTTCTGTGCACAGCCAGCTTGGACTTCCTGGGCACCTGGAACAAAGACAGGAGTCAGTGAGGTGAACTGCATGGAGTGGAATGCAAATAAGTAGCCTGTACCCACAGACTTTTCCACGATGCGTAGGAGAAAGAAGGCATCATTTTTTCCAACAAGTCACCATATACACTGCTCAAAAAACATTTACAGTTTTTAACAATTGCTGAAACACATTTATGAAACCTTTCACCCTTTTCTCCTTTCTCAAACTACATTCACATAACGTCTGATAGACAGTTCTTGCAAAATCAAACAATCGCCTCATAACAGTTTCACCTCAACACAAAACAATACTGTAATTTACTGGGTACTGTTTTTGAGCAGTGTATATAGTACATTACAAAAATGTAAAACACTATAATAACAAATGTTTGTTAGCAAGTTTGTATGCATCTCAACTTATCACAAAGATGAACAGACACCAGTCCTTATTGGTAAAGGTCTTAAGAACTATACTGTTCAAGCAAGTCCTGCTTTCACATTCACACCAGAAGGCAGATCCACAAATTGTTTGCATGTATGGGGATAGTGAAGACAGTAATGGGGGAAGGTTCTTACAGTCAGACGGAAGTGGTCCTTGTGCTTGCTGTGCACCATCTCCGCAAAGTGCTGGTCGCTGGGTTGAGGTAGACGGTTCTCTTCATCCAGAATGTCCAGAATGCCAACCAACTTGGCCTCCACAAGGTCTACAAAACACATGCAAACACATACATTAACAAACAAAACAGGCAGACACACACACACACACGTAAAAATCCACACACACACAGACACAGACAGACACACACACACACACACACATAAAAATCCAGGAGACTCAATAGCTCAGCATCTCTCTCACACACACACACACACACACACACACACACACACACACACACACACACACACAGACAGACACAGACACAGACACAGACATACACAGACACACACACACACACAGACACACACACACACACAGACACACACACACACACACACGCCCCTTGGCTGCCTCCCTAACACAAGAAGCATATCCATTAGTGAGTCTTTCATTATGGCAGCTGTGTCTGGGACGCCCAGCGTAGCTCAGCAGCCTGTGCAGATATCTAATTATGAGCGGGAGAATTGTCTTTCAGAACAGTGGGAGTCAGGCTGTCATAGAACCAAAATGACAATAAAATAGTAATGAGTCTCTGCCCTTGAAACGTGGTCATCTTATCCCCCCCCCCCCCCCCAAGAGCAAGCGAGCAAAGCATCAAGAACATGATGGGGGACAAGGGAAAAAAAGAAAACAGAATTTAGGCCATTTTCACCGGTGACAAAAAAGTTCAACACTTGGAGGGAGCAAAAGTGGCAGGGTGTCCAAAAATAGACGACACACTAGAGTTTCATTAGCGAGAGTGAAGATCAGTAACCACCTTGACTCGCTGGGCCGGAACTTTCTTCATACAGAGTTCAATCAGACATACAATGCGAGCGGGATTGTGTCAGCAGAAGCTGTTATCCAAATGATTGCTTCAGTGGAACCCTTCGTCTAAGAAAACACATTTTCCCTCTCTCTCTCTCCCCCCCTTTTCTTTCTATCTCTCTCTGTCTTGGTCGTTCGGTCTCTGTAAGATTTCTGTTGACTAGAGCAAACATGGGTTGTTTGAAAAGCTCACAAAAAGGTGGATGGGCATGGGGCTTCTGGAGATGGCTCTGAAGTATGAGTCATGCCTGCCCCTCACACACACACACACACACACACACACACATACACACACACACAAATATCGCAAAACCACGTACCACACACAGGTTTTTATCTCAAACGCCATACAAACACAGACACACACACACAAACTCAAATATCTCAAAACCACATGCACATAATTGGGAGTGTGAGTGTGTGCATGTGTTTGCATGAGTGTGTGTGTGTGTGTGTGTGAGAGAGAGAGAGACTGTGTGTGTGTGTGTGTGTGTGTGTCTGTGTGTTTGTTTCAAGTCCTGGGGGAATGACATGTTCCTCATCCATAAAGAGTGAGCGTGCATGCAGCTGTAGAGGAGCGTGTAAACAGGTTTGGGCTTCAGAGCTCCGCCAGCCCCCCCCCCCATGTGCTCTGTTCATTGATGTCATCCGCCGCCCAACAACGTACAAATCATGCAGTTCACGGAGGGTGCTGGCCAGCTCGGGTCAGGTGCACGCTCAGCGGTGAAATCTAAACAGTCTGTTGGCCACACCGGTAGTGTTGCACGCTACACAGGACTCTAGGATAATAGTCGCCGATGGTGTGCTGCACTGGGAAATGCATGAAGACGCTACACTGGATAAAGTGTTCTAAAGGATCTTTGCTCTAAACTAAACCTTTTCATTATCTGGTTCCACTATCTTTCACTCTCCATCTCTCACTTCCATTCTTTTTATTGCATTTTATTCAGTCTGTCTGCGTTCCTTTAGTACTTCTTTCTCTCCCTATCTCTGTGCTTTCCCTGGTCCATTCTGTGCTCCCTGTTTGGGGTGCAAATGCTGAGGTGTTGTTTAAGTAGGCTCAGCGTATGACTGGCACAATCCATCAGGCCTGGGCCCTGCGCCTCTGTTAGCACACGTGGCGTTGAGGGGGGGGTTTGGATGCTGAGGCACGGACGACAGACGTCACTGTTTGTGCAGGCAAACACACAAACGCACGTGCACGCACGCACGCACGCACGCACGCACGCAGACTGACTTATTAACAGCTAATCGTCTTCTCTATCTCTGCCTCTCTCTCTCTGCGAATGTTTGATGTTGTTGTTGATGTTGTTGTTGTTGTTGTGTTGGAGTATGTGTGACAAGAGAGGAAGTCTACCGCGAAATCAAAATTAAAATGTCAAACACTGCATTTCAAAAGACAAAAACTTCCAAACAGTAAATTCATCCATCACTAGATGTCTACTGTACACTTCCATGCTAGATTGCATCAATGAGTGACAGACCTATGCAGGATATGCAGTTTCTAAGTTGCATGTCTTCCTGCATGCTATATGTGTGAATCCAGTTTAAAGAACATCCTGGGCTGACTACAGCTCCTGTACTCAAGATGCAAGGACCAGTCTGTTAAATAGTTAGGACAAAATTTTTTCACTAAATGACTTTTCAAATGCTTCACTCCCTCATCTGTGAGCCTTGGCAGAATGTCTAATTAGGAGAAACTCTACATTATCAAAGACGAAAGCTGGAGATACACACCAATGCAGTCCTGATTGTCGACATAGTGGACCTCGTTCACTCCTAGCCCCTCTTTCTGATAGAGCTCTTGTTCCTGAGGAATCACACACACACACACACACACACACACATACAGACACATACAGACACACACACACACACACACACACAAACAATTAACAAACATAGATCTGAGGGCAGGATATAAAAGGAAAGAGCAAATTGGTCAGCAATTCAACGAGTCCAGCGCAATGAGTCATACAGGGCCTGGAAAGTCAGTGAAAGCTTTTAAAGAAGGTTTCCCCAAAGTTTGAGAGCAATGAGGCTTTTTTCCAAGTGTTGCAGGCTGTAGAAAAATAGGCTATCTCCAAATTCAGGCACATTTTTTTTTTATTCAGTAAGCAGTTCAGCAACTTTTCCAGAACACAATATAGAGAGCAAAAAAAGAGGAATAGACAAAATATTAACGGTTCAGAGCTCACTTGACCATCAGAGAGAGAGAGAGAGAGAGAGACAGAGAGAGAGAGATGGATGGAGAGAGGGACAGAGAGTGATAGAGAGAGAGGGGGGGGTGTAGACAGAGAGCTGACAGGAAATTGTTTGAAAAACATGAAGAGAGATGGAGGGAAAGAGAGATAGACAGAATAGAGACTGGGGAGAAGAGAAGAGCCAGAGCAAGACAGAGTCAGAGATAAAGGAAGTGTGAAAGGGGCTCCCCAGTCTGCTTTCAAAAGCACTCACCTCCTTTAAGATGCGCTCGTTGAAGAACTGCTGCAGCTTCTCATTACAGTAGTTGATGCAGAACTGTTCAAAGCTGTTGTGCTCAAAGTACTCTGGAGGACAGTGCAAAAGGCAGAAATGGACAGTCCAGATTGAGAATCGCAGTCGTCTGAGAGTGAGTTCAGGTTGTTGATTGAGGTTATTTCAAATTCCACAGTGTGACAGAAGCACTCTGGGGTAATGCATTTGTGTGTGTGTGTGTGTGAGAGATAGCATATATCTATGTGACTGCAAATGTTTAGGCCATAGTGTGCAAACCAAATCATGTGTGCGTGTGTATATACACGTGTGGCAATGCCAATCTCACCGAAACCGGCGATGTCCAGCACCCCAATGAAGTTGGCCGAGGAGTCGAAGGGGAAACACTGGTTGACGCGCGTCACCACGTGGTCAAAGAGACGGCTGTACACGGCCTTGGCCAGCGCGTCGCGGGCGTTGTTCGCCTGCTCCACCTTCAGGGGCACCCTGAGGACATAGGAGGGAGCAACACTCTCAGTTCACAAATCTCCTAATGAGAATAGACCCTTTCAACAATAAAAACAAAAACAATGCTTGAACGTTCTATTTGGTTCCCAATCTACTTCCTCCGCATTAAAGGACCAGTATGTAGGAAATAATGGAAAATAAACTGTAACCATTCCAAAAATGATCACCATATGTTGTCAGAGAGTAAGGAAACACGATGAATTGAAGTAATGGCTTATTTGACAACATTACTCTAACCCGTAAAACCCATGAAAGAAATTGAGATACGGGGCGGAATCTCTTGGAATTTTCGTTTATGTTTTGAACGATTAATTCTAAAATAGCGTATTAATAATGGGCTGGCGTGTCCTCCTATTTGTGTTGCCAAATTAGCAAAGGCCAACTGTCAACTTGCTGTCAATTGTAGTCATGAACGCCAACGAGGCAGGCAAATTTCAAAAATAAAACAAGAAACAAATTAAGTGGACATCGGAGGAGCTTCCTGAGATGGTGACATCTTCGTCAAACGAAGAATATCAAGTCTGACGCAGAGCTGGCCATATTTCTCCACAACAGGTAGCCTAGGCTAAACTTCATCTGCATCGCTAACTTCAGCTTAATATGTTACGTTGGTTAGGGAGGTATTTTTTTTTTTTTACTGTTTCCGTAATGTGTAGCTGGGTCATGGTTGGAGAAACGTTAAAGCGGCTGCAGGTCAACTAATGTCTTCATTACATCTGGCAACCCAGAAGAGGCTCGTGTCTGGTAGTCTTGAGAACATTCACCAGTGTTTTGATTTTGGCCTACAGAACGTTTGGTAACAATCCTACAAATCGCACCTTTAAGATAACATATGGAATGTTAAAACGGAAGCCTTGTGGGGCCAACTATGATGCTGATAATGGAACTCTCTTGAAAGGGTCTATATGAAAAGAAAAAAAACACAAGATTCTTGCTTGAGGTGGTGGCATAGTAGCTAAGGAGCTGGGCTAGCATGCAGTCGCCCTAAAAGTTGTGGGTTCAATTCCCGGCTTCTACCGTTGTGACCTTGAGCAAGGCACTTAACCTTGTGTTGCTGTGGGGAGAATGGCCCTTGTAATAAAATTGACATTATGTAAGTAGCTTTGGATAAAAGTATCTGCTATGAATACATGAAAACGTTTTATCTGTTTGATAGGTCACTTCTAGCATGATATCTTCTCAAAACAGGTATCATTGACTGATCCAGGCTTTATACAAATGTGTCCCTTGTGGTGTCCTGAGCAGCTGTTGTTCATTCACAGAGGAGCGCAGGCATCTCTGATGGCACCCCGGGAGAGCAGCAGTGCTCCCAGCACGAGCCCATTGGTGTGGCCCTGGAGGGGACCCAACAGGCCCAGGGACCAGGGGATTATTCAGCACCATGGAGAGCTCCACTGGCCTACAGGTGTGGCTGCAGCCTGCCTAAAGCACTGCCATGGGTCTGCTGGGTACACAGTCAGCCACAGGGGTGTGTGTGTGTGTGTGTGTGTGCAGAGGCTACTGTATATCACAACGAGGCACAACACACACTACAGAATACAACAGCAAGGAGATTCCTTCTTAACATAAAACAAACAGACACCAAACAACACTGGACTGGACTCAGAATGCAGGGAAAGTTGGCATGCCTACACTTTGCCGACCACTCCGTTTCACACTCCATGTTCACAAATGCCGCTGTTGGGGAGGACATCCTCTGTTTCACTGTCAAAGCCAGACTGCAGGTGCTACCCACCAAATACAACCTTGCATTATGGTACCCTGCAATTCACCATCCACACTGTATAATGCACTCAGACTCTGACCATCACCTCGAATCAGTTGCCCATATTGTCAATGGCTGTACTATGTACAAAGGACTTTATACTGCACACCACGACCGGATTGTTAACCTTATTGCTAACACTGTTAAGGATGTACTTCCAGATAATGTGACCATGTACAAACATTCACGTATTATGCCAGAATGGTTTAACAGCTCCACTGATGTGTTTTGTAACATCCCTAACACCCCTGATGCTGTGTTTTTAGACCGAGGCAGAAGGGAAGTACTTATACTTGAAATAGGATGTGTGTACGATCTCTACATGGACATGACTTTTAATGACAAAATCATGAAGTACCAACCCATACGGACAAAACTATGTGACCTAGGCTATCAGTGCAAGCTAGTGGTGTTGATCTTTGCCAGCTTGGGGCATGTCCACAAACTTGTTTCCAGTGGGTTAAGGCTGGCAGGGCTCTCCAGCAGAAAAATAAAACAGCTAGCAAAGTTTTGCTCCATATCTGCAGTTATAGGCAGCCTTGCAGTATGGCGCAGGAGATGTTTTTTGTACCCCTGAATATCATTGAGTGACAAAGCCCTATCTTATCTCTTGAAATATTTGAATCCTGTCTATTGTAATATGATTTGTGGATTTAAATGTGGATTTAAATGTGTGTGTGTGTGTGTGTGTGTGTGTGTGTGTGTGTGTGTGTGTGTGTGAAAACTAGTGAGTTCCAAGGCCCCAGATACACAGACAACCTGACTGTAACCTCCACAGAACTCTTGGAGAGAAAGAGTATCTTTCATATTTTGGTTGCTCTACAGTACATACTAGTACTATGTTAAGCAAATTTAAACAGAAGCTGGATTATTTTTACAGAGATTTTTAAAGATCGCGCTTCTGCTGCCTTGGCAAAGTTGGCATGTACATCAGTTATGGTTCCTGTGTGTTAGGAAAAGACCCTACCCCAAGGTAGGAGCTCAAATAGCTCTAACTGAACTGCGGCCAGGGGAACTAAATAACCCCCAGTTCCATGCTGTCTGAATGCGCAGAAAAAAAGGGTTCTAGGAACTGCGGCCAGGGGAACTAAATAACCCCCATTTCCATGCTGTCTGAATGCACAGAAAAAAAAGGGTTCTAGGAACTAAATGTTCTAGGAACTGCAAAAAGTTCCTACAGTGCGAAGGGCCTAATGATTGATGAATGGAGACAAAAAAAAAGGTTTTGTATGGTGAATAAGGTATGGTGCACCTTATCCGATTTGACAGGGAATGAACCAGCACCCTTTTTATTATTTATATATAGAATACCACTTTGCCAGAGGGACACACACACACACACACACACACAGACACACAGACACACGCACGCACGCATGCACACACTAGATACACACAGACACCCAAACACACACAGAGCTGAACTCCATCTCACCCTGACTTTCTGACACATGACAACTGAAGGCAATCTCATCTAGACTCTCACTTGCATACGCAGCGCACTAGACTGCACATCTCCCACACAATGAGCTTCTCTCCCCAAACTTGGCCACTCACTCATACAGACACCGACTGACACATTCAAAACACCAAGCATACACTGTTATGTTATGTTATCTGTACCCCAGAATCAGCTTCTCCTATATACACTCACTCTCTCACACACACCGCCTTATATTGGGACTAGAGAAAGCAGAGGCTTTGCGGAAAGAGCACCAAGGCATTAGACGGAGCCAAACTGCAGTCCAACGCAAAGTGGGGCAGTCATTTCATCCCATCTGTCCCACAGTCATGTATCCTCACTCGCACACCCACACACAATCTCTCTCTCTCTCTCTCTCTCTCTCTCTCTCTCTCACACACAAACACACACACACACACAAACACACACACACAAACACACACACACACTCTCACTCTCTCTCTCTCTCACACACACACACACACACAAACACGGCTGGAGAGTCTCTCTGGCGATCCGCTCGGCACGCATCACATGGACTCAGTGCACCAGCGCCGTCATGCCATACACACGCAGCCCTGACCGCAGCAAGCCAGCGTCCAGTACGGCCCTATCTCTCCGACCGTCTTCCACCAGGGCTCACACACGACACCCACACTCTCTTCACTAATTTAGGTTTTCTTTTCTTTTGAACAACATGGGATCAAAAAAGTATATATACTTATACTTATACTTATACATTGTATTCTCTTAGGGCAAAAGAACACAGGGGGAAAAAAAGACTATTGCAACATAGGAAAGCAAAACAGTCAACAGAGACTCTATGCCATCCGTAAGCTCAGATCACTTCCTGTTGCCCCCTGTCACTTGCTCCTCCTGTACAAAAGCAGAGTCAAGCCCATACTCCTCTACTGCCTTCCCTGCTTTTTCAACATGCTAACTGCTGCCAACAGAAACAGACTCACACGCATCACCCATACCGCAGCCAAAGCAATAGGCCTTCCCACCCCTAATTTATCAGACCTCAACAGCACACTCACCAAGAACAGAGCACGGACCATCGCTCATGACCCCACCCACCCCCTCAATCCCTTCTTCATTCTGCTTCCATCAAAACGCAGATACAGGGCTATGGGGTGGAAGCGAGTACGCTTCGGGAAAAGCTTTGTGCCCTCTGCAATAGCAGCACTTAACAACAGATCACAGCGGTGATGGATCACTGTCCCGCCCTCATTCCTCTGTAATGTCAACTGGTGATGGTTTTCCTGTTTGTACTGTGTAATGTAATGTAATGTATATGTGCTGTTTGTGTGCTGTTGTGATATATGTGGGTGATATACTGGTATGTGGGTGGGGTATGTGGTGGCAGGGTGGTGGGGGGTGGGTGAAGAACCGTGACTGTGTGTATCTATGTATTTCATGTCTGTGAGGCTTGTATGGTATGTGAAAACAAATTTCCTATGTAAGGACAAATAAACAAACTAAACAAACTAACTAACTAACAACACAGGCAAGGACTGAGTATAGCACACAAGCTATAGACCAGGGGCCTCCAACCTTTTTGAGAATGAGGGCTACCTGAAGACCCGAAATCATATGGAGGGCTACTCATTTGAAACAAACAGACCCTCACCCCTTTTTTGCGAGGGTAGTCCTCCTAAATAATAGGCCTCTGTGATTTTTACTTTTAAATTGTCAATATTGTGTAGGCCTATAAGTCTTTATATATTAAGCAATATTTTCATCTGATTCTTCAATACTTTAATATCAATATGCAACACTACCAACATTTTTGTTCAGTATGTTCATTTCTAAGTTGGCATGGGGAATCTAATCTTATTTTTTTAACAAACAAAAAAACAATATTTTTTGTGCAATTAATAATTTGTTACAATTTGTACCCAATTTATACCCACCCACCATTATGAATTCAGGGGTTGTTTATGTTCTGATTTTATAGTGGACAATTCGGTTTTAACATTTCAATAGTAATCACCCACACCACCCTATTATATAAAGACTCCCTTTAAAGTTATTGCACACCTGAAATCTCTCCATGATCTGACAAAAAAGGTAATGCACAGTCCTGCTCAGTCATGCATGCCACAAAATTTTCAGCGCTATTATACGGTAGTAGCCTACGGAGGAGAAAAGGCCTGTGAGCTAAAGCGATTGTTTTTCAGTCCTTGAACAATCATGCAAGAACCTTATTTGACGAACATAGAAGGGCCACAGAACTTTTGCAAAGATATGCTTCCATTGGCTACACAGACGAGCAAGTTTCCCCCCCCTATACTGTCTATGTGTGCGAGCAGCGTGTATGCACTCCGCTTCCATTGTTGTTGTAAGGATTGAATGGGAAACGGATTTGACAAATTTAACG